>NC_067224.1:19665000-20265000 GCF_019924925.1 Ctenopharyngodon idella | reverse complement strand
CAATCATGATTGACCGCACTGTTAAAAAGCAGCCAATGTTATCAACAGAGGACATTATCCACTTCTCCTAGGATGAGGCCTAATGAAGTTAAATAGAATTTTGACAAGATAATGGATTTGTTTTCCTTCCTTGATTCCATTCTCTCCCCCTCAGCGCTCATGATAAACTGTGTAGAAAAGAAGTGAGAGGGAAACGGATTATTCAAGGCTGCTCGCAAGGGGGATGAAAGATCAATAATGAACCTTTTTGAGAAAAAAAGAAATATCCAGTGAAGGCCTCTATAATTTGGGTTCGAGTTAGTTCTTAGGCGCAGGAACTGAATCCTTCTTAGCTCGTGCACTGGATCTGGCCCCTCATCAGGGGGTGATCGCTGACCAATAAAAACTTACAGCACATAGCAGAGAGGAAGTAGCTTATACAGCAACCTTGCTACACAATTACGTGGCGAGGTACACTACCTTTCAAAAGTTTGGGGTTGGTAAGGTTTATTTTTGAAAGAAGTCTCTTATGTTCACCAAGGCTGCATTTATTTGATTTAAAATATTGTAAAAACAGCAATATTGTAAAATATTATTATAATTCAAAATAACTTTAAAAATCGAATAAAAATTATTAGAAAATCCAAAAGAACTGCATTTATTTGAAATAGAAATATTTTTAACATTGTGAATATCTTTACTGACACTTTTGTTCAATTTAATGCATTCTTTCTAAATTAAAAGTTTAATTTTTTTTTTTTTAAATGACTGCACCTAAATATTTGAATGCTAGTGCATCATGCATCCAAAATGTATATTTTAATATTAATGTATAAAGATATTTGATGAATATATGACTTTTGTCACATGACTTTGTCATATGACTTCAAGCAACATTTAATTTCAGTAATCTATATTTTCATACCGTGTTTATTTATTAATGTTAAGTCAGATCTGTAACACTTCCAAATCAAGAAAAAATGTTACTGTCACTTTAAGATGGCTCCCAGAGAAACATGATCCTCTCTAATCAGCATTTGCCTCTGTGAAATCTAACATAAGCTTGCTGACTCTTCGTTTCTGTTTAGCATAAGCAGAATCTGATGACCTTTGACCTATTTGTAGACCTCACCCCCTCTCATCGCCATAAAACTAGGCTTGCTGCGCATAGATTCCTCACTTGGTCATTGATCATTAAGGAGATCAAAGGGTTAGTGAAACGATCAGCCGTGGCACACTCTATCCCGTAAGGCGTTTGGTAGAACAATCCTCTCGTTCTTAAAACCTGTGCGGTAGTATGGCATTTGACAATTGAAATAAATGGAGTAAATTATATGGAATAATGCAAATGCATTTGTTAGGAAGGTGTGATGTCTATCGTTGGCGTGTTGTGTGTGTAGATGTGTGTATATATAGTGCTCACCTTTCACCCCTCATCACTCACCGCTCAACTGTGTCTCCATGTAGCTTCAGTGTGTATTTCTGACTAGCTCATGTTTGTTCCACTTCTTTGTCGATTGCAGGAGAAATGTGCCGTATTCCTCAGAGCTGACCACGACTCATATTCCCTCTCTTCAATAATTCAGAGCTAGTGCCGTAAAGCTGTTACTTAAAGGCCTCTTCTGTCAGTGTCATTTTGTTGGCTTATTCGTTGTGTTCCTGCTGTGTATCGTCTACTTAGACAAATGTTTTATGATCAACGGTAAATTTGACAGGCCAATGCTGTTCACTAGATCATTTCCAGATGGTCTTTACAAGGAGAAGTAAGCGTGACAAGGATTCCAAAGATATAGTTAACATTATAACAAGTAAATGCATTGATAACATTTCAGCTACTATGTAGTGCTTTAAACTACTACTATAGTATATACTCTTTCCTGTTCAAAAGTTTGAGGTCAGTAGATTTTTTTTTTTTTTTTTTTTTGAAAGACCTTAACGTTTTTATTTAGCAAGGATGTGTTAAAAAGTGATCAAAAGTGACATTAAAGACTTTTGTTACAAAATACTTTCTATTTTTAAAAGAATTTGTTCTTTTTAACTTTCTATTCATCAAAAAAAATAAAAAATTACTGGGGAAAAAAAAATGCATTTGCATTTCCACACAAATATTATCAACTGTTTTCAACATTGATAATGTTTCTTGAGCACTAAATCTTTCAAAAAAATCTTACCAACCCCAATCTTTTGAATGGTAGTTTATAAGCGGGAACTTGTAATGCATGATGGGTGATAGCAATGTCTTCAAATAAGAACTATGGTTAATTACACTTCTCCTTTTTGCCTGAATAAGATATGCTAAAGAAGTTGTGATAATATTGGTTTTAACACTAAATATTTCAGTTTAGTCTGTGGTATCATGATTCCACTGATATCAGCATATTTACAATAAGAGAAATGGGTTTGGTTAGCATTAAATTTTGGGCTTTCAGACCTATTGGGTGAACAACACTGATAGGACATTTTCACCAAGACTGTAAACAAGAAAACTTAAGTTGTGTTTGAAGGTATAATTTGTGGTGATATCTTCACCATCTGCTTTTGCAATGCTAGTTTGACCCCCTCCTCTGGCAGGAAATGGCATCCCCCACTGATGATGTGGCACTTTGAGTCATAAATTTAATAGCTTGACCCCCCCCCTCGTTCCCCACTCCTGCTTCTCCATCCCTTCATAGTCCTCTTCCTCTCTCTCTTTCTCTCTCTCTCAGGAGTGACCTTTTTCCTTTAATTATTTATCCATCTTAGTTGTATGGCAAGAATTTGTTACAAAAGAGCCCAGTGGATGTGTTGGTTTAAGCCCTGCCCCCTCAGCCGAATGTTTTGATGTGACAGTGCAATACTCCCTTTGTGATCGGTGACAGGTGAAGGGAATTGATGAGATGAAGCTAGCGATTTCCTTCCATTTAAAGACTTGCTCCATATGTTCATTGATTTATGGTGTGCTTCGTGATCATCTGTTATATAAATTAGGTTATTATAATGAAGTTAAACTATTGCAGATGCAGGTTAAGTATAGATTTGGAAACTAGATAGCAATTAGATGAGTTGCGTACCTTTCTAATAGAGCTTATAGAATGATGGAATACACCTTAAAGGGATAGTTCACCCAAAAATGAAAATCATGTCTCACCCTTATGTCATTCTAAACCTGTATGACTTCTTTCTTCTATAGAAAACAAAAGAACATTTATATTTAAACATGAATATTTTAAACATGCCAGGGTTTTATTTTATTTTTTTGTCCATACACTGGAAATCAGTGGGGTCCAATGTTGTTTGGACTCCAACGTTCTTTAGAATATCTTCTTTTGTGTTTCACATAAAAAAAAAAGTTACAGGTTTGGAACTACATGAGAGTGAATCAATGATGACAGAATCTTCATTTTCGGATGAACTATCATTTTAAAGGGAATGAAAATTATTCCATGATTTACTCACCTTCATGCCTTCCTAGGCGAATATGACTATCTTCTTTCAGACTAACACAATCGGAGATATATTTAAAAATATCCTTAGTCCTCCGAGGGTTATAATGGTTGTGAATGGCTGCCCAAATTTTGAAGACAAAAAAAAAATGCACCCATTCATAAAAAAATGAATCCATACGACTCCAGGGGGGTTAATAAAGGCATTATGAAGCGAATCGATGCATTTGTGTAAGACAAATATCCTTATTTAAAACTTTATAAAGTAAAATAACGAGCTTCCGGCGCGACAGCCATACGCATTCGACGTATGTCCAAAAAGCATTCATTTCTGTGACGTAGTACACAAATCCATGACGTTCTTGTCTTCAAAATTTGGGCAGCCATTCACAACCATTATAAACCTTAGAGGACTAAGGATATTTTTAAATATATCTCCGATTGTGTTCGTCTGAAAGAAGATAGCCATATACACCTAGGATGGCTTGAGGGTGAGTAAATCATGGGATAATTTTCATTTTTGGGTGAACTATCCCTTTAAAAAAGAAAAAATACTTCACAAAACAAATCAGAATTACTTTTATATGTCATGTGTAATGCAGATCACATGTCAGCACAGTATATATGATTCACAGCCCAGCATGTATGCTTTAAATTAAAGTTGCTGGTTAACAAATTATACTTGCAAATTATTTTGGGATTTTGTATGATACAAAATGAGGAGTCATTTTTAGACTAGACATGTAGACAGTCATGTGCCTCGTCATCTTTTACTCTACTGGCGTAGAGTTGGCGTCAGCATTATTGTATGAATTGCAGAGCTTGCAATGAACACACACTGCCACCAGTCACACATTTCACCCACTTATAAGGTCTGCTAAACTAAACAACACATGACAGAGGGATATACACTGTAGCCTACATGAAAAATGTGTCTGTCGGAGCTTACAATACAAACAATAAGGACAGAAATGAAACTCCAAATCCTTTAAACCAAACAAACAGGTTATTAGAAGGTTAGATGGCTAGTATTGTAGAACTGGCTTAGATTTGTTACCTCTGTCTGTAGTATCTACATGTAATGCTAATACCGTTAATGTCAGTGATGTTGGATTGGTTGTTTGGCTGATGTAATGTGGTCTGCTTTAGCATTTGGTCAATAAAGACGGCTCTGTGTGGTATGGTAGCCATCTTGAGCCTGGCTGTCAAAGACCATAAAAGGTTAGCTCACACAGGAGCTGCACTGTTGATATGACAGAGCCCCTTGCCTTCAGTGCACACAAGCTGTGGGAAACACCAGCCCCTCCTGACACACTCATACATACACAAAACACACACACTTTCTCTCTCCCTGTACTACACACACACACAAACACACCAAATCTTATAACGCAGAGCAGTCAACACAAGCTCATCCATCACGGATCTATTCAGGGCTCCGGCTCCTTCTTTGTTCGCTAGTGTTGGCCGCAGCCCAACTTTACTCTGGGTGAAAGTGATATGAACTTAGTGCTGGTGGTCTCGGGTAATAAATTCTACAGATGCAGTGATGCTACTGATCGTTGGTACGCCCAATATCACTGTACTGGCTAACAACATCATTCAGTTTCCCAGAGTACGAGGGCAAATGAATAAAGATGACGTTGTAACCAAAATAAAAGATTGACATAACTAGTCCTACCCTCCATTGACTCAGAGCTTTCTAGTGCAGGCTAAACCAGCATCCACTGCATTGCTTTAGTACTACAGTACTAGTGAAAATGATTCACCGCTTTTTTCGTTTCCAGTGCAGTTTTCATTGTGATTGAGGACATGAGCAAGGATGTATTAAATTTTTCAAAAATGACTGTGTGAAGACTTTTACGTTGTTACAAAAAATATGTATTTCAAATATATGCTCTTCTTTTTAACTTTCCGTCTATCAAAGAATCCTGAAAAAATGTATCACTGTTTCCACAAAAATTTTACGCTGCACAACTGTTTTCAATATTGATACTCATACAGCATATTAGAATGATTTCCGAAGGATCATGTGACACTGAAGACTAGAGCATTGGCTGCCAAAAATTCAGCTTTGCCATCACAGGAATAAATTACATTTTAAAATATATTAAAATAGAAAAGTTAGTTTAAATTATAGTAATATTTCACAATTTTACTGTTTTTACTGTATTTTTGATCAAATAAATGCAGCCTTGGTGAGCATAAGAGACTTATGAACATGAAAACATGAGAAAATCTTGACCCCAAACTTTTGAGCAGCTTAATTTTAAATGTGTAATTTCACCAAGCTGCTATATTAAAGAATATAAAACAACTACAGTTTCTCAAACAATATAGAAATTTATTATTTTTTTTTTTTTTTAATAATGTGCTTTAATAAAGTGAATGTTTTTTATATTGGTACTTCTCTAATAAATACTTATCTAAAAAATAAAAAAAGTAGTAGTCTCAACCATTTCCTGTCATAAAACAATTACCAGTAAACATTACATACAGCACAGTTAGTATTGATATTTAATGTTTGCTCCATTTGGAGTCTGATCCACTCATTTAAACATTTTGAAAGAGAGGCACCATGCAGGGGCCATCTTGATCTTTTGAACATGCATCCATGAGTCCCTGTTTTTTTAGTTTTACTGCTTGGTCGTGTTGCTTTGCATTATTTATTTGTACAGAGAGAACAGTTTCCAACTGCCTCACATTGGTTACCTATGATTTATTCACGTAGCTTTATATCAGTTTAGAGGCGGATATGTGCATTTCCATCTGCAGGGTTTGAGTTATACTACCATTTTGATTAACTGTTCATGGACCCAAGAGTATTAGAGCCATATGGCACTCAGGAAGAGAAAATCTAATGACTAATCCACTCTGAGTGCTGAATTGAAAAATCAGTTCCTGCTAATAATCTACAGATCTCAGAGAGATATTGTTTCATTAATGGATTTTAAAGACCACAGTTTCTTGTTAAGAATTATATTTTTACAGCGATAAAATATAAAGTATTCAGTAGCATTAGAACAAATGGGGTTTTTACATATTTGAGAAGCCCTCAGGACACATTTCACTGTATTTTTCCTCAGCACCTCCTAAATAACAGATAGTCAGGCTGCCAGAGATGTTCACTGATGTTTCTGCAGTTCACCATCATGCTTGATGTTCACTAGACACTTAAATAAAGTGGGGTCCAAACGACTACATTAAAAATATGTGATTAAAAATGTAAATGAAATTTAAACCTGGAGCAAACAGAAAGTTTTAAGATTTGAAGTTTATTTTAGACTTTTGGATCTCACTTTAATTAATAGTGCCCCACCCCCATCTGTATGTCCGCAATAAGCTAATTTTCCACTATTGGAATTTGAATTATCTTTATTTTGAGGGGTTTCTCAGCAAATATTTGTATGTGATTTATTAATTTTTTCGATTAACAGCCCTTGTTTTATGATAAACTGTCAAATTATGTTCGGGTTCAACAGTAAACAAATGTGACATAAATAATTTCATCCATTGAACATTTACATATGTACTCTTGTCCTACACCTCCATATCGATCTGGCCTTAAGTAGTGCCCAACAGAGTGGTGAGATAACCGTAATTCCACGCTCCTTGTTTTTTCAGGTTGTTATCTCAGTCAGTCCTCTTCAATAGTGTCATGTTTGCTCAGCTTCTCCAAAAGCAGCTGCAGCTGCCATCGTATGAAGAAGCCATCCGTCATAATGGGGGAAATAAAGCAGGCTCATGTGCCGAGAGTCTCTGTCATCCCCCCTCCCACCCTTCAATCCCTCCCTTTTTCCAAGGTCTGCGTCACACAACACTTTCTCTGACCTCTTTCCATACTGTTTGTTCACACGCGTGGCCTGCTGACTTTTCTGGCAGCGTTTACTTGGCCTGGCTCCAGCTGGCTGACGGTGCTGCAGCAGCATGCAGACAATCTCTTACAGATGTCTGGAGACATGGAGAAGGATTCATTCTTTAGAAACGAGGAAAGCAAGAATGGAAAGGAAGCAAACAAAACACTGTGAGCAAGGTGCACTGCTTTGTTTGAGTAGCCAATGAGCAGATTCTTCACTTGATATTGTGTGTATGTGTGTGTGTATTCTGTGTTTCCTGTCCTCTTGTGCACCGCTCTATATATAAAGTAGGATATATACTCAACAAAAAAAGAAACATACTCCCACTTTCAACTGCTTTTTTTCCAGCAAATTTTATGTGTAAACATTTGTATGAACATAAAAAAAACTGAGACATAAACTAATGAAGTTTCACCGAAACTGGAAAATGAAATGAGTCTGTGAACAAGGTGGGGTCAATGTCAAAAGTGGCAGTCAGTGTCTTGTTTGGCCAGCAGCTGCTTTAAGTGCTTCAGTGTATCTCATCCTCATGGACTGAGCCAGATTTGCCAGATCTTGCTGTGAGATGTTACTCCACTATTCCACCAAGGCACTTGCAAGCTCTTAAACACGTCTTAGGGGATACATGGTTACATGTGGTTTGGCACTGCAAGGACAATCATCTGTCATTCCTGTCTCCTTTTAGCATCTTGCTTTACGGACATTGCAGTTTATTTCTCTGTTCATATCTGCAGTCCTCATGCCTCCCTGCAGCAGGACTATGGCATTTTTACAGAGGTGATCAGGGAGCCTGGGCATCTTTCTTCTGGTGTTTTTCAGTCAGTAGAAAGGTCTCTTTAGTGTCCTAAGTTATTGGAACTGTGACTTTAATTGTCTCACGTCTGTAAACTGTTTCCACAGGTGCATGTGCAATAATTGTTTATGGTTCATTGAAAAAGCATGGAAAACATTGTTTAAACCCTCTCCAATAAAGATCTGTACAACTTATTTGGACTTCACAAAATTATCTTTAAAATACATTATCTTGAAAAAGGGACGTTTCTTTTTTTCCTTTTTTTTTTGCTGAGTTTATATTATATCCAGTTTTATCTGCATATATATACACTATATTCATGTAAAGAAATATACACTTCAAAGCAAAGCAAACCTCAACTGCCTGATTTTTTTTTTATTTCATTTCAAGGTGGATATATAAGTCCAACTGTCCAATTTTGTCAGCTTATATACAGTATACTCATAAAGGGTTACTCACATTTATAGCAGATCTCAACTTCAAAATGTAAACAATACTATAGCCCAGCTCTAATCTGCCAAATGCGACTATAAGCCACGAAGATATTAAGATATTTTAAACATTAACATAATGATTTTCTGTAAAAAAGCTGCTTTGAAAAAATGTGTGTATTGTGAAAAGCACTATACAAATAAATTTGACTTGACTTGCCTTGAAATTTGACCTAGTAAACATAGATGAAAAGTCATATGGGGACAAATTCTGCTTTCTATGTATAAAAGAATCCTGAACAAAAATCTTGGTTTTTCCACAAAAATATGCTTATCCATCACAGGAATAAATAACATTTTGAAATATATTAAAATAGAAAACCGTTTACTTTGAATTGTTATAATATGTCACAATATTACTGTTTTTGCTGTATTTTTGATCAAATAAATGCAGCCTTGGTGAGCATAAGAGACTTCTTTCAAAAGTATAAAAAAAAAAGCTTATCGATCCAAATTTTTTTGAATGGTACTGTACATATTTAAAGGAAAAATTGAAAACAGAAATGAAAACCTCAGTTATTATTTACTCATCCATACTGTATGTAGTTCAAACCTTGTATGGCTCTCTTGATTTTGTTGAGCACTAAAGGAGATTATTTTTATGTATTCATGTCATTATAATTGGAAAAGGAACTTAAAGGCTTAAATAGGGGATAAAAGTATCTTATAGTAGTCCATATGACCCATGCTCCATATTCAAATTCTTCTGAAGTCATATGATAACACAGGTTAAAATTTAAGTTGTGATTCACTTACTGAAAACCTTTCCCTCCAGCTGTTAATCATTTTGACCAGATTATTGAGTCACTGAGTTCAGATTGATTTGTGATAGTGAGTCATACAGGTAACAACATGAGGGTGAGTAAGTAATGACACAGTTTTTGGGGAACTGTCTCTCAGTTCAGTTCTAGTATCTATGAGTAATCTTGTCCTTTCATTCTTTTTCTTTTTCTTTTTTTCTTTTTCTGCTTGCTCCTGCCATCTCCTGTATCTTTTTAGTCTTTATTTCTTTCCTCTGCCTTCTCTGTTCCTGTTCCTGTGTAGCTGCTTAGCACGAGAGAGAAGGGTCTGGCTGACAGATTGAAGGGCCGAACGGGGTCAGAGGGGTTAAATTGAACAAATCTGCCCATTGACGTCCTGTCTCCTCCACCCTCCACTAATATCATTATTCCCGGGTGTCAGGGGGCGAGCGGACATGTCGCTAAGGCTGACAGCACAGAGGCGAGGGCAGCCACTTACCACAGTAGACCTCCCACCATGGCAGGCTTCTTTTGTCGAAGGACCTGTCAGCAGAGGCAGAAAAAGAAAAACATTGAGTCCTCTGTGTTCATCTGAGTAAATACATGCAGAGACACACAGGGATGGAGGGTTATGGATTGCTGGTCTTTGTCTTTATTAGAAGCAAGTGAAGAGGGGCGCTATGAAGGCGTGGCTTGGGAATGTTTGTTATCGTTTCAAAGTTCAGTTTTTCGTGAAATGTTTGGACTTTCCCTCTGCCTTTTTTGGTCTAGTATAGTATTCAGTGTAGTCAAAGCATGCAAACAAATCAAAGATCACACACAGATCCAAATAGATGCTAACAAAGCAGGTTGCCGTGAAAAAAAAAAACACAAAAATGCAAAGCATAAAAACAAAAGTAAAACTTATTATCGCTAATAACTAATTTAAACAACATTTTAAGGAAATTTTATCAGAAACCAAATTTCAAATGCTACATGTACACAGAATAAAATTACATTTCTATCACGTAACTTGAAGACAAACATTTTGTGACCTGACAAGTCAAGTTGTTTGTTTTTGGATTTGCTTTTGGTGTTTTGTGATTTGTTTGCATGCCTGTCAGTTTGCATTCCTGCTTCACAGATTTGTTTGTCTGCTTTTGGATTTGGTTGAGTTTTCTGATATGTTTGCATCTCAGGTACTATACTAGTAAGAACCGGATCGCTGGTACAGGATTACGGCGTAGAAAAGCCCTGCACATTTTCTTAATTACAACTCTGACATTTATTAGATTTACACACAAATTTTAAGGCCCCAACAGCACAGGTCTTAAAGTCACTCTTGAGGCCCTTAAATGGGATGCTTTCGTTTTATAATCTAATTCTACACAGGACTAGCAGGATTTATTTTTGTGTTTTGCTTCACGTTCAACTTTTTGCAACCTATTGAATCAGTATTAAAATGTTTCTAGTAGGGCTGGGTTAAAAAATACCAATACCAACACTCAAAACTACCAACAATCAATCTTTTAGTCTATGCTTTTTATCAGTTGATGAATGAACAAAACTTTGTAGCGCTCCTCCCATCCAATAAATCACAATAACTTTTGTGCTTTGTTGCTTTTGGTATGAAACAATGTCTCAGGTTTCAAATTCTGTTTAAATTTTATTATGAAATTCAAACAATAAATACATTTTGCTAAATATATGCACTATAGTGCATATTAATTGTATCTTTACTAGGGGTGGGACGGTTCGCTGTAAAAAATCATTTTGGGATTTTGCGGATTTTGCGGATTTTGCGCTTGCACCGCCGTTCATCCCAAATCTGACGACGCATCTATAATATGGTTTGTTGAAAACAACGTGCAAAACAGACAGACGGATTCGGCTAATGTATGTTTCAGTCGATGGATATGCATTCTAGTTTCCCAATACGTTACAACAGCGATGATCAAAAGAACATGGACAGAACAGTCACTCGTTGTAAACAAATGTTCAATGACGTGCCGAAAGCTCTATGACCAGTCATTTACGCCGTCATCACCCGGGTGTTGATAGCGTGCGACGCGAGCGCAGGTGAGACCTGAACACCTCACGTTGCTATCTGTGTTTAAACTAAACTCATTTAAACCTTGCTAATTTAAACATTCATCCATAAGACGCGAAAGAGAACTTACTCCCGCTGTGAGGAGATTTGTGTGTAACTTACTCATCCGAAGCGCATACATGGAGAGCCGCGTCACAGCGCGCAAATACTCTCGCGCAAATTCTCTTTCAAGTCTTGCACCTAAACGGACAAATTCACACAAAAATTATGTCAACATGCCCATCTTAGCGAGTATCCTAACAAACATAGTATGTTATGTCTTAAGAGAAAAACGAGACAGACAACACATGTGTATCAGTATCAGTGTACTGGATCTTTGAATTATCTTAAAGGGGCAGCAGTCTAATATTCCTGCTCTCTGTTTTTAATGTTAATCAAACGACAAAAGACAAAAAAAAAATCACTCTTGACTGAATAGCTTTTGTAACTTTATTTAACTGTTCAAAGAAGTTTATATGCAGTGTTATTTTATATTTGATTTTGACTTATTTGACTTTATATTTGACTTTATTCAATTTCTGTACCTGAAAGCTGTTAGATAGATGAAAAACCTGTAAAGCATTGTTTATTTTATTTGTATCTTAGCTCTCATGTATTTATTTGTGCTGTTTCTTGTAGTTAGATTATTTGTTTTTATTTTCTTTATCTTTATTTGACAATTGTCCTATTTTTTACTGAACATAGCACATACCGAACTGTACCGAAACCGTGACCCTAAAACCGTGATACAAACCGAACCGTGAGAAATCTGAACCGTCCCACCCCTAATCTTTACTTAACCTGTTTTTCCATATTTAATGTGTTTGGATAAATTTGTCATGTTTTTACAACAGCCACCATTTAAATGTTTATATTTCAAAAAACAAGTAGAAACATAATTATGTCTTTAAAAAGTTATTATTATTATTATCAGTTCATTTTAACCTTTAATAGTATAGTAAATATTATAATAAATCACCTTAATACAGCGAATACTGCACTCTCGATCGTATTTTGTTTTTTAGCAAACTGCAGTTGCTTGTGAATTGTGCTCTATCTTTGTACTTCTGAAGAAGTGGTCTGCACAGAATGTTTGGTTGGCGGTAGCAGAAGTTGAGGGCTGATGACACCATCTAAACCACAGGGTAACACAGAAGAAAAGTGGACTTCTTTAGCCTTTACATCCCAGAAGTTTCAGTGTCAGGGCCTCAATGGGATGCAGTTAAATGACCGTTCAATTTGTTGTTCTTCCCTCGCTGTACTCCAACCTGCATTGCTCTGCCAACTTTTGTGTTACAAATGAGCCGGTAACTCACCTTTTGCCATGGTGGAGCATCAAAGACCAAGACCTAATTATCTGGTCTCCATCTCCAGGGCTTTGAGTGCTCTTTTGGGAGAGGGGAGGCCTCCCATTCCATTCCTGTCTTTTATTGTGTTCTAATAAGGAGCAGTGAGAGCGTGTTCAAACAAGCAGGCTGAAGAGACAGACAGGGAGGAAGACCTGAGTGTTTCTGGGTTTCGAGTGGAACCTTCCCAAGGTGTTTGGGTATCATTTAAAACTTCAGAAAGCTTTTTACATTATGAGATGTAACTTTCATTTCTGATGGCACTATCCGCAAAATAAAAAGCCGCAACCTTACAATCTCCCTTCAACATACGTATTGTACTTAGCGGATAGTTTTACTAGATCCAGACATGTTTTTTTTAATACAAGGTCTAAACGAGTGAGTCAGAGTACCTGACATTTTGCAGCCGACATCACAAGGCTTCATTGAAGAAGGGAACTACCAAAAAAACAGTCCAACTGTAAACATCAAAGCCATGAAATAAAAACCACTGGTAGCCATCAGTCTGATTGGATTCCTTCTTTCTCCAAACCAACACACACACACACACACACACACACACACACACACACACGCAAACATCCCCCGTTTGCACCTCCAGACTAGACACCTCCATTATCACTGCTAAGTTAAGTATTCACTGAGAAGCAATCAAGCATGCGGGGCATGTTTATGGTTGTAGCAGGCAGCATTTGACTCGCCTGTGTGTGGGTGTGGTTCCTGGAGAAATGGGAAAACTGACCAAATCTCGGGTCTGGATTGTTGTTTTGGGCTTTTATAGCAGTGCAATTAGCCACACTCTCATCCTGTAGCCTCAATTTACATCTTCCATTTGCAGTTGTTCCCATTCATGTGAATGAGACTGTTTGAGAAATTAAAATCTCTCCAAATCTGCTGAAAGAAAAACACGAGAAAAGAAAAGTCTGTTGTGCTTTCCTGAACTTTAATGCGTTGAGCATTTCTCTCAGATGTATATTAAAGATGTATATTATTTTCTTTTTAGACAGCTGATTGTCTCCTCCATCTGGCTAACTGCCACCCTAAACTTCTATATTACGTACACACAGAGCTCAGTCTGCCTAGAGAAACCCATAAAATTATGTGTATTGTGATAACAGAATTGCTTTAATTATTACTCTATGTCTTTGGTGCTATATCTACTCTTTGGTGCTTTGGTTGTGGAACTTCGTATAGCAGCTTTTTGCAAGCTAACATGGCCGACGTGGTGCTAGACTGAAGTAAATTACTGTTGCTCACATTCCAGCGCTGACAGAAGCATATTGACTGGTTTCCATCGTCTGCACAGCCACAGAAGACATTATCTAGGCTGCTGATAAGGAATTTGTATGTCCAGCTTTTCCTGTGTAGACATGAATGGTAAATAGTTTAAGAGCACAGAGCATTGATCATAAACCACAAAGTTAAAGGATTCCCAGCCATAAAAATGAATACAATCTTTTACCAGCTGATTCGGGATTGTGTTGGATGGATAAAATTTTCTTTCACAATAAATACAAAAATAAATAAACTTGAATGCACAATAAACAAATAAAATCATTGTTTTTCAGTTAATCGCTGTTGAATTGTACCTTGTTTGGAATAAGGTAAACATGATTAAAGATTACCACGACAAATGTGTATACCTGTGTATTAACTTGCATGGATTAATTGTTAACCACAAGGCTAGTAATATGAGCTAACAAAGTAAATAGGGTCAATTTTGATTTCATGCTGACTTTAATAATCCAAAAAGTATGTTGAATCAATTGAATAAAATATGTTAAAGATATAACAATAATAGTGCCTGAAGGTTGTCTGAGAGACGGCGTCACATGAAGCCTATGTGACGAGTACTGAACTGAGTTCTTTTTGCCGCCTAATTGGGCTTGAATGGTTAAATACATATATGTGTCAAAATGCCCATCTTTGCAAGTATCCTTTTAAACACAGTCATTTATGTCTTAAGTGAACATAAAAAGACTAAGTTGAGAAAACGCATGTGTATCAGTATATTGGATCTGTGCATTTGGTCTTAAAGTGACAACAGCCTAATATCTCTGGCGTCTGTGTCATTAATGTTAATCAAACAACAAAAGAGAGAAAATCTCCCACTGCTCTTGAGTGAATCACTTTTTATAACTTTAATAAGAATAAATGTATATTTAATTTACACAGCAAGTTTACTTTACTGAGGTTTTTTTTTTTTTTTTTTTTGTCGGCCACTATTAGGTTTTTTTATGATATTGAAATTAGAATTATGAAATTTCAATGGTATTAAAAATTTTGATGATATAAAAACCTTATTTAAAACAAAAACAACTATATTGTGATTAGGGCTACACAATTAATTGAATTTCTAATCGCGATTACTATTACGGATGCCACACGGTATCATGGTATCAACCACACGGCAAAATCTGACAACTTTCATATAACTTACTGTCTACTTTCTTTGTATAACAGTTCTATTTAATTACGTATTAGACAGGACTGTTAAACAGATCGTAAACTAATGAAGACGGAGAATGCGAGCACTGTGTGCTCAGGATCTGTCTGAATTGTTCTCAGTGCCGTCAAAATAAAAGTCATAACAACAAGCGCAGTTTAAAGTTCCCAAAAATGTATCATCAAGAATGGTGGTAATCAAATAAATGCATAATCTTTTAAAATTAAATTTGAACGATTCCTTCATTTTTTCATGCTGTAGGTGTAGCAGACAAAGCACCACTCATTCACAAGACAAGGAGAACATGCAGCAGACTTCATATTTAAATAGCAATGTTTGCGGTATAATATACATGGACAGCAGTGCATATTACAATTTGATTAAATGTACAGCCCTACTTTTGATTTATTCATCTTTTTAAATTTTAATCAGATACACGTGACTTATGTTTTTTGGGTGACAGTGATATAATAATAATAATAAATTCAGACACGGTTTGTACTGAAATACTAGTAGTTAGATTATTCATTAATTTGTAGTCATTGTCATTTCAGTTTGTTTTTTCCTTTGAAATCTGCATCTGTCACAGAACATGAAAATTAATGTGCATGTTAAGGTCATGCAGAGTTCCCTTTTGATAAAATTGTGACAGGCTAAGAGAAAAACCCTGTTTCTTATCAGGAAATGATGTAAGGCTTGCCAGAGAACAACATGTATCATGAGAAGCGATTGTGATGAGGTGAGGCATGTTTTATAATGATGTGATTCTCTATACAGCCATTATGAAACTCAAACATCTGTCACAGAAATGCACAAAACACCATGGAGCTTTACTGTTGTTGCCACTGTGCTACTGTTCAGTTTTAAAGCAACCTTTTTCAGTTTATTAGTTAAACCATTTTATCAGATGACACATTTTGTGTTTAAAGAATTGTTCTCTAATTATTGTTATTAATCACTGCATTTTAAAGGTGTAGATATCTCAGTCCATTGCAGCAAGCCAATTTCCCTGATATTTTTGTTTAGCATTAAATTCGGAAAAAGTGACCTTCTATTTGTTATTCAAAGGCCTGATTCACAAAGCAGGAGGACTTAATTGTTGTGTTAGGCCAGTAGTATCAAATGAAAGCCATTCAGCTTGTCTCTGCATACATTTACATGTATTCAGTGCAAAATATGATGAAAGTCCTCTCATTTATGGTCAGCCAGGTTAATATTTGAGTATAAATTGTTGGTGTTATTAAGTGAAGCAGAGGTCACTGTGTACTTCAGATAAAGACATACACTGTTTTTTTTTTTTTTTTTTTTTTTAGGTTTAATGGTCTGTATGAGGCACATGAATGAATATTTTATCACAGCACATTAAACCACCCTCTGAATTTAGGAGTTAAACCATTAGACAATTTAAAGCAGCCTGCTAAAGCAATGGCCCCACTCACACTCAATGGGCTGTTGACTTTTATACCGGGCTGGAGGGGATAAAATAAATTTGTAATGTAAACGTGTAAACTTTAAAAGCACTGAATTCTCTTTTTTTTTTAAATTTATTTAAAAAATGAGTGCATTTCAAAATACACTTTTTATTCCAACCGGAGTTGCATGAGTCCCAGAAGACCTATGCTGCATGTGAACCTAAAAAAAAACAAAAAAACAAAAAAAGATAAAGGTAAGCGGCAGGCTGAATGAATGCTTTAGCTGTGCTGTCATGTTACTGGTCTCAAAAACACATGTATGTACAGCAAGCGGAAGGCTTTGATGTTACTAATCATGCCTAGAGTCACTGGGTTTAAACGGCAGCAAATGATCTTTGATGGCCTATAGGTTCTCATTAGTATAAACTTAATTAAAACATTAGTGGAGCAGAACATATTTGCTCTGGGAACATGTTTTAATAGAGACTGTTCAATTTTAGAGTGATTCAGTGCTTTACAAGTTGTTAACTATTGTTTTTGTAAATGCAACATTGCATATGGAACAGCTGCATCCAACAGTATAAGTGATGATAGTCATGACTCAAAAACAAGATAAGTGATTATAATTATAGAATCAGAGTGTAGGGTTGCAATCGCACATTGTGGATATTGACTATTTCAGTTATTCTATTTGACAAGGGCAATATTTCTTTTAGACATGTTATGGAGGTTTTTTTTTTTTTTTTTTTTTTTTAAACATAGCAACTACATTCCATCAGAGTGAACAGGGGCCCAATGCAGGGCTTCGCAGGCCATTGAACATTGTCTTCATTGGTGCTCTGCCCCAAGAGTATTTATATTATATGAAAGGGGCCCAGTTGAAGTGTTTCAGAGTTAAAACCTCATACGTATGTTTTGCTGGTTGTATCATATAGACATTTATATAGTGTTACATCTCTCTGGTGGGGGCTGGGTGGTTTTTCAGGCTCCTGGGTTGTATATGGTACAAACTTGCAACTTGGTGACCTCTTCCTTTTTATTAGAACTGTAGAATTGTGGCATGTTTGGATATTATAGGCATATCTAATTGAGTCTAAATGAGATCATAGAAAGTTTTAGGATTAAAAAATTAAAAATAAAGTAATGAAGTCAAATGAAAATGTGTAAAGATCTGTTACACACACATGTCATTAAAGTAAAAGGCAGACATACCAAATACTGCATCATGTTATCGTTCATGTGATAACAGCAATTAAAAATTGTCTAGCTGTTAACACCTATTGAAAGAAAAATGCCAATTTGGTCATAACTGCTTCTCTCTTATCAACCGAACCTGTGATGTAACCATAGCTGCTATGACACTTTCTTACCCACTTCTTCATTTTGCAACCGTTATTTATAATTGCCGTTATCATGGTTTCACATGACTGTAAATGCTTGTCAACATAAATGTTGAAAAACATATCACAGTGGTTTCTCACTTTATCCTCTCAGTTGCTACATACTGTAAGGAGACTGAGTAATCAAACAGGGTGACCACAGACTGAAGTGTTTCTCTCAACACATGCATCTTTTTTTTTTCATTTGCAACGAAAACAGATGATCTTTTCCAATGTAAATTGCCATTCCTCCATTCTGTCCACGAGAATTAAGACTGAGAATAAATCATTAGGCCTGTTAACAAAAGGCCTTTACAAAGCATAAAGAGTGGCTGCTTTAATGCAGGTTCCTTCTTTATGTTTTTTTTTTTTTTTTTTTTTTAGAAAGGTTTCAGGAAGTGCTGTACATGCACAGAAAAGGCTGAAAGATGAAGGATCTGTAATGTGGGGTCAAAAACGTGTTTTAACATCCTCAGTGTTCTTGGAAAGGCATTACTACTAACTATGCATTTTCCACACTTGTCCAGACATCACATGCTTTTCATTTAGTGTTAACCTTTTTCTTTTGTCCCAACACATTCATTCAGGACAGGAAGCATTTCAGGGGGGAAACAGAATTAGCTGAGGACATTAAGCACAGCCTGCATTCTTTACAGGCAGCTAGCGTGAAACAACATCACAATATCAAATGCTTAATTGTTGATTCTCGAACACTTATTAACATTTTTATTTGGTCAGGGTGTTCTTTGTGCCTGCCCAGGTTAGTCATTCAGAGGAACTGGCTATAATTTAGCATGTGGTTTAGGTTCTAGCTGGTCATGTCTTGTGTATATTATGAAAAGATATGGTGATATTGTCTCCTTGAAGTCTTTTTGATATCATAATTAAAAATGGTGATGAATGTTCAAAAATATTCAGTAAATCTAATGAACTGGAATTGGAGTGAAAGGTTCTAGTCATTTATAATGTTTAACTGCATTGTACTGTCCCGAATTGATGCAGTGCAATTGTTATAGTGATTTTAGCATTACATTACATTTAAGCATGCACAACATATTGATACCATATAGGTTATCAGCCGATATTGGATATTTGATTGTGCATGCTCATTTTCTATATTTTTTAGACATTTAGATTACCTTAGCTGCTGCATAACGCTCACTTAGTTCTAAATTAAAATATATAATGTTTAATAATATTTTAAAATTATATTTAATACAAGTAATTTACTAACATTATTAAATGTAGTCTATAGCAAATCTTAAAATATCCACTTTTCACATTGTATACAGTATTATAACTTTTCGATACCAAAATTTACTTGAAACATTTAAAACAATTACTTTTATTTTTTGTATTTTATGATTTATTAATATTAGATCAAATATTATAAAATGTAATAAGCAATTTATCAGGCCATACGATGAAAACAATTATTGGCCAGAATTAATAGTTCTGTTAAATCATGCGCATGATTTATAAATTCGAGGGAACGAATTAGTAAGTTGTGCACACAATTTAGCAAATCGAGGGAGCGAATTAGTAAATCGTGCGCACTATTTAGCAAATCGAGGGAACGAATTAGTAAATCGTGCGCACAATTTAGAGAATCGAGGGAACGGATTAGTAAATCGTGCGCACGATTTAGCAAATCGAGGAAACTAAATAGTAAATCGTGCACACAATTTAGTATATCGAGGGAACGATTTTGTAAATCGTGCGCACAATTTACTTTTTTTTCCTGCATGTCATGTGCGGGGCTTCGTATTAATTACTGTATGTTTTAAATTCAAAAAATTCTTTAAGCAAACTGAAATTTTTAAAGTAAAACCACAATTCATGCGTCTAGGCCTGTGACAGAGGATAGAACCCATAACATACAGTGAAGGGGAAAGGGGGTTTTGGGGGGGCTCAGACCTGAATCAGACCTGACCCCTGTGCATCAGCAAAACTGAAATATGGAGCAGCTTCCATGCAGCCGGGGGACGAAAGGCCTCATTGTTTGGGCCATTGAGTGCTTCTGCTGAGGTTGCATTTGTACTATTCTGTGGATGTGGCCTCGTTCTGCCATTTGTGTTGTATGCAACGATTAAACATTTGCCTGTTTCGTTAGTCCTGCGTTCGGCATGCATTATTGACCTGAGCTAGAAGAAGCTATCTCCTGCCGTACAGCGAAACTGAATAGCTAGCATGTTAGCATCGCAAACGTTCAAAAGTTACGAGTGTATAAGAAGATTAACAGGGAGTTTGAATTTTTTACTTGACCCAACAATAAAGTGTGAAGTTAAATAGGAAAGGAATCGGGGTTTGGTTATAACGATCACACCTGTTTTTGCTGCTAGTGGGGCTCTGGGTATTAGCTCTATTTTTAATGACAGTGCTGGACATTCCAGTTTTCATGTGGGGATAATTAGAGACATGGCCTTGGGCTTGTAGGGTAAACATCACACAATTACAACAGGATGGAGGAGGGGCCCCAGTCACTGGACGAAAGAAATGATGAGGGACAGAAAATTTTAATGACGGGATGGTGTGGGAAACTGCCACAGAGACTCAAGATCCTATGAGCTTACGCCACTGCTAACTGCCAAACTCCGAAATTAAACCCCATGTATATGTCCAGACAAACAGTCACTGTTACTCAGAACAGAACTGAATGTTCTTTTATGTTCCCTATAGCTGTAGAAATGTTCTTATCTGTTGTAGGATCGGATTCTAAATGTGCTCTGTGGCAAAATTACACACAGGCATTCTCTACATTGTTTTCTGAGGGTGTCACTGGACAGATCAGGGCGTGGCCTATTCGTGTCAGCCGATCATCCTGTGCCTGTTCCATTGATTGTCATGTAGATGATCAAACAAATGTTTTCTTTTTGGTTGTTGTTGTGTAGTCGTCAGTATCAATTGAATCATGTAAATATGATTATGTGGTGGAAGGCAGTGTTTGAATTACTGAGAGGGTCTGGCCAACTCACATCTGTTTATTATCAAACTATATTCCCACAAAAATATGAATTATATTAACTTGTTTTATTTATCCACTGTATTTATATCACTTTTATTAAGAATTTTTTTTTTTTTAGCATTAATGTACATTATTTTGTTATGTGTGAACTGGGAGGGGAAACAGAATAACTCTAACAGCAGTATATATATATATCAAAATGGACAAATATACATTTAATAAATCGAACTAATAAAAATATATTTAAATTAAAAAAAGTTAAAATTACTGTATGAAATATTCTCAGACTAGACCAATATTTTGGCTTGCAAGTTGTATGACATCTTTACTCACGCAGATGCAGACAGCAGAAAGACTCCTTGCATCCTCATTACTCTTTATTGCATAAATCATGTCTGACCCTTGTCTTGGCTCAAACACAGGTGAAGGCCAGAGATGTAGCTTCCCTTCCTCTCGTGTCATGTCTGCATTAGAGATCACAAAGCTCCCCCATCCCATGCACGCACACACAAAACACTAGCCCTTTACTTCCCATGAAGACCTTGAGGACCATGATGGCAGCAGATGACTTTATTATCACTACAGAGCCTTACCTTATCCCTCGGATCCAGAATAAAACAAAGGCCTCGTCTCTCACAAGACTGTGCTGAGTCTATTTTTCCATAAATTAATGATTGGGGGAGGTGATCAATATATCAATGGTACAGTCTTTATGTCAGCTGCCTCTCTTTGTTTTTATGCTGTGTGGGTCATCGCTACAGCATAATGATGCAATTATTGATTAGCATTTAAAGGCTAATCCATATGTATTTTCTCATGACAGGCTCACGGCCTGTTTTCCGTGGGTACTGAGCACATACTATAAATTTGATCAGCAGCATTGCTTTTGTTGTAGGTTTAGTAAAAGTGTTTTCTAAAAATGATTTGTTTTTCAGCCACGTGGTACATTTATACCACAAAAATAAATATAAAAAAACTTTAATATTTATGCCCACTCTTCAATTATATATCTATCTAGAGTTATAATTATATGTAGTCATCTATAATTATAAAACCCTTAATGGTATGTTTTTAAGCCTGAATGTGGTGATGATTTTGTAATGGTTAATGTTTTAAAAATACCAAATGATTAGTGGTCTTTTTTTTTTTTAATTATCTGCATTTAATTTTGGTGTCTCAGTAATTTTCATACATGAGTCATCCAATTTATTTTATTTATTTATTTATTTATTTATTTATTTATTTTGTCAGGTGAGGTGGTGTAGTTTTGTTTGTCTTTGTATTATCTTTCCAGTGTAGTCCCAACATGCTATTTCTAATTTATCATCAGATTTCCTGATGGGTTATGAGCCATTTAATCTGAAAACATGACTCCTATCAGCATTTCTATTTCATGTAAAGAAACTATTTGGGAGTGGACGCCATCCATCAAACACACGCCCAACACATTTGTCACATTAATTGTACTCAAACGGCACTCTTTTGAGCCCATTTATGGGGACACATTGAATAATTGAATTAACCTAGAGTTGGATTAAATGCCTAGAAGCTTGCTTATCTATCAAGATTAGATGTCCCATTTTTATAGGTGATGAGAGACAGGTGGAATGTTATGTTGTAAAACCTGGTTTCATAAGAGCTTATGATATGTTGACGTGGGTCATAATTAATTCTGAGGGAGCGGCGAGAAATGACATGTGAAAGAGGACTCTTTTGTTGCTAATTACAACAAGAAACATCATACAGGATATCTCTCATGATAAAAGATTGACGGCGATAATAAGATGATTTGGCCAAATGATTTTGTGTGTGACTAAATCTGTATTATACGGGACCAGAGGGCATCTGGCTTTGAAGAAGCAAAGATGAAGGGAAAGCTTGTAATAATAGGGCTGAGTCATTGTATTACAACTGAAGGCGACACTAGAAATAAAATAACGAGTGAGTGAGAGAGGTCGGTAGACTTTGCTAACCTTCAACCTTTCCAGACATAGCTCACACACCCCTTTCATACATGTGCATGCAAACGGAAAGCTCTTTTATACACTTGCAGGTTTTTCCTGCATTGAAAATATTTTGGCAGCTGCCGAAATGAGTCTTTGTCCTCCCAAAAATGTATTTGATTATTTAATGTGACGATACCTGCCGTTCTGCAGTACCACTACATTTGCGCTCTTTGAAGAGTATCAAAGTTTTCAATTTACAACGTTTTTTCAGCGTTGAGCTTTTTAGTGAATCACTGACATATCTGTTATCTCTTTCTGCATGTATATATATATATATATATATATATATATATGTTTTTATTTAGATATTTAGATAGATAGATAGATGGATAGATAGATAGATCATTTAACTATACTGTAAAAAAAAAACTTGATGTGTCATCAGAATTATTAGACGATTTCTAATCTGATAAACTTTGGCAATCCAGTGATTAGTTCTTCTTCAGAAGCACTTATTTTATCAGTCAGTACCTTGTTAATGCATCTTGGTTTCCAGAAGGACTGATAAAATACGAGAACAAAACAATCTGATATCAAAATGATCAAATGATCTGTGCATTAAGTCTTGGGGCCCTATCATACACCTGGCGCAATGTGGCACCAGGCCGCGACACAAGTGTTTTTTGCTAGTTTCAGCCCGACGCAGTTATCATTTTCATGTCCTGCGCCACGTTGTTTAAATAGCAAATGCATTTGTGCGCCCATGTGCGATCTGTTTTCCTCGCTAGAAAAGCGTCCGGTTTTTCCATTTGCAAATTCCGTCATGTAAATTGTGAATCCGCCATGGCGCGAGCGCAACTGGCTTTTAAAGGGAATGGGAGATGAGACTCTGGTTTATTGCACGTTATGCCCAAAACACACCTATTAATCATTAAGAGAATAGGGACAACCCTTTTAGACCATGCGCCGGGAGTGCCCACCATTTTTCCCGTCGTTAAACTAGCAAAAGAGGATTCAGACACGCCCTAAGTGCACTTGCGCTGTGCGCTTTAGACCATGCGCTTAGATCGTTAAAATGCCCAATGAGTGTAAATGCAATATTGCTACTTTTTCTATGTAATGTTACTTTGTTCATTTTTTTACTAACTTTTTTTTTTTTAAATCAGTCACCCAGTGACTTTTTACATGTACATTTGCAGATTTTTAAATCTAAAATATTTCTAAGCACTTTGTCTCATGATCTTTCCTGATAGTGATTATTTATTTCATAAACAAAAAGGATTAGTTAATATTAGAAAAAATGTATTGTCAGTACTGGGCTCGCAGTTCACTTGTGTTGGGTACTTTGTGTGTTTGGATGGCCGTGTTTGTCCGCCACCACCGAAGACCATTTTTGACCCAGGATAAACCTTAACTTGTAAATTACTTAAAGAGAAAGTGTGTCCTGAATTAATAAATGGTATGTAATTCTTGGAGGTTTTTCTTATGTCATTCACTGAGGTAGGGTCACAGCATTTATTAACATCAACACATTGTAGAGACAATGTAGAGGTATCATACTGTATGTACAGAAATTGTCAACGTAGCTAAAGCACCAATATACTTCAAATGAAATTGAAGAACTGGTGTGACGTTATTTCGAACAAAATCAGGCCAAAAGAAAGTTTGTCTGGAGTTCGTTCCGGAGTTCAAAACAGCTTGCCAAAGTGAACCTTCTGGAAAAGTTCGGTCTGGCTGGTAAACATTTTTAAACGTTCTCACTGTCAGTTTTTGGGATTGACAACCGCATTTACTTACAGGTGTGAGTCTTAAAATATTCCATTCACGCAGCAAATTATAGTAACGTCTCGTATACTGTCTGTATGAATGTGCAATGGGAGTCAAACCCGTATTCACTTACCATAGCGACAGTGACCAAGTAAAATGAAAGATGGCGATAAAACTAAACAAAGTCTTATCACTTTTTACACAAAAAAAGTCCAATTGAGCCGCAAGTTTATCCTGTAAATCTTCATTAACCGACAACAGTCAAGAACAGTCTAAGACATATCTGACCGACATGTAAAGCAACCAATCACAATTCATTTTGTTTTTACATATAATTGAAGGAAGGGTAAATCTCATTCAATGAATGTTGTGATGCAATTAAGGTACTGATACTACTATTGATATAGAGTTAAAGCTGTGGTTCTCAAACTTTTATGGTCACGTCCCCTTGTAACCCTTTAAAAAATCCCCCCCCCCCCCCCAAAAAAAATAAAAAATCCACCTGTGACAACCAAATAATTTCACTTAAAATTATAAAAATGTAAAGATTTTCTAAATTGAAAAACCTGCAATGAAAAACACCTGCAATAGTTTCACTTTGTAATGTCGTGGGAGCATCGAAAAATATAACAGTAAGAGAGAATGAAAGATAAGAACATAACTTTTAATTTAAATAAAGGCAGAGCGCCAACTGCTATTCACACGATAGATAGATAGATAGATAGATAGATAGATAGATAGATAGATAGATAGATAGATCATTTAACTATACTGTAAAAAAAAAAAAAAAAAAAAAAAAAAAACTATAACCTTGGTTGTAAACTTGATGTGTCATCAGAATTATTAGACGTCTCTAATCTGATAAACTTTGGCAATCCAGTGACTAGTTCTTCCTCAGAAGCGCTTATTTTATCAGTCCAGTACCTTGTAAATCCGTCTTGGTTTCCAGAAGGACTGATAAAATACCTGTGTGCATAAAGATTATGCAAGCTTTCAAGTTTTGCATGTGATATTCATTAGATGCTCATTGAACAGACTGTCTGCGGCTGAGACTAGTTTACACCTCACTGCCAACAGCATATCGAAACATACACATTTATATTTCACTTATTCGCAACATCAGACAGAGAGAAGCGGCACAAAAGACCTGTAAAACTTTGATTGTGATATTTCCACAATTTCAAAAGCGGTTTTTATTGCTTTAAATAGTTAATCAGTAATCAAGAATGCAATGTACAGTTTGGGTACATTCAGATTTGATCCTGTATAATAAAGCTTTATCAGCTGATCCTCGGTCATCACTATAGAGTTTATGGCTCTATCACTTTTAATAGTTTAAAAAAAAAAGAGGCAGCAATCACCCCTGTATGATACTGTACGTGTAATCTGATAAATCCATTATGTGGCGCCTGTCAGTTCAGGCCGTTACGTTCTCTATACATCCTCTCAAAGGTCAGATTTGAAAATAGAAATTAAGCCTCTGCCTGTAATCTGTGGTCAGCGTACTGCCATAAGAAAATACAAACCTTTGAAGGATGGCTACATTCTTTTACATTAAATTATTTATGGAAAACACACATGCAGAAAATGTCCTGGTCAGATAATGTATAATTCATGTGGCTCTGCTTGAGTGACTATGAAGATTTGCTGTGTTTTTCACTTGTAATTAAAGAGCGAAATGTGAGTGCTGAGCAGTTTTCAGCCTAATCCCTTAATTGCACTATGGGGATTTGCCATTAAAGTGTCTTAAATTTTGTCAGACATCCCACATTCTCTTTTATTCTTTCTCTTACCCCTCCATGAGGTCAATCTGTGGCTCTAGCACAGTGAATTTCTTTAATGTCAAAGGTAAAATTATCAGAAGCAGATGTGAGGAAATAACAGATGCAAAGACTGAAAAAGAGTATTATTCAGATGCCTTTTTACATCTGATAATCTCTGTGGAACCTGAGGTTAGGCAGAGCAGCTTCAGGCGTCTTTTGCAATCTCATGGACAAAGCGTTAGTCCTCAAATCACACAGTAAAACAAAATGGTGAAGGATGGTTGATGGATCATCAGCACATTCTCCCCTGTGACACGTCACCATCTTGATGAAAGCAGAAGCGGTGGTTGATTTCTGAGCTAGGATTGCATGATATGACGGCTACTGACCAATCTGAACATGTGAAAATGTAAACAGAAGAAATTATGAATATGAATAGGTAACTTTAGATTATTAAATTATAATTAAATTTTGATTGATTGATTGACATTTGTCCATCCAGCATTTCACATAATTCTTAATTTAGTGAAATATTAGTTAAGATTGAAACAAATGAGTGGGAAAGTGGGATTTTATGTAAATCAGAGCAGTATTTATCTCACAAAAACAATGATGATCTCAATTAGGGTGGCAGCATTTGAACATATCAATTAAATACTACATAACTATACTGTCAAAAACATAGTAATTAACAGCAACTCACATTAACAGCAATCAACATTAATGTTCAGGTAAGATTTATTCGATATTCATTTTATGAATTTTTATTTATATTCATTGAATCGAGTGCGGTAAGGGACTTGGATAATGAATAACGGCTCTCATTGAAAATGTAGCTTGTTACTTGAAAAGTATTGTCATTATACTTAATTTAGTAGTTTGTTTTAGCCTGTAATACAACCTTGTAAAATATATAATAGATATGTGATGACATTATTCATTTTAATTTGAAGTGCGACACAGATTTTTGAATTCACAAAGCAGTTTCATACACCATTACACCATGACAGTCTGATTTAGTCTGGGCAAAGGTCCATGCTCATCACAGACGGGCCTTTCTCACACCTCCCACATGGGAGTTAAAGGGGCATCCTGCACTGGCCCTGTAAAATAACACTTAGCTCTGCCAGTACATGCTCAACTCACTGCCACTTAATCCAGTCCGTCAGCTCAAGTACCCGGGCAAATCCCATTAGGAGGAACTCCATCAAGGAAAGACAAAGATCAGCTCTTCATATTAGCTTACACATCTCATTATGTCAGCTGAGCTCACTGCAGATCTGTGTGTGTGTGTGTGTGTGTGTGTGTGTGTGTGTGTAATGGAATGAAAGCAGCACTGGCAGTTGGCCAGTTTGGACCAGTGCCAGCGTGACCAGTCGTGTTGTTCTCTAATTAACTCCTGCTCCCTTGCGCCTGTGCTTCTCACACACTCACACTCACATTTAAACACACAGCCACATTAAGCCCAGCAGTTTCCCAGGAGCTCCGGCACCCAGTGCACACACACACATGCGTGTTCACACACATTGTCAGTGCCACACACAAAGAGGGAGCTTCTTGTGATCGATTCTGTTGTCATGGGATTTTTTTTCCCAGTATTGATGCTTGTTAATTAGTGGTTTGTTAGCACAGATGGTGATTGTTACCTTCAAAATTATTTATTCCACTAACTTTCTCTTCTTAATCTCACTGGTCCATAATAAACAATATATACAGCACTCACATTTTCTCAAGAAACAAATTCTGTGCTTTTAGTCTTTTTTTAACCTTACATTAGGCATAACGTACATCATAATGTAGGTCATTATCGTAAAATATACCCTCACAGGGTGATCTGATCATCTTGAAGGAGTTTATTTTGCGATAATGACCAGTATACTGTATATTATCTCATTTTTTGCATAGCTGTTTACCAAATGAATGAATAAATGGACATAAAATATTGATTGTAATTAGTATTTTAATGAGAATAAAGAGACTGCAGAGTGCTTTGAGAGCCATGAAACTAGCCTAGTCTAAGAAGTTGTTTGCAGGGATGACAGTCAGTTATACAGCTTAGCGTACTGGCTCTCGGCCAGGGGCCACAAAATGAAAATAAGCTCAAAACTTACAACTTAAGTTATTTTACTTTGCCTTTATTTTTTCTAAATTAAATATCTTTCATCTGTGCTGTTATCCAGACTTTTGAATGAGCCCGCCCATGAGTATAACACCGGGTGTGTATTATTTGCAGGGTCACAGAGGTCACGAGGTATAGAAGTAAAAGCATTTCCAAACTTTTAGGTCAACAGTCAGTCCCTCTGCTGAGCTTCCAGGTTTAAGTATGACATGTAGCAGCTCTAGACTGCCTGAAGCTCCATTTTAACTGGGTTCAAAGTCATATCCCGGCTCCCCCTTCATTGCTTTTGTCAAAATGAGCGGTGTGTGCTTTCAGTCACAAAGAATGTCACCCTGTCATTGGCCCACATACCTGATTTGAGGATTGTGAAACATGTCTCTCTTGGACATTAATTGTATAAACACAAAAAAGTGTTTGTTTTTTTCTACTCCCAATATGGGAGTAAGTGTCCTTGTTTTGTTGGACCCCTCAATGTCAGTCAGGCCAGGTCTGGTTTTGTCATGATAAAAATGTCTTGATAGGAAAGCGGAACATTTTAGTTGTGTGTGATAATTTATTGTGTTGTGAAGAGCTCCCTCTACTGAAATCCTGGTGAGATACTTCTTTCAGCATGAACACTTAAAAATACAGTGATATACTGAGATCAAGATTAAAAACATTTTATTTTGTATTTCCTGCTTTTGATGAATTCTGCAAATAAATAACATTATAAAACATGTATGTCAATGACATATTTTGTTTATACTTCATAAATTACTCCAGACATATTTATCACCTTCCACTTTCTTTTTTTTTTTTTTTTTTTGTCCATACATGTTGAACCGGTAGTTGCTGAAGGTTGAGTCAGGGTGTATTCACAGTGTTGCACAGAGAGCAGCCTTGGGGGCTTGACACTATAAGCAACTTGTGTCATTCGAAACTATGAGGAATCATTGAGATGCTTCATAATGATCACACACATGTGCTCAGGAACTGAGTAGATCAGTAAGGAACGACATACTGGCTTATGAATGACATAGACATGTGACCTGTGTGCACATAGTGAGGTTTAAATCAATAAACAGTAACAGTCAAGGGTTTCTTTTTTTTGTTTTTTTTAAAGAAAAGCTTAAATGGAAAATATGTATACTAAATATGATGCAGTTTAAAAGCCTGACATTAGTGAATAAGTTTAATACGCAGATTGTATCGCACATTGTCATTAGCACAATAAATGTAATTAGTTAAGTGAATTATTTGGATTGCCTCCCATTGTCCCTTATAAAACCTAATTATCATATTCTTCAGCATGATTTGAGAATATCTGTTATTTAAATAGTGACCTAGAGATAGTGGAGAATCTTTAATATTTCTTATTCATTTTACAATTTACGTCATAAACTAAATTCTAAATCTTTCTGTTAATTTTCGGGTATAAATTAGATTTTTGAATCCCAGCTTAGCAGTGTAGTCACAGGCTTTTTATGTAATTTAACAAAACAGATTATGCCATTTAATCAGTGATTTCAAATTCATATAAATCATTGCAGTCACACTAAGATTTAGATTCATGTGAGTCTTGTGAGACTACATGCATCAGTGCTCTGCATTCCTGCAGTCATGATGCTGGGAATAGACCTAATATGACTGTAATGGACCACTCAAAGGTGAAGCAGAGCTCTAATGTATTTTCCATCTGTTAATATTTAATGCAATGTTGTAGACGTCATTACGCTTTTGACTTAATTACCATTTTACTGTTCACCCCAGCTTAGTGATGACCTCTGCAACTGACAGTGTCACAATTACATCATCTCAATCTTAATGAATCTCTAATTTACTGTTATAGCTCACGGCACTTCTGGTGTTGGATAGATAAAAGTGAGCAATGGAAAAATTCACTTGGTATTGTTTACAAATGAGGAATGCTATTTTAAAATGTTTCTTTAATTTTGACAAAATATTTCAAACCAATTTGGGTTTAGAATGTATATTTTCCCTGATTTATCCCAGAATGTTTTCTTGTCGTACTTGCGCAACATCGGCGTTTAAATCTGCATACTTTAAGAGATGCCAGATTCTCCTGTTACACATTCAGTGCCTTGTTCTTTAGGGTTTACATTCTGTTGCTCAACAACTTGCCAAACAGTTAATCTGCATAAACAGATTAAACCCACACATATGGGCAGCCACTTAGCAAGGGTAGATTTGTTTAAGTTAACTTGACTTTTCACAGACTGATTCAGATGTCACCTTAATTGCCATGCATCTTGAAATTATGAAGCATATACATTTTGGCAGATTTCACAGGCTTTTGACAGGCTTTACTGCATTTTAAAGCTTCATTCATACGATTAGAGATTTTCTTTGTCTGCTTGTCATATTTCAAACAGAACATGTTTTATCCGTGCTTCACATCTTGGAAATGTCACGTATGGGTAAAAGCCTGTGTCGTATTCACACTTTAAACCCACTGTACCTTTTTCTGAGGCATTGATTGCATCGGCCCTTTAATATTGGTGACAGCTAATACACTCCTAAATGATCGGTTATTATCTCCGGGGCCTTGTTCCATGTGCCCCGCTGTTTCCAAAGGTCATCCCTCTGTCTTCCTGTATCGACCTGCTCGCCTGTTAACGTGGCCTAAGACTTATTGAAAGTGAAGGTTGAGGAACATATTTCCATCAGGTTGCAGTCTTCTCCTTCACGAGATGGCTTTTAAAAGGCTCTTTTGAGAATGTCCATTCAGAGAGAGGGGACAGGACGAGAAAACATAATGGATATGCCAATAAATTGAAAAGCGCCCTTAAAATGCATGTGGTTTCCCACTGGTGTGGGTGTATCAGCATCCAGCCTTAATATAAAGTATTTAACGATAGAGTGTCTTCACATTTTATAGCTTCATAATCCTCACAATACTAACAAAACATCTATTTTATCTTTTCACAGCTATACGAACTGGACGATGATGAGAAAAGGAAAGAGTTTCTTGACGATCTCTTCAGTTTCATGCAAAAAAGAGGTGAGTCTTGTTATGTACAGCTATTCAGATCACGAATGTCAGCACACACCCCTTCACACTCATATTGCAAAACCACATGTTGCCTTTAGATGATAATGCTCACATATGGTAATTATAAGACTTGCTGGTGATATTTTAGCCGTATTCCAGGTAAAATTGTATTCACTTATCTTCATAGCAAACCAAATAACAAAAGAAGCTTTTAACATAGTTTTCAGTATTTTTTAAGAATATAACGAGGATCTCATTTCATATGAACAATTGGAATAAGTAGGTTTGATATAACTGTGTGCCACCTGTGTTTGGAAACAAAGCATCATAAATGTCTAAGCACCCATCTGCAGTCCTGCCAACAATAGAAATGCAGGGTTTATTGTTTTGGTAAAAGCTGAGAGTGTGTAGATACTATTGTGATAGGCTTTTTCAGGTTTCCTGCTTGAACCGTCCATTTCTCTGAAGTGTTGCTGCCACTGTGGCGTGTTTCTGCCCCTGATGCTATCTGAAACAACGGCTTCTGCTGTTTGTTTTATAATTACTCTCAGATTATATGAAAACATCCCTGAGGGGATGACCTTGCCACAGTGGGGAAGGCAGCATCCTGGTATTATGTTAGCCGGCCTTAGCATAATAAATTTTTTGCTTTATTGAGGAGGGGGGTACATCATCAGGGAGGTTTTTCCCACCGAGGTGCTTTAGCCGACATCAGCCTCCGTTATTTTATAGAGGAAATAGAGGAACTTTAATGACCTTGCATAATATGAGGAAGTTTGCAGCCTTTGAAGACTTTCCAAGACAGGACAGAGCTATTTTAAGTACACACGACTGTTTTTGTTGTTTTGTGTGGCTCTGTTTTGGTAATATGGTGTATTTTCACTGTAATTTTGGTTTCTATCTAAGTTGATATTACTGTTTTTACTGTATTTTTGATCAAATAAATGCAGCCTAGTGAACATAAGAGGTTTCTTTCAAAAACATGAAACAAATCTTAACCCCAAACTTTTGAACGGTAGTGTACGTAAACAAAGTAATACATCAGCCTGCACATAGAATATGATAGATTATGTATGTCAGATGATTTTCCCCCTTTTAGTTGTCATTGTTTCCTCTGTTTAATTTGATTTATTGTACATTAAAAACCACAGTTGTAATATAAAATATACAGCCAATATCAAAGCACTTTTGTTTGAAATGTACTTTGTGTATGATTGACTGAAAAGTTTTATTATGAACTTGTTATGTGCAGTTGTCTGCAAGACAGACAGAAAGAGAAAGAGTTTCTTGCTCAATTCTTCTGAGAAAGAAGAATTGAGCAAGAAACACTCTCTTAATCCATGAACAATGACAGATGTGCTTTTCTAACAGTTGTGACTGTGGCTTCCTTACACATTACACTAAAGGTACTTGGCAGGATCTCAATAAAATCTATGTGTAAATGTATTGTGGTGTGTTGCTGACCTTGCAGCTTGTCAGCAATACAATATGTATTACTGAATAGCTCACAACATTGTGACAGCTGACTATTCAGAGCTCATTTCATGCTCTTGTCCACTCCTACTATATATATTTGTGTTGTGATGTTGTTACATCCAAGTTTTGTAGGGAAGATATTCAGCTGTGTGTGTTTGAAAATGTACAATATTGGAAAACTTTTAATTTTATATAATAAATGAGTATATTTATTATATTATATATGTATTCATAATTTTACTAATTAGTTTTATAAATATTGTTTCCCTTTTTAAAAGGATGCCATATTAAAATTAATAGAGGAACATTTAAAAAAAAAAAAACATAATACGTTTGAAAATAAATTCTAAATTACTAGTAAAATAAAGAATGCATTTCTAGCATAGCATTTCTAATTATAATCTAAATCTACACATAATATAAATGTATTCAACAACAAAAAATTGACAGCCCTTATTCCACATAATTTGTGCTACATTATGCTAGGGCTGGAGCGACGCGTCGTTGTAATCGATTACGTTGTTTACGAAAATACGTTGATTTGTGTGTAATGCGGCGACGCGTTGCACTGTTTATGTTCATCCCTACTCCCCTGTCATGTTTCACTCAAAACAAAACTCTAGAGCAGATGCTAATGGCTAGTATAGCAGCACCGCTTAATACAGTTGCGTTCATATAGCGTTTTGTTTTTTTACAAGCATGACAAACCTATTCTGTAACCAAACTGGCAACTACACATTTTCATGACTCACAACCGCATTCTCAACAAACCCGCGCTGAATGACCGGAACTGCAATGGACAACTAGTTGTCTGCCACGTGATGTAATATGAGAGCCACACTGAACTGTATAATGATGATGGGTTTAGTTTACTCACAGAACGCAAAAATGATTTGCGTTCATCCGCAGATCCACCGGAGCTGCTGTGGGTGTGAGCCACGAGGCAAGTGACTCAAATGTACCTTCTGTATGCGGTTAAGCATTTAAAGTCCTTTTTAGTTGTTAAAAATATCTGAATAACTTACGCCTTGATTGGACTCATATATTCAACAACACGCTGTCAATTGTGATAAAACTTTATTTTTTTATGTTGTTTTTTTTTTATTTTTGTTTTTATTCTATTTTATGAGAAAATGTTTGAATAAAACGTTGAATGATTAATGGCAGAAGTAACAGTTATTATTTATTGGTAGGTTAAGTAAAGGATTAATCGACTGATAGGAAAATAATTATATACATCTTAAAATAATCGATAGATGGATCGACTAATCGTAAAAATAATCGATAGATTAATCGATCATCAAAATAATCGTTAGTTACAGCCCTACATTTTTTTCTTAAGCTTTCCATTCCAGTGACACTTTTTTTGTAGTATATTTGTTTATACAGCATGTGTGGCCATTTTTGACTAGTCAAACCATCTTTGCAACAGATTTTCTTGTTTTAAGCAGAACTCCACCTTGGTGGTGTGGTTTAATGTTTGAGGCAGTTACAGGTCACAGGATATCTGATTTATTTGCCCTGAGAGGCAACAGATGACGGAGAGGACTGAGTTGTCATTTAGCTCTGTCTCATCTGTTTGAATTTGTGATGACAGGAATGCAGGGCAGGTTTTATCGCGGTTCGTGCTGTTGTTATTGCGCCATGGGCTAATCCATCCGAGACAGCCAGCGAGGAGTCACCCAGTCTAGTGATGCCATAACATAAAAATGCCTGAATGCAGCGAAGTGAAGCTCTTCCCGTCAGCTCAGCCATGAGATCAAATATAATTAAATCTGCCTCTGCTGCCTCTGTTCTTATGCTTGATGTCTAAATCTGTATTGACTTAATCACTAAGAACACCTAGTGCAGTCATCAAGGCTTCACTTACTTTTATACAGATAAAAAACATATAAATGCTTTTTAATTTTTAATGCACCTGGGTTATTTCGCACAGACATTCATTTAGCTATCAGTTTCTGTGATTTACACTATAATCTTAAAAAAATCATTTTAGAATTTTTTTTATTGTGGATTTGCCTGTTATAAAGGAATCTTTCAGCACATAATCCAGGTTACCTGCTGTACTTGTTTTACTGTTGTGTTGTCAATCATGTCTCCATGGTGTTAAATGACCAAGTGGCTTTCATAGCTGTTATCACACTGACAGCATGAATAGAATGGGAACTCCCATTTAACATTTTCCATATTAAGTTTTGTCACTCATGATGGTGAATGACAGTTGGAGCTGTTTGTTAACTGAGATGAGACCATTGTGACAGAGGATTCACGATACTATCCAGCGATACATGTTCATTCAGTAGATGCTAATAGACCGGGGCGGTTCTAAGGTCATTGGGTATCTGGGGCAAAAAATTGCGCCTCTGCAAGTCTACACCTACCTTCTAAACATAGATGTTGCATATAGATGTTACATGTTATTTTTGGCAGTCAAAGTTACAGATATTTTGTCAGTGACTGTGGTTAAATTCCTCAGATGTGATTGTACACATGGTTGTCGAAGGTCAGTTTTCCAACACTCGGGAACGCAAGTGTCTGTGTGTGCTTCAACAGTGGCAGGTGATAATTTGATAATCCTGAGTGTACTTTTTTTGTGCTAGAGCAAAACCGCTTGCTCCTGTGAAAGTTTAAAATGTGCTGCCCCCACTGATATAAGGGTGTTCATAGCAGCACATCGTTAGTGGTTTTTCTTGTTTGAAACTTGGTAGGGGATCATATTACTAGAGATATCCTGCATATTATAAATGACATTTCAAGACATATTTGAATTGAATAAGATTAATGCCATGTTGTAATTTGAGATGAAAACACAAACAGCTGATATCACGTTACGGCTCTTATTAAAATCTGCACTTGCTGAGAGTATTTTCCCGACTTTGCTAAACTTTGTTATCGCAGCTCTTTGACATATTAACAACAGACTGTAAAAGTAAATTATATTTAGGTTTTTTCAAGGGGGGGTTCACAAATCCCTAGGGTTGGGTAATAGTATTGCAGAAAGTTGGTTAGATGTTGATAGAAATGTCTTAATTAAAAAAAAACAAAAACAAATAAATATACAGTGGGTACGGAAAGTATTCAGACCCCCTTAAATTTTTCACTCTTTGTTATATTACAGCCATTTGCTAAAATCATTTAAGTTCATTTTTATCCTCATTAATGTACACACAGCACCCCATATTGACAGAAAAACACAGAATTGTTGACATTTTTGCAGATTTATTAAAAAAGAAAAACTGAAATATCACATGGTCCTAAGTATTCAGACCCTTTGCTGTGACACTCATATATTTAAGTCAGGTGCTGTCCATTTCTTCTGATCATCCTTGAGATGGTTCTACACCTTCATTTGAGTCCAGCTGTGTTTGACTATACTGATTGGACTTGATTAGGAAAGCAACACACCTGTCTATACATGACCTTACAGCTCACAGTGCATGTCAGAGCAAATGAGAATCATGAGGTCAAAGGAACTGCCTGAAGAGCTCAGAGACAGAATTGTGGCAAGGCACAGATCTGGCCAAGGTTACAAAAAAATTCTGCTGCACTTAAGGTTCCTAAGAGCACAGTGGCCTCCATAATCCTTAAATGGAAGACGTTTGGGACGACCAGAACCCTTCCTAGAGCTGGCCGTCCGGCCAAACTGAGCTATCGGGGGAGAAGAGCCTTGGTGAGAGAGGTAAAGAAGAACCCAAAGATCACTGTGGCTGAGCTCCAGAGATGCAGTCGGGAGATGGGAGAAAGTTGTAGAAAGTCAACCATCACTGCAGCCCTCCACCAGTCGGGGCTTTATGGCAGAGTGGCCCGACGGAAGCCTCTCCTCAGTGCAAGACACATGAAAGCCCGCATGGAGGACTCCAAGATGGTGAGAAATAAGATTCTCTGGTCTGATGAGACCAAGATAGAACTTTTTGGCCTTAATTCTAAGCGGTATGTGTGGAGAAAACCAGGCACTGCTCATCACCTGTCCAATACAGTCCCAACAGTGAAGCATGGTGGTGGCAGCATCATGCTGTGGGGGTGTTTTACAGCTGCAGGGACAGGATGACTGGTTGCAATCGAGGGAAAGATGAATGCAACCAAGTACAGGGATATCCTGGACGAAAACCTTCTCTAGAGTGCTCAGGACCTCAGACTGGGCCGAAGGTTTACCTTCCAACAAGACAATGACCCTAAGCACATAGCTAAAATAACGAAGGAGTGGCTTCACAACAACTCCGTGACTGTTCTTGAATGGCCCAGCCAGAGCCCTGACTTAAACCCAATTGAGCATCTCTGGAGAAACCTAAAAATGGCTGTCCACCAACGTTTACCATCCAACCTGACAGAACTGGAGAGGATCTGCAAGGAGGAATGGCAGAGGATCCCCAAATCCAGGTGTGAAAAACTTGTTGCATCTTTCCTAAAAAGACTCATGGCTGTATTAGATCAAAAGGGTGCTTCTACTAAATACTGAGCAAAGGGTCTGAATACTTAGGACCATGTGATATTTCAGTTTTTCTTTTTTAATAAATCTGCAAAAATGTCAACAATTCTGTGTTTTTCTGTCAATATGGGGTGCTGCGTGTACATTAATGAGGAAAAAAAATGAACTTAAATGATTTTAGCAAATGAGTGAAAAATTTAAGGGGGTCTGAATACTTTCCGTACCCACTGTATATATATATATATATATATATATATATATAAAATATATTTATAATGGACACTTGTGTAATTTTAAGTAAAAATAGTTACAACTAAATTAGTTTTTCTAAATAGTAACATTTGTAGACATGTATGTCTGAAATCCATTATATTTATTGATAGATTATAATAACTAAAAATATCATGGCGTACAAGTAAATAATTAAGGTCATAGGGTTTCAGCTGATAAAAAGGCTTTGAACCTCTGCTTTAGAGCTTTCTTTTTTTTTCTTTGGCCATGGTCAGTGTAATGCTATAGCCAACATTTAGTTATGCATTATGGCTTCATGACTATTAAAATATTTGGTCAAATAATGTATGGTAACATTAAATGTACTGCTTTTTATTATTATTTATTGTAATAATGTTTTATTGCAATTTTTATTTCACTATTATCACTAAGGGTTTTCTCAACTTAAGTTTTTATGCAACTGATTGCTAGATTACATTAAGAGAACATCTGCATCAATCCATTTTGTTGTCTTCAGTTCTCTCTTAAATTTGCATATTAACTGAATGTCTGTAAAGCAATCAATAGCCTTATTTTGATATGTTTGACATGAGCAAGATGAATGACAGGATGCAAATGATCCACCTGCCGTTATTTTGGTAGGTAAATTTAAGCAGTACAATGATCAGTGATAGCAAGTTCATATTTAGATCTTTGACAAGTATTGGTTACAGAGGAATCTAGGCTTCAACCTGGTAAAGATTTCAAATGCAATTAGGACATGCTTACATGTCTTCCATGTATGTATTTTGAACTGCAGTGTTAATAAATGTCATATTTGTTGACTGGCACAGAATGTTGTGCGCATATCTACAAATGCAAGATATTTGACTTTTAATATTTTTTAAAAACAGTTTCTGGTTCTATCAAATCTTAAAGTGATAGTCCACCCCAAAATGAAAAATCTGTCATCATTTACCTTTATGTTGTTCTTCCTATCGAACACACAGAGTTTTTTTTTTAATCAATTTTACAGAAAGGGAAGAATTAGACCTGTCATGTTTAAAAAAAAATGTAATTTAAGTAGTCTAAATGTCTCTGAAAAGTAGTCCAAATGAGTCTATATTTTAAGCCATAAAATAGCTTTGTCTAAGGAACAGCCCAAAATTTAAATGAATTAAAATTTAAATCAGAAAAATCAGTCTGAAATTAATACTTTTATTCACCAATGACGCATTAAATTGATTAAAAATGACAGTAAAGACATTTATAATATTACAAAAGATTTCTATTTTAAATAAATGCTGCTCTTTTGAAATTGCTATTCTTCAAAGGATCCTGAAAAAAATGTGTCGGTTTCCACAAAAATATTACGCAGCACAACATTGATAATAGTAAAAAATTATTTCTGAAGAAACATGTGTTACAGAAGATGGAAGTAATGACTGCTGAAAATCCAGCTTTGCCATCACAGGTTTAAATTACACTCTGAAATATATTAAAATACAAAACATTTGGAATTGTAATAATATTTCACAATATTATTGTTTTTACTGTTAGAGAGTAGGCTACTTTGGGTAGTTGCAAAGGCACATTGTTTCCAAAGTAAAAGATTTCCCTCCCAGAATGATGTTCTACATCAGTCCAGTCACAGGATCAAATAACAGCTTGACGATAGTAAGAAAATGAAAACTTCGGTTCAAGAAATCTTCTCAGCTTCACTATGTGTCCGGAACACATTAAAAACCAATACACGAAAGGTTCTCCCCTGCTGTGAGTGAATTCATGCCAGGACTGTTGTCCCCTGTAGGCCTGGCCTGAGACCAGAGGTCATTGGCCTTCCCAGTGTCCCCCGGACCTTGCCATCATCAATCATAACCTGCCAAATACGAATCGTTTGTCGCAAGCCCCTCTGTGTACTGAGATGGCCGTATCTTTTTTCACATCAAAATGGCTGCCTCTATTTCACAGCTCAACACAAACAGTCCTGTGTTTAACTCCGCTCATGGAAGAATGTAGATGATATTCCCTGCTCCCCCAGAGAGCTTTATATAGAGAGAAGTATTTATGACCAGCTGTTTAAGACCTGTAAATGAAACGTGTACTGCAAATTATACCTCTGTCAAAATGGAAATATCATGTGCTTCCAGGATTCCAGAAGTTTTCAGAAACATAGACTGTTGTTTTATGGTGTTGCGATAAAAACCTTCTTTGTTCGACACTAGCTCTACTATGGTTGTCTCATTATATGAAGAGAAATGAGATTTAAACAACTGATGTAAATCACTTAATTGTATCCTTTTCTTTTAAGTTGCCTTGATGGCTTCTGAAGAATAAATACGTCCATCGTGGAAGAGACTTGGAGTGATGGGCTCATTTACGACCCCTAATCTTTAAGCAATAGGAACAATGCAAGTGTTATTGCCCATTGTAAACTGATAAATTCCCGCTTTGATTCATGATTCCCACAGGGAGGCAACAATAAATTGATCACATCTTAGGGCAGCATCAGCACTTTCTTTTGAATAAATCAATATTTGACGCTTTCATAATTACCTGAAATACTAAAGAGAATGAAAGGCCACAAGCGGCCTTGAAGAACAAGTCTTTTAGTTTCTCTCGTATTTTTACTTCTAATATCCCTGGAAGGAAGTCAGGCTGATAACGTTCTCAAAGCACAACCCTGAAGTGTGTGGAAATGCCATTCTGCTAAGATAATATAGAATGAACATATAGATTTTGATGCTTCTTATTTACTACAAAGGGCTGCTTTATAAAGTGTTTCTTTTAATTTTGTCTCTGTAAAATTTATGTCTTTTAGTGTTGTGCTGCATTTCACTGCTTTTTCAGTGCTGTTTATTTGATAAAACCTTATAGAACCTTATAATTCATGCACAATACTAAGTGTGAAAAAGAATAAAATATAGCCATAATCATCTACTTTGTTGCAATTAAAAATATATATATATATAATGTAGATTTATTTCTTGCACCTACTTGTAATCAGCTTGATAGCATTTCCTAGAACACCAAGGAGGCATTTTTATTTAAAAAAGAATGTACACTTATACTTCATTTTTAACTTAGGTAGAAGATTGCCATTTTATTATTATTATTATTATTATTATTAAAATGGAAAGAATGTAGGCAAACCTCTTATTTGCCCCTTAGGAAAAATTGCCTTTGTAATGTTTCTTAGTGTATCGCACACAGTTTCTGCCAATCTCATGTTAATCTTGAGTACCTAGTAGTAGTGCATCCTTCATATCTCCAAAAAGTCTTTAGTTTAATTATATTTATAAAAGATACTTACGCTGTACCGAGTATTTCCGAAAACAGCCGAGCACCTGGAGGCGGGTCCTGTGAGCGGAGCTAGAGTCACGAGTACGCACAGCTTTTGTGTAGAGATCGTCTACAAGCTATCAATGGTCAGCTAAACAACTGTATTTAAACACACACAATACACCATCGCATTATCCATGGATAACTTTTGAATCACTATAATGAATATAGCATATGAATGATGAATAATGAATTTATGAATTGACTACGTTCGTGTTGTTTACATTATATGCACTTAGGCACCTATTGCCAACAAAACAGACATCTGAAGCAGTTTTACTCACCACCTGCGGTTCCGACTCATGACCGGGATCATTACCGCTGTGACCGCTCCATCTTTCTGTTTCAAATGATCCGTAAATCCAGCGTAGAACTGGGCCTTGTTTATAAAACCATAAGCGCTGAGGGCTCGAGCAGCCACGGGAAAACACAAGATATTCTCCGTTCATTTTAACCAATAAAAAAGTGATTTCTATCAGTTTCTATGGTTATTTTAATAACAAATATCGAGAGAACATCAATGTAATGCGTGAGAACAAATCTCTCAGCTCCACTGAACACTCTTTAGGAAGCAAGGTTATCTTTCCCTCACAACCAAAAACACACTTCTTTGGTGACATTGTTGATTTCGTGCAGTTCTGTGACATGTGCAGCACTGCTGATGACTTCCGTAAACCCGAACGAGCGTTGATGGGCGTGCTCTTGCGCTCTCGCTCAGGTCCACGTGTGCGCGCGCGCGCCCTTCCGGGAGAAGTGCCCGTACAAGGAATTCCGCCCCTGTTTACGTCACTCAGGCCGATACTCTGAAAAAAAAAGTCTGAATCCTGTGAGGATTTGGAAGAGAATTTTTGGAACAGAAATACTCCGTCATACGTCCAACTCATGTTTTGAAACTTTGGCCATGTTTAGCATGAGAATCCAACTCTTTAACAGTGTAAATAAGTCAGAAAACATGAAATAGCATTATACCCCCCCCTTTAAATGTCACTTTGGATAAAAGCATCTGCTAAATGAATAAATGTATTGTAAAGCTACCTAGTGTTCCTGACAAACACATCATAGAGGACTTACTCAAGCTTGTTGGTCAGTGCAATTTGCCAGTTTTATACACATGGATAAAGTTTTTTTCTAGTGTTGTGTTTACAAATTAGCCCTTTCATTTCATGCTTCGGAAGACCAAGCAATCGCAGGCACATTGTCCTTCCATTATCTGGCTGAAGTGAATGATGAAAACACAGACTGCTGATGAAGGTAGCCACATAGATGATTGGCCCCAACACCGGCTTATTCCCTTCAGCACATTTTCAATTAAACCTTTTTAGCCAGTGAGCAATTAACAGTAGGCAGCTTCGTGAGCTTGGCAAAACGTGATTCTCTGCACTCCATAATCACTCATTGTCATAATGATGCATGAGCAGATCAAATTGTTTGGGATGACAATAGCTTGTACTGGCCTTTATTCACTGCATCTTATTCAGGGGACCAGAGGAGATGAATACATCACCTAGGAAATCGAGCGCTCGTAAATCTTGTTTTAAAGACGCTTATCCAGGTTTAGATTCAGTCCAAAGGTGGCTTTTGTGGAGTCAGGTTTTATTTATTACTCCAGCCTCATTTCGTTTGGCCTTTTGTGCATGGGAATAAATAATTATTTGTGCATTATTGTGATTTAACTTTATACATATATACACATAGTAGTGGCCAAAAGTGATGACCGAAGGGGATATTTGCACAATATTTGCTTTTAATCACCTTACAATTCAATAAACCATCAAAATATTAGGAGTATGTTAAATTGGGATGAAGAACACACTAAACTTGGTATTTAACAGGCAAACTACAGCTTATCATGATAAGTGTTTTATTCTACTATGCATGTGTGTGTGTGTGTGTGTGTGTGTGTGTGTGTGTGTGTGTGTGTGTGTGTGTGTGTGTGCGTTTGATGTTCATGTTAAGTCTCCAAACAGATCCTTCATACTCGCCTTGCAGTGCGAGATGAAACTGGATGCTCCTCATAGTTGCATGTCTCATCCCAGAAGTTATTTTAAAGCAGTCACACATTGAGGTGATTTTAAATTAGCACACTAGTCTTCTTTGACTTGCCCAGTGCTCTACAATCTGCTCTATAGAGGGTATGCATAGACGTCACTTTCCCGCCAGAACACGCTCACTCAGCTGGACTGAGTGGCAAAAGAACCTGCTGCATGACTGGATTTAATAGGGGAAACTGCGAAAACGCGAGTAAAACAAAGGATTACACTAAAAGTTGGGCTCGAAAGCGTTCCTTATAACATGTCAAAGAAACCTAATCCATGGATATTGACATGCAGCCAAGAATCGTGTTTCCTGACATTTATATGTGCCTAGTTTCGACGCCGGGGAAATACATAAAGCAAATCTGCCTGTGAACACTTTATATAACTACAATATAGGTAGGTCTAAATCCAAGTGATCACTTATATCAATGTTATATATATCGTCATATCGTTCAGCCCTAAAACTTGTATAGTTTTTGTCAGTGTTTATTTAAAAACACCCAATTTCGCAGAATATAAGATGGTAAATATTTAATTGATGAGTTGTCAACACAATATATAACAATGCAATATATAGGGTATGATTTTACCCCAAAATCCATTTCGACACCATGTTTCTCTGCCTGGAGTCCAGTTGTTTCTGTGAATTGCAGCGATCCATTTACTGTAGCTTTTGGCAGTCTGTAAAAAATATACCTCAGATTTTGTACAGTCAATCGCAAAACTTTTTCCCGTTTTGGATGCGTTTTGTGTGTTTTTCACGGCATTCACGCTGAAAACCAATGCTGCCACTCAGTCTTTTTGCCACTCAGTGGGCGTAACCGCAGTCATATCGGCCAACTGTGACGTCACGTGCATACCCTCTATACTTGTCTCATGGTGCTTGCAATAATTCTGCAGGCATTCAAACCCAGCAAACGAGCAATAGCCTATCTAATGTCATTTAATCATATTGAGCCATTTTGAAAATATCCTCCTTGGTTGCACACTTGGTTGGACAGCTCCTTCCTCTTGGCCATTTTCAATAAAACCCACAAAATAATGTCTAATAATATAGTGAACACCAGCCACAGTGACTGATTGAATTGTAGTCTGGGAATAATGAGTGTAAGCTTTGAATCTCATCTTAGCCAAAAAAAATGTCTGCACAATTTGGCATGTTTCATTGTGTTGTCACAAATGAAACAATTGATAGCAGAGAGCATACATTAGTTTTACACTCTAAGCACAAATATGCAATAAGCTTGCAAAAGCTTTAATGCATTTTTAATATGTTTGAATAAACGCATTAAGACATCACTTTTGGCCACTATTGTATATGCTCAAAATGTCACTTGCAACAGATAAAGGGATAAAAAATTGTGTTCTATCCCAAGATTAATAATATTTTAATTAATTATTATTTTATTTAATATTGTATTAATATTAGTACATCTCAATGTGATTTTAAACACCTTTTCTTTATTATAATTTTTTTGTAAAATAAAAATGTTGCTACTGTGTTGGATCATTTGATTTCCAATGTAAATTGTGGGCTCTGAAAAATCCATTTAAGATCCATTTAAGAACTACTGCTCTAAACCGTTTTTGGTTTTCAAATCAAGACCCTTGATACTTACTTTTGCTTCAGTGACTTGTATGGTCAGTTTGAGGAGAAGTTAGAAACATCAATCGATTGTTTTAGACATTTGTGCTACTTTAGATCTAATGCCAGCGTTGTCTTAGAGAGAAGGCAGATAAATCTTTAGTTTTAATAGTGTCTCTTAGTTCACATGCCAGAGAGGCAAAATGAAGCCGTAATTACAAGTCTTAATTGATGTGTTTTTACCTTGATAGACCATAGCTCTGCTCTCCTTGCTCTTTTCAGACTGTGGCTTGGCTTGCTGTTGTTTGCTCTATATTTCTCTGCGTATTGATTGCTATTATGGCAAATCCAATGGGCACAATAGAACTCTATCAGCAAAATACAGGTTAATTATCTTGAGGTCAGGCGGTCTCAGATGCACACAAAGGGCTTATCCTCTTCACACATTACAACCTAACATTAAATCGTGAGCACAAATTATCACCAAGGTTTTTTTTTCATTCAGCAAATGAACTGGCAATTGGAAGGAGAGCAGTGTTTAAGCATCGACATCTGAGAGTTTAGATGTTTGGCAACTTTTGTTCTCTTTTAAAAAGCCATTTGCTCTTTATTGTCAAAATGATTGTCTCCAACTACTATTCAGGGTTTTATAATACATATTAGATCATGGTAAATGATTTTAGTTGAGTATACAGTGTGAAATAATTTTTACTAACTGAGATTTTACTCATATTATAAACACTCTCATTCTCCAAATTAGAAGTCACCGATCTTTCTTTTCACTGGTGGTGAAACAGACAGTGCAGACCTTTGACTGAAGGCAAAAAGTGATATTTTTGCTAAGTGGAGTGGGAAGCTGTCGGACGTTTTACTTATGCCTGACTGATTGGCCTTATAAGCGGCCGAGAGGCCCGTCAATGAGCTTGAGTTAATGGCATTGATTGTGGATATTGTGCTTTTTTCCCCGGCTCCTGCAGGGACTCCAGTGAATCGGATTCCTATCATGGCCAAGCAGGTGTTGGATCTCTACACTCTCTACAAGCTTGTCACCGAAAAAGGCGGCTTAGTGGAAGTCATCAATAAGAAAATATGGCGCGAGATTACCAAAGGCCTGAACCTCCCTACCTCCATCACCAGTGCGGCTTTCACCCTCCGAACACAGTGAGTGAGATAACTTCAGACGAGAGCAACTTGTTGATAACTGCCAGTTGATTCTTGTCTGTCTTGTCCAATTCAATTACCTGCTTTTAAAATAGAGAGAGTGAAGACAGTGTATTTGACAGTGTTTGGTAGAAGTGAGAGGTTTTACAAAGATACATTTGTACAGCAAAATCGAGATCCATCAAGCAAACAATAATGCAGTGTAAGCCTAGTAAGACTAGGGCTTGCTATTTAACTTTAATGTACAATTAATTATTATGAAAATGCGGCATTCATGGTGGAAGAATCTAAAAACACTAAACAGCAAGATGCAACACAGTGGCAAAAAGACATTTTCCATGTGTATAAATGGGTCAGGCTCTGAAATAGGGGTGTAAGAAAATATCGATACACGTGAATATCGTGATATTATGTTTGGCGATACTGTATCGATTCTCAAAAACACTGTATCGATATTTATTTATTTATTTATTTACATCCAAGATTTGTGGCTTTGTGTTCGGTTTAAACCACAGACTGTATAAAACCCAAACGTTAGATGGCAGTGTTATCTCAGAACGTAAACTGACGCGGAGCCGGAGAAGCGCAAGGTGAAGGTGCGTGCATCCATGCGTGCATCGCTAGTGTTAGCATTAGCCAACCCAGCTCACAAGACGATAGAATTATTCCACTCCCACGGTATACAGAGCTGAAGTGTGGACTCATTTTGTTTGCATAATAGGCCATGTTAAAATCCAAATACTCGAGAAACGCATTGAATCTGAGAGCTCGCTTAACATCCCTACGTCATCCGTGCTGCTGAGAAGCGTTTCGATAGAATATGTAATATGTACTGCACGTTTTCCTCTCAGTAACAAAATAAACACACAACAAAATTGACAGCGGTGGCAGCAGAAAGAAAGCATCTGATCATAGCGATGTGGATATGGTTGCACCAGCTCTGCAGTTCAGTACTTTAAATAACACTTTATACAATAGACTGCTTTAAAGCAAACAGCTTTACACTATTAAATATAAAACAAACAGTCATTCACTCATGAAATGGACTATGCAATTTCTGTTGTTAGAAATTAAAAACTGCTATACTGTGAACCTTTAAAACATACACATAAAGAATCCTGCAGTCACTTTACTATTTTCCCTTTACTTAGATTGCACAAAATAGTGATTAGTGATATAAATGCAAATGATACTGTATTAATTAAATAAAATAAAGTTGCTTGTCAGGTTTTATGCATATGGTTGTGTGTTCTTTATGAAAATAAAAAGTAAAAAGTATTCAAAAAAAAAAAAAGAATTATCGCAATATATCGCCTTTCTTACAATATCGCAATATATCACAATATATCGTATCGTAACCCCTGTATCATGATACGTATTGTATCGCCAGATTCTTGGCAATACACAGCCCTACTCCGAACACAGTAATGCATCCTGTGTGAACAACCCCTAAGACACATTGACACACCTGATTGCAAAATGGATTACTGTAGACAATATATTGACTTATAAAGCTGCTTTTTGTCTATCCAATGCTTTACTCATCTAACACAATATATAACACAAATGTATTTTAATTATCTTCATTTTGGGGGGTTTCTCTGCAAAAAAATTGATACACTACCATTCAAAAATTGGGGGAAGGTAAGATTTTTTAATGCTTTTGAAAGAAGCTTCTTATGTTCACTAAGCCTGCATTTATTTGATCAAAAATACAGTAAAAACAGCAATACTTTAAAATATTATTACAATTTAAAATAACTGTTTTCTATATTAATATATTTTAAAATGTAATTTATTCCAAAGCTGAATTTCCAGCAGTCGTTACTCCAGGCTTCAGTGTCACATGGTCCTTCAGAAATCATTCTAATATGATGATTTGCTGCTCAAGAAACATATTAAGCAATATTATCAATGTTAAAAACAGTTATGCTGCTTAATATTTTGTAAAAAAAAAAAAAAAAAAAAAATGTAAAAAGAACAGCATTTATTTGAAATAGAATCTATGTAACAATGTAAAAGTCTTTACTATCATTTTATGATCAATTTAATGTATCCTTGTTAAATAAAAGTGTTAATTTCTTCTTTAAAAAAATCTTTTTTGAATTGTCTTGTATATGGTTAATTATATTTAATTTGATTAATTAATTAATTGTTGTCATATAATAATCGAATTGTCATATAAAAATTACATTTTTACACCCCTAATAAAGAGAGTTCACGTTTTGCCAAAGTTTACATTTTAATACTTTTTACTTTTCACTCAATTTACACTTTACTGAAACATGTTATATGTGTGAAGGAAATATAGTACTAGTTCTGTTTCTATTTTCTATATAAATCCTTGACCTGCTTGAGGAACACATGAACTTTTTTTTTTTTTTTTGAACATGTTTGTGCATGTCCACTCAGCGCTGTCATTTAACACAATTACATTACTCTCAAATACATCCAGTAGACCTGTAGGCTGTCATAAGAAAACAATGGACACATTATTCAGTTGATCATGAACCTATAAAAAAAGGCTCTTTATGTAGATAGTTTCTCATCCAGGTCATGTAAATAGAGGAATGCAGGAAATCCGGATTTCACTGCACTGTTAAGAGCGAGAATGTGCACTCACTACATTGTGGTGTAATGTTCCACCTCCTTTATTTTCAAAAATGTAAATGACATAGTAAGTCGATGCATTAAATATATAATAGGATGACTATTACAACAATAGATGTTGTTCACAATGAAGACAAAAGGTTTCTATTTGTTAGCAGTTAGTGGAACATATAGTTAATGTGATGAGCTACACCTGTGGTTACTCTGCTAGGACACCTGTGCATAGCCGCGGGAACATATTTTATTAAGGGGGTGCCGGGGGCGGGGCTTGATGTTGCAGGGCGGTGCCACGGTGGGGGATTTTAAACAAAATCCTAATATTAAACAGCCCAAACAACACTTACAGATGAACATACAAATGAATGAGGACAGAGTTATATGAGAACGCTCATGATTAAATAAATGTTAAAAACACTGCATATTTCACTACATGGCGGCAGCACCAAAACCTGCATCTTACCTTATGATACTTGAATTTAGTTTGGCGCTCAGGAGTAATGCCAATAAATTATTTAACCCTTTAGCATTCCTAAGGTTTCTTTTGAATGCTATGTGTACCATGAGCGGTACAGTGGAACGCTAACAGGTTCAACGATATCTGGGTGAACAGGCATAAGTATCAGATGAATTCTGAGTCAGGCTGCTCCTCAACCAGCATAGTCACGTCACTCATGCCGCTTTTGAAATATATTCATTTCTCAAAGTCACAAACCACATTCGATAACATAAAAAAACGAAATAATCTTTAGAGTCATTTTATGAATAGGTAGAAAGTTACTTCCTGCAGCTTTTGTTTACAGATACTACTTGGTTTGATATTTAGTTATCTAATACAATAATGTTTATTGGTGTAAAGATACATTTTTATTTCACGATATAAAAATGCGACGATAATTATCGTTGATGTAAACGATATGATTCGTGATACAGAGTTAGTTTTATCCGAGGCTCAGTTTGCTGTATTTGTAAGATATAATTCACAACCTCATGTTGTTTCAAACCTATAAGATTATCGTTCAACTTCCAAACACAAATGAAGAAATTTTTTATGAAACCTGAGAGATTTCTGTCCATTCTTCTAAAACTTAAAAGATCCAAAAAATGGCCTAAAGGCATCGTAAAAAATAATAAATCGAGTGGTCTAATCCAAATCCAAGTCTTCTGACATTACTACTAAATACATTGTTGAATATAATGTATAATAATGCAATGGGGGAATATTTGTGTGTCCTAATAATAAAATAATAATAATATTTTAATAACAATAATATAGTGATAATAATAAAAATAAAAAAACTCTTTTCTTCATTTTGGCTTAAAATATTGCAACAGTATCATATTGTGACTGAGTGTATCGTTACACCCCTATTCATATTTTTTCCAAAGTGACTTAAGCGTCCAAACACTTTTTAGGGCCACTGTTTATTAGTGGTGGGAATATTTCAAGTAGGGCTCACTGCAGCCTGCGGTGGACATCAGCCACGCCCGTGATAGGAAGTTCGGATCGTTTTACTGACTCAGATCTTTGAATCTCGTTCATTAAAACAAACAAACCTTTTTTTCCAAGTCATTTCGTTCATTTCAGCAGAATATAATTAAAATGTTACATGATAATAGCCAAATTCCCCAACACATCAACTTACGTGATGTTTATCACATTTAGAATAAGGAAAAAAAACTGTAATTCAAGGCCAAATAATGAGATACAGCAACGATTAATTTATTGCTTTACAGGGTCTGTTAGTTCAGTTTAGCAGCAGTTTACCTCACCTCCCGATCTGAGTCGTTCGTTCATCCCATGACATGAGATATGTATATCTATGGTGACTCCCCATCCCCGTGTCGCCCTGGAAACCCATATTTGTTGTATGTAGGTTTCCGATTGAAAGGGTTTTTAAGCATAATGGTAGGTTTTGACTGTTTCAGGTAGGTTTGTGCATTTCAGGCATAAGGGTAGGTTTTGAGTGTGTTTCAGGTATAAAGGTAGGTTTTAGGTGGCTTTTAGTGCAGTTTGTCAAAAAAGACAAATATAATAAGTAAATTATAAAGAATTGGGTGTGAGGGTTAAGTCTTCTCAATCTCGATGTTCAAAGTTAATGAGGATAAGCATGCGATTTTCCCTCAAACCAATTCACCAGAAATACAGCTAATTTCCAGCTAATTTCATTTGTTAAGGTTACAGTGACGGGATCAGTGTTTGGTGTAGGCAATAGGCTATAATACTGTGATGGACATCAGTCATGACCAATAAAATCGGCTGCAGGGCGGCATGGGCCTGGCTTCTGACATCACACTTGGATGTGGGCCGGGTTGGACGTCCACCGCAGGCTGCAGCGAGCCCCTTCTCAAATATTTAGGCATCTCACTGAAATTCTCATAATCGATTAAGAGAGAATCGCGATGCATCGGAGAATGATTTTTTTGTTTCTCCCACCCCTACTGTTTATTAGCTGTAGTGCCATTGTGATTAGGTTGTACATCACAGAATAAGTTTCATGTTCTGTCTTTTGTTCTCTACAGGTATATGAAGTACCTCTATCCTTATGAATGTGAAAAGCGAGGACTGAGCTCTCCTGGGGAGCTTCAGGCAGCTATCGACAGCAATCGTCGTGAAGGGCGGAGACAGAGTTATGGCTCCACCCTCTTCAACTATTCCCCCGTTGGCACCCCTACACTGCTGGCTTCCCCCAAACTCCAGATGCCCCACATCAGCATGCCCACTCCCAACGGCGGGCACATGACTCAAACCCCTGTTATCAAGAAAGGTTTGTGTTTTCATTTTTGCACAACATATTTCTGCTACTACTAAAGGTTTTTTTTATAAATGATGTATAATATAACAATTATAAACCAACTAAAAGTAATAGTATTCTATTAATTGTTTTGAAATGAAAGAGAAAGAAAAATTATATTCCTCATTAGGAAATTGAATGTTATTGCAGACCATCTAAATTACACCCTAGATCCTCCAAAGGAGAAGTCATCTTTCTTACACAATAACAGTGCCACTTCTTACTCACGCTTATTCCACGCTGTGGCCTGAATGGTCATCAGAGTAGACAGGAAACAGCTTGCAGGACTTCCTCTTGCCCACTCTGCCAGTTTCCGCATCAAACCAGCAGGAGCAATGAAACACAAAGAGACATGGGCTGCTTCATGATTCAGTAATGTGCCTATATGGAAAAGGACAAGTCACGCAACTCTTTAAGGATCAAAGACCCTTACGAATCTGACAATATTTATAGTGTTTACAAAGCAGCCTTAAATAGATCTCAGTGCTTACTGCATGACTTGTGTCATACTCACACTTCCCTGTAGGGATGTTATTTCTAAATCTGAATGTGTATAATAAAATTCAGACTGAGCAACTTCCTTTTCATTTGCAAAACCGTTTTACTGTATAAAATTTAAAGAATCAGGTTAATAGTATCAAAATTAATATCTGATAAATAAAATAAAATATAAAATAAATAAATTTAATAATAAATTTGCTGTCAGTAAGATTTTTTTATTTTTTTATTTATGCTTTTATTCAGCAAGGACAATTTAAATTGATCAAAAGTGATAGTAAAGACATGTATAATGATAAAAAAAGATTTCTGTTTCAAATAAATGCTGTTCTTTTGAACTTTCTATTCAACAAAGAATCCTGGAAAAAAAATGTTTCCACAAAAATATTAAGCAGCACAACTGTTTTCAACATTAATAATAATAAGAAATGTTTCTTGAGCAGCAAATCAGCATATTAGAATGATTTCTGAAGGATCATGTGACACTGAAGACTGGAGTAAATGATGCTGAAAATTCAGCTTTGCCATCACAAGAATAAATTACATTTTAAAACAGTTGTTTTAAATTCTAATAAGATTTCACAATAATAAAATTTTTACTGTATTTTTATCAAATAAATACAGCCTTGCTGAGTATAAGAGACTTTTTTCAAAAACAATAAAAAACATACTGACCCCAAACTTTTGAATAGTAGTAGAAGTAATATCACAAAAAGCTCCAACATTAAATGAATTAACTAATTCATGAACTCATAACAACGAATTAATCATGATTTAAAGATTGTTAAGTTCATTTGTGATAAAGTGTTTACTTAACAGTCTAACTTCTTTGATAGCTCATATTTACATCAGTCATTTTAAACAAAATAAATGTTAAACAGCAGCCTGGCAAAATTATGCATCGCAAAAGTGAGGCTATTTCAAGATATATGTTATGAACTACACTACCTAACTATTGACCTATAGGCACCGGTGGAGGTGCTGCAGGCAGTAGTGCCTTAGCAGGGTAACATCTACCTGTGAAATAATGGTAATTGTTTTAAGGAGTTGGTACTTTAGGTGGTCCACTATTTTTTTTAGTTTGTTGTTAAAGTGTTCTGCCACCTGAAAATCACAGACTTTATGATGCTTTCTTGCCCCACAGAGGACTCTATGATGTCCAGCTGCCTGACTAACAGGGTGGGCATCCCTGTGTCTTTGGCCAGCCACCACAGTGCAGCCCAGGCCGCAGCGGCTCAGGCTGCAGCTGCAGCAGCTGTGCAGGCGGCCGCGTTGGAGCAGCTGCGGGAGAAGCTGGAGTCTGGAGAGCCACCGGAGAAAAAAGTGATGCTCATGGCAGAGGAGCAGCAGAGGATAATGCAGCATGCATTGCAGCAGAATCTCTTTGCCATGGCAACCCAGTTACCCATGAACATCAAACTGAACAACAGAGGTGGGTGCAAGCAATGCAAAGATGGTTCTCATAAATTTTTGTCCAGTATATGTTTTCACAAAAATCACTTTATTTTAATTTAGTGTCAGAAAAAATGAAAACGAAACTTTGTAAGGTGCAAACAAGGTGTAAATAAGTTATAAATGGCGTGTGTTTCTCTAGAGTGACCCATAAAATCCTTTGGACTGAGTCAGTAGTGATGAGAGAGGGCATTATGGGTCAAATAATGTAGATTAGGGCAGAGGAATTTATTTACTCTAGGTTGAGTAAGGATCACAAATAACCAACAGCAGCTTGGAAAGCCCTCAGGTTTGACTGCCAGAAATAACATGACAAAAGATTAGCCTTCCATTTTTCCCTCACCAAACTGAGATAATTAATGAAAAACATTTTATAGATGAATAATTTATTGATGACATATTTTTATTTTATTCATTCATTCATTCATTTATTTATGTATTTATTTAGTTATGACACTAATATAAGGGTCAGGTTTAAGAGACATTCTCAAAAAAATAAAACATCTATTTAATTAAGTGTGAATGAATAGTGAATCTTCACTGATGATGAAAAGTGATTTCTGTCGGGCTGTTTGTCTAATGTTAATGATTTCAGTGCACCTTCATCACTTAATGACAGAGCGTGTGCCATGATTGCAGGCTGGTCATGAGTAATGTTTTGTTGTCTTCTACGTGACTGTTACTCTTATACCACCCATAAAACCAAGAGCCTCTTTATATGGTGGGACAGTGTAACATAATTCCATAACGCTGAGCAGGACTTTCACACAGAAATACTCTGCAATTTAAAGATTATATTAAATGTTATTTTGTTTAACCTGCACATAAGTATCCAGAGTAATGACAGAGTAAAAAATGAAAGTCCTGACAGTTGCTAACTTCTTGGAAATATGAATCCCTATGTGTGATTTGTCCTTTTTTGACTCAAAAAAATGAATCTAATGGTCTGCTAAATTCTGTCATCAATTACTCACCTTCATATTGACTTTTGTTCAAATTCAGAACACAGATAAAGACATTTTTCATGAAATCTGAGAGATTTCTGTCCCTCCATTGAAAATCTATTCACTCTAAACTCGGATGCTTCAAAACGTTTTTAAAGAGATCATAAAATAAATCCATATGAATCGAGCGATTTAGGGCCAGATTTACTAAACGGGGCAAATTAGCGTGATAGCGCAATTCCACAAATGCACCAATGGGAGTGGCAAGTTTTGCGTGTGATCTACTGCTGACGTGCAAATTAAAGAACACAGACGCAGTCAAATCATTTACATATTGACCAACACAATCTAACAAGAGCAGTGCAAATTAGCGCAAATTATCTGCAAATAAGCAGAGCTGATGCTCATCAGGTGCGGGTGGACACAGGCGCAACTTGTTACATGTAATCTGACAAACATGTACACATATATATTGTTTGCCAAGCCATGTTGGCCTCTCTCTCTCTCTCTCTCTCTCTCTCTATATATATATATATAGGCCAACATGGCTTGGCAAATGATATGTTCGGATAACGTCTTCCTCTGGCATTCCAAAGAAATGAATACGAGCGGAAAATATTTTCTCCCTTCTACCACGCGTGCTCTCTGTTCTCTGCGGTGTCTCCTCCTAGCAGCAACAATTGCAGCCATGTCGCAAAATGGGTTAAGACATGCTTTTTTTGGGCGTGAAATAATGCCGCAAATACCAGTAAATTAACGAGCGCAAACATTAGTAAACCATGTTGCGTGATTCATTTAAATCCTCTCCTCCCATAAATTTTGAGTCTGAAAGGGAAATTCCTATAAATGCATATGCAATAAGATCAGCTGCAAAACAACTCAGTCCACGCCTTTTCAGCACTAATTTTGCACTGTGTGTCTTTAGTAAATCCCGACAGTATTTTTTTAACGATAAAAGAGGGTTTGCGCTCGATTCATAGGGATTTATTTTACAATCTCTTTATAAATGTTTTGAAGCGTAGAGAGTTTTGAGTCAATACACTTCCTCAGATCTCTCAGATTTCATTAAAAATATTTTCATTTGTGTTTTGAAGACAAACGAAAGTCTTATGGGTTTGGAATGACATGAAGGTGAGTAAATGATGACAGAATTTTCATTTTTGGGTGAACTATCTCTTTAATGTATTTCTGTTGAATACTTGTTTGAATGTTACCAGTTTGAATGCAGTGAAGAAATGTTTATGGCACAGACAATCTGTGCAGTTCCCTATCTAGAGAAGTCAAAGCCCCATCTTTTTGACAGTTATCACCTCCCTCCCCCCCTTAAACTCTTTTAATAAACCCCTCCTTATCCTGTCACTCATGAGTTATCACCGATAGTTGGTGGCACGCTTCTCTTGCTTCTTGTGTTCCTTTTATAAATGCTCATATTGAGTTTTTCTCTTCCTCGCTCTCTGGCTCCTCTCTTGACAGATGATAGACAAGAGACTGCATTGAACCTGTCTACCAACGGCATTAGCAGCATCAACATGTCAATAGAAATAAATGGGGTTGTCTACACAGGTAAATAGAGCGCCGTTTGCTGATGTAATTGCAGGCAGGAAATTCAATAAGTTATAGCAGCACCCCCTCGCTTAGTCCTCCACACAATTTGATGTCTTTGCTATAAAATCCATCGTAATGAAGTGGCAAGTCCAATAGAGTTAAAAAAGTTAAATATCTTAAAATTGGGCCTGGGCGCCAGGAGGTCGATGGAGCTTATTGTCTTTCGTGCCCGAGAGAAAGGCCCTCCGCCTTAGCTAGATACAGTGCTTGTGCCTGATGTGCGAGAGACAGTAATTACTAGAAGATGGCTCATAAGCTTGCTGGGAACAGTTTAGGAGATCAAGTTGAAGTGGCATCTGTTTTTTTCATTGAAGGTTTGTTCCCTGCAAAGATGTACAGCCCTTGAACATACAGCTTAAAGATTTTTCTAGGGCTATAAATTGAATGCATTCATCTAGCACAATTAATAAAAATTGTGAATTTATTAATGTCCGCGCCAAATCACACTAAGAGCAGTAGCGCAGAATGAGAAAGGGGCCTTTCGCACATGATGTGTCCTTGTGTTTAAAAAGAGTTAGATGTGCGCTATTGAACAGAAACGAATTGCGGGGGCCTTGAGACATTTTTAAACATTTTTAACATGTAAAATTTTTTATTTTATTTTAAAAAATCCTGTTCTAATAGTGCATAACACTGAACAAACACGTGACATTTACATAGGCCTGTGTGAACTGCACGCAAGTCTACAAACTCAGTTACAAAACGAAATGCCAGTGACAAGTTCAAAGGCATGAAAATAAAACTAATAAATCTATTGGCTTCTGAAGCCACTTTTTATTATGTCTATTCCATAATTTTCTTGCATGCCATAATAATATCTGAAATTATCTTCGTTTGGGCAGATATTCTCTGTAATATATGTAATTAAGTGATTAAAGGATTAGTTCACTACTGAATTAAAATTTCCCCCCATGTCATCCAAGATGTTTATGTCTTTCTTTCTTCAGTCGAAAAGAAATGAAGGTTTTTGAGGAAAACATTCCAGAATTTTTCTCCATATAGTGCACTGGGGTACAACAGGTTGAAGGTCCAAATTGCAGTTTCAGTGCAGCTTCAAAGGGCTCTACACGATCCTAGTCGAGGAATAAGGGTCTTATCTAGCAAAACAATCAGTCATTTTCTTAAAAAATAAAAATGTATATACTTTAACCACAAATGCTCGATCCGCCATGCATGACATAATCACATTAGAAAGGTCACGTGTGACGTAGGTGAAAGTACAGATCCAGTGTCTACTAAGTGAAAGTACAAAGACTAAGTAAAACGCCCTTTACAAGAAAAGTTAAAAAGAGTTTTTCACCCTACTGTGGTACTTCCACCTGTGTGACCTTTCTAATGTGATTACGTAATGCGTGGCGCATCACAAAGCAGTGCAAGATAAGCATTTGTGGTTAAAAAGTATATCATTTTTTATTTTTTTAGTAAATGAATGATCATTTACGTGTAGAGCCCTTTGAAGCTGCACTGAAACTGCAGTTTGGACCTTTGGACCCGTTGTACCCCACTGAAGTCCACTATATGGAGAAAAATCCTTGAATGTTTTCCTCAGAAACCTTAATTTCTTTTCGACTGAAGAAAGACATAAACATCTTGGATGACATGGGGGTGAGTAAATTATCAGGAAATTTTAATTCTGAACTGAACTAATCCTTTAATTTGATTAATTTAGCATAAATTCATGTAGCATATTATAGATGTTGAATTAGTTGTCCTCTTTTTAATCTCTTTTTAATATCTTGGCTTTTCTTTAGTGAGCATCTGCACATTTTCTCGTATGGATTTCAACAAAAAATTTGATACTTCATTAATATACATATATAATATTGTGCTAATGAAAAAATACCACAAAAATATATAAACGGCTTTAGCAAGGGGGTGTTGTCAGATGTTTTTATTATAATGATCGACCATTCTTTGGACTATGTTATACATCTAGTTCCTATTATTGCATGAAAATATTGGTAATAAAAATAATTTATAATATTTATCACATAATAATATTTTTTTAAAAATGCATTTATTGTTGTGTTTTGTAAGGGTGGTTTTGGTGCCTTGAATCTAACTTCAGACTAACTTGAACTAAATATTTGTCTGCTGACTCCAGGGGTCTTGTTTGCCCGTAAGCCAGCCATTGGTTTCATGCCAGGGAGTCAACGAGTCCATCACCAACACAGCTCTCAGGGAAAGAGCAGCAGCCCAGGGCTCAACACCCAGATGCAGCCGTCCTCCTCTTCCTCCTCCACCGCCTCCTCACACGGACCAGCCACCTCCCCTTGAGCCTTCACCCTGGTCCACAACACCTCTCTCACTCAACTCTCCCCCGACGTCAGATAAGGCAGGGTCTTTAGGTCATACTGTTGGACCAGTTTTTTCTGTCTCCTTCAATGTACAATGTACACTTTTTACTGTTTTTCTAACCCTCGCCCTGCAATCAGGACAAGGAGTATCCATCACCGAAAAAACTTCCATTGAAAATAATGGCTGAGCACCTACAGCTGAAAGCCGCACATTTGAAGTGTGTTACATTTACATATGCAGCAAGTTGCAGCTTGTAATTTTGTTCTTCTGAGGACGTGTTATTCATTGTGGAGCGACTAAAACGTATTGCGTGACAATGCCATGAACACAAGGAGCGGTGTGACGCTCGAGAGGACGGGATATTCCTCAGACAGAGCGCTGGCCTGCTTGAGTGTTGCATCAAAGCAAGATTCTTCACTTTCCTACACAGATCCTTACTTTTTGGCACAGGAGTCCATTTTCTTCATCTTTACTTGTTGCATTCTTGAATTAAACAGCAAGAGCTACTATGAGCTATTACCAAAGAGAATAAGAGCAACATATTAGATTAATGCAGTTTTATCACCACCATCACACATATCTGATGCCATTGCAAACTATCAGAAAAAAGCAATGGAAAGTCACCATAATGAATTAAATCAAGCTGAAATATTAATATCTAGATTTTAAGCAAAGCACACCACATTTAACTTGGGTACAAAAAGTCAGGGAGAAACGTTATTTACTGTATCACTGCTTAAATTTATGTTAGGTAAGAAAAAACATCATTTTATTCATCTACACAATCTTTAAAAGACTGAGAGAATCATAAATATTTGCCATATGTGCAAGATCAGCCCTGTATAGCTTGATATTGAAGAAAGCAGACAGGCTTATGTCTACTATATTCTCTCATGATGGGTTTTGGCCTGCGGCCGTGGCGAAATATATTCCATTGATTAGTGAGTTATTTGGGGAACACTTGTCGACAGTGTTTAATGATTTTCCACCACCTCAGCTTGTGTTTTATAGCAAAGAGTTTTAAGTGTTCATTAAATGGTTTAGTAGACGGAAAAACGGGTCACACTGGTTAATACAGGTTTTAGAAGTCGGGGGTCAAATGATTTTGTGACGTGTGACTGAGCTGAACGTTGATCATAAAAAAAATGGTCGAGTACTTAAACCAGAAAAGAGAGGCTCTTGAGAAGAAGATTATGTGCCGTGAACAGGCTGAATGTGGCTCATCTTAGGCATCAGTTCATGAGGTGGGATCTCTGTTGTGAATAGAATCCAATTTTCATCAAGTTTTCAACAATGCACTTGCATTTGAGAGTTCACCTCTCGTCCTTTATTCCGTTCTCTCTTTTTTCTTTTGCTCACACTCTTTTCTTTATTTCTTTTTCGCCTCTTTTCTGTTTATAAGAAAATGGGAGGATTTTATTGTGTCATTTTTTTTAGAATTCAGTAGGCAATTTCAAGTTGTATTTATTATTACTTTTATTCTCTTCCTTTCATGTTTAATCTTGGGCTGTTTCAATGCTTTCAGCAACATCACTTTTATTTAAAGAAAAAAAAGTCATAGTACAGCCTAATACCTCACAAATCCTGCAAACCTGTACACAGATAATAGATTATGAAAACAAGATATACCTCATTTATTTCATTTCTATTATTTTTATTGTGAAGCCACTTGAAAATTGATGTTTTTTCAACAAATCACTGGATTTTTTTTTTCTTTTCTTTCTATTTTGTATTGTTTTACCAAAGAAGGGAATATATAATGAACACACATCTACCTCATTTGTTATAGACTGTGCCAACAACATAATCACAGCAGCCAGTTTTTAATCATAGCCTTTCTGGTCCAAATTCGCTTTTGCCTGCGTGATTTGTGCTGCAAAACCAGAGGCTGGACCACACAGGGCTCAACACAGCGTCATTTGCTTTACTTGTTCATTTATGTCAGTGGCATTTTTTTATGCACAGGGGGAAAAAAAAAAAAACAGAAGGATTCTATTTTGTGCATACAACTATTCAAATCAATCCAATATTGATCTGATCGAGGTTCTTCTTTACAGTATCAATAGATGTTTGAATTAGATCTGAAATACACCGTAATACATCTTATGAATCATATCTTAAGTTAAGCTGCAACCTTTGGCGTTTAATTAATTAAGTGTTTTAGTTCACGGTTTGCGGCAGTTCCGTTAATGCCAGTGTTTGAGTCATTTCTGTTCACAACATAATGTGGCTTTCAGAGAATATGTAACCTAATCTAAATCAAAACTAACTAAAATTTAAAAAAAAAAAAAAATAAATCCATTATTTTATAACTCTTTATTTGAATGTGGAGACATGCTCAGAACAGGACTTATTTTTACAAATACCAAAGATGTGACAATATTGTTTGGTTGACAATTACCGACCAATATTGTCATTCTTAACTTTAATCTCAAGCAGCACAGAAAAGGTTTCATTTGATTCTGCTGCAGCAAAACTTGATTTTATCCACTCAGATCAAAATGTTTTCCAAAAAAAATGGCCAAGATGTATATTCAGTTAGTCTCAGTGCACAAATGGCAATCTAAGAATGTAATAGCAGTTTCCAGACTTCTAGCACAACTAACGATTAATGAAACGAGTAAACCTGACCATCATTTTGTTGTTGTATAGGTGCAAGGATTAATGGAAATATATAGTCTATATTTATGTGGAATTACAGAGGGCACAATCAATGCACAATTGTCTGATTCCTGTTGTTCGATGTAATTTACCTCTTGATCAGCGTATGAAGAGACTTTGTTCTTATTTCTAGAGCAAATCCTGGACAAACTCTGGAGTGCTTGCTGACTGTGAAGCAAAAACATGAATCAGAGCGATTCCATAACCAAAGCTTTTACGAAACCACGCTCACATGCTTACTGATGACGATGTTGGAACATTTGTTCATAAAAAGACTATTATTTTAATAAAGGTTAAAAAAATTATTCACTCATGTGCTTAAAGAATAACATGTTGTTTACCTTGTTTAGCTATGTCAACGATGCTATGCTGGTAGATTTTAGATCCTATTATACGCTGTGTATGAAGCTTATTTTCCTTTTATTCACTTTGGATAAATCCAGTGCATTATGGGAAAGCTGGATTGTGGTGCTCAGGGGTTAAAAAAGAAGAAAAAAAACTGGTGAAAGATTTTTTGTTTTGTTTTGTTTGTTTGTTTTGCCATTGACTTGTAGCATAATTAGAAATAAAGTACTGCTTTCCACTTTAATGTCCAGTTGAGTTTTTCTTTTGGTCTAAAATGTTTTCATAACTGCTGTAATAAATAAAAGTCTCATTGGAAAAAAAGTTTAATATTGGTTTAATATTTAATATTGGTCTTAAATGTTTAATGATTATTTAATGTTTTTGAAAAATACAGTAAAATCAGTAATATTGTGAAATATTATCACAATTAAAATGAACTGTTGACTGTTTAAATATATTTTAAAATGTCATTTATTCCTGTGATAGAAAGGCTGAATTTTCAGCAACATTACTCCAGTTTTCAGTGTCACATGATCCTTTAGAAATCATTCTAATATAATCTGATTTGCTGCTCAAGAAACATTTCTTATCAATGTTGAAAACAGTTATGCTGCTTAATTTGATTTTCTTTTTGATTCTTTGATAAATACACAATTTAAAACGATGGCAGATATTTGAATTATATATGTTTCTTTTAAAAGAATCTTACCGACCCCAAACTTTTGAATAGTACTGCGTATGTTTGGCAGATGCTTTTATCTAAAGCAAATTGTAGTACATTCAGGCTAATGATTTTAGTATGAATTTTACAAAATCCATGCTTTAACTGAAAACAAAGAATATTGGAATACTAATGATACGTCACTTAAAGGGTTAGTTCACCCAGAAATGTAAATTCTGTCATTAATTACTCACCCTCATGTCGTTCCAAACCCGTAAGACTTTCGTTCGTCTTCGGAACACAAATTAAGATATTTTTGATGAAATCTGAGAGGTTTCTGTCCCTCCATACACTACACAATTGAAACTTTGACGCTTCAAAAGGTTCATAAAGAAATCGTAAAACTAATCCATATGAATTAAGCGGTTTAGTCCAAATTTTCTGAAGAGACTCAATCACTTTATATGATGAAAAGATTTAATTTAGGCTTTTATTCACATATAAACATTCATCAGCGAACATGAACAGAAGCTCAACCGAACCTGAATGACACGCGGGAACAAACCTCTTGCGGAAACTCAAACGTGCTGTACAAGAACGAACCTCATTGGTTCTCGCACGTGGCATGAATATATATATATATATATATATATATATATATATGTGAATATAAGCCTAAATTAAATCTTTTCATCATATAAAGTGATCGAATCTCTTCAGAAATTTAGACTAAACCACTCAATGCTAGTTTTATGATCTTTATGAACTTTTTGAAGCATCAAAGTGGTAGTAGTGTAGCTGTTATGGAGGGACAGAAAGCTCTCAGATTTCATCAAAATCTTAATTTGTATTCTGAAGATGAACGAAAGTCTTACCGGTTTGGAACAACATGAGGGTGAGTAATTATTGACAGAATTTTCATTTTTGGGTGAACTAACCCTTTAATTGTTGATCAGCCCATGTTTACTGACAAAGGATTGTGTTAAAGAGTTTTCCACTCAAAAGGCAAATTGAGCAACAAGTGTTCATTAATCGACAAGATGTATACAGCGCAAGACAGCCTTCAATCTCATTATGTTCATATTAAAACATAATGAGACTGAGTGGATCAGCAGATGGTCCTGAATTTAAAATAACAGCTGCTCTGTATTATAGAGCAAATATCAGCAATTCGTTTTCACAGTAACCACAAGGACAAAATGGAAAAAGAAGGAGGCGGAAAAAGTTGACTCGGCTGGACAAAGGTCAAAATCCCGCACTGCAAACGCAGGCAATTAAACTAATGATGCCAGGGGTGTGTGCAGCATTAAGCAGTTAAAATGGAGTAAAGATCGCTTCATTAAGACCCAAGAACCTGATGTAATTAGGAGTAGGGCCAAGATTAGTGTCTGTCAATGGTTTTGCCTGGGATTTTCGGGTAATAGAGTTATCATTGAGGCTCAAGGAGTGTTACATTACACTTCGGAATAAACAAAAACAAATTAGCAGCGTCGTCCAATAATGGGTTATCTTGTCAGGGCCTGACAGAAATCCATGCCCTATAACACAGTGTTAATTTTATGCATCACTGACAAGCACCTTCACAATCAATGGAGGTACTATAAAGTCAGGGAGACCATCAATTCAAGTTCAGGACAGGTAGACGAAGAGTTTTGTGAGGCCAATGTGTAATGGGACCAAAAGTATTGTTTGTTAGATTACAGTTTTTTACTTTAAAAACAATAAAATGCATTAAACATTTTAATCCATATTATAATTACAGCATCAATCTGAATGAATTGACGTGGGACTACACTTGTGTGCCCGGTTTCACAGACGAGGCGTAAGCCTATTCCCAGACTAAAATTCATGTTTGAGCTGTCTCAACTGAAAGCAACTTGTACTGACAATATGTCAGTGCTACTGTTTTGTCTCAAGATGCAAACCACTAATGTTTTTTTTTTTCTTTTCCCTAAGGCACGTTTAAAAATGCCACTTAAAGGTAGGGTAGGCAATTTTGGAGAGGCTAGCAATAGCAAGCTAGCTTTGAAAGCATAAGATCCCACCATAGGCAGAGTCTCACATTTGCACTTGGGGGGGAGGGGGGTGGGGCACCTACCGGCAGACGGGCCACAAGTGCGCTGTGGGGTGTGAAGGAATAAATAAAAGTAAGTACAGTAAAATAAGTTATACTACAGTAGTGAAGTAATCAATTTAAACTATTTGCAAATAATTAGAGATGCACCGATGTATCGGCCAACAATCGGTATCGGCCGATAAAAGCTATTATTATCACTATCGGCCATCGGCCGATTGTTTTAAAACGGCCGATGATCAGGGCCGATTATATCCTGTCAATCAAAAGGGTGCAGAAAAACGTGTTCCGACTGCAACTCACTGTGTGTGAAGAAAATCACTCTTGTGTTGAATTTCTTCTTCTTCTTCTTGGCGGTTGGCAAACCAGCTTTTGTGTTGAATTTTAAAGCATTAACAGTTTAAAAATAGTGACACTAAAGCAGGCTCTTTTTGACCCTATGAATCACCCGTATTTCAAGCCAGGGTTGCCAGGTCTGCGTTTTTATTTTTTTATTTTTTGCTACATCAAATATTATTTGTAGCGCCTCCCGTCCAATAATCGCAAAAGGCTTTGATAAGAATGAAAGTTTAAGTTTTCAAATTCTGTCCATTTTATCATGAAATTCAAACAATATATGGCGTTTTGACGCTCTTAAATGTGACGTGTCAGATCGCTGTAATGCCTCAGTTCAGGCAGCAGCGCGGAGCGCGAGTCTTTTCTTCCTCTTCAATACAAGTTATATCTCAAAAAACATGCATGAATATCAAAGGTATTGTAATGCGGTGGTTACGGAGCAAACAGGGATAGCTCACTATTAGACAGACTTCACAGAGGCGATTGGTATCACATAACCGGCGCTTTATTCCCCATGGAACTTTGGTGACTGTCTGTCACAAATGTTGTGCCGTCCACAGCATTACTTGATAAACAAAACAAACAAATGAGCAACAGAAAAAGACTGAAAATAACCCGCATACATGCGGTGCTCTGATCACACATACCATGCAGATCATCAACAGTTTAACATGAGCGCGCAGTTCTTAAAGGGGCCACACTATATTTCTACTCGTTACAGTATGTTGAAAGAAATAGCCTAGTACAATTTACCAGAATGTATCACGTCTCATGTAATCACTTTATTTGTGCTTCAACCGCAGAAAGACGTCAATAAAACAGCTTGTGACATCATGTACCTCAGGAATGTTTTCCAATGTTCACAGTTCCTTAGCTATATATATATATATATAAAACACTAGAGAGGTGCTTATTTACTGTTAATTATGTTTGTGTAAATTTGCCATGAAGACAACAAGTGCTTATGAAAACTACCTTATGTGATACTAAGTTTTATACAAACATTTCAGTTTTTATTTGAGTGTAATTGTTGTATCTGGAATTAAACAGCAGCTGAATATAAAACTTCTGTTGTTAATTGTAACCTCTAATATTGTAGTGTACCAAATGAGAGGGTTCCCTGTATAGTTTGCAACATTATTTGGGAGAGATTTTTTTTCCTTAAGAAAAACCAAACTATCCGTATCGGTATTGGCATCGGCCGATATCATTCTGAATAATCGGCTATCGTATCGGCAGAGAAATTTAGTATCGGTGCACCTCTACAAATAATATTTTGTTTTAAAATATGCACACGTTCACTCTCGTCACTGATATCTGACATGTTGACAACGCAAAACATTTCTTGTCTCGCCACATTCAGTTATGAGCTACGTGAATCAAATGTACATTATACCATAATTTACATTCAAAACAGTGAAATTTCTTAAAAAGTTGAGTTGCTTGCATCCCTGGATATTACTGTCGGATCCTCTTGTAAAACAGTTAAATATGAATGTTTAGCTGCTATTTTCTACGCACTCTTTTAGAGGTAAAACTAAAGCGTTGCGCTGGAATTCATACTTGTCTTCAGTCGTCAGTGTTAGACTGTTGAGACAGAGCAAACTAAGAACTTTTAAAAAAATTTGTCATCCAAATAACAAACAGAGCTGCGCAGAGCAGCATCATATCGAGGGACAATTTAGCCATTTCTAATTTTTGTGGAGACTTGTCCCTCTAAATGTCTATGGTGGTTATATATCTAACATATACTCTACATTTCATACAGTTATATGTATCATATCTTCTACATTTAAAATTTATAATGAACAACTGCTATACAAAGAGTCAAAAACACATCTTGGGCCTACCTAATGCAGAGGAAGCCACCTCTTTTCTGAGTTGCGTAGATTCAAGAGCGTCAGAATAAGAGCACCCTCACCTTTAGTTGTGGGTTTATTTAAAAAAAAAAACTGAATAAATATCTATTTAGTTTAGTTAGCCTGCTATTTAGCATAAAGCCTAAACTACAGCGGGAACAGAACGAGAAGAGCGCTCTCTCGCGTGCCGCGATACTATTTGCGAGTTAGGTAAGAATGGGTTTCTTTCTTTCTTTTTTTTTTTTTTTTTTTAGTATAGTATTTAAAAATGATTTAGCCCGAATTTACTCATTCTACTCACTAAAATGATAGGATAAGACAAATAAAATGAGAAAATGTGAATTATATAATTTATTTTTATTTTTATTCATAGCTCCCACAAAATCATAATGGCTCTAACTCCGCCTTCAGCTCTCAAAAGTCACACCTCCTTCAAAACACATAAACGCACAGACTCTGCAAACCGCTACGAGATGAGAGTAAACAGCTTACAAAGCTCTTACTTGTACCACCTGACTGCTGCAGATTCATTTCGGCGATGATATGTTGACGTAGAAATGCAAAAATCTGAGTCTGAGGACGTGAACAGCTCCGGGTAGAACGTCACGGGTTGCCATCTTGTAATTACGGCTATGACATGGTGTGAACGCAGCATAAGCTAGTTGTTTTTGTTCAGGAGGAACTGTAAAAGGTGGATGCTGTTTGTTTTTGGCGCTCTGTGCATGCGTGTCTAAAACTCTGCCTAGCCTTACGGAACAGTAAGCAGGTCTGCGCAAGCAGGGTGAGCGGAAACACATGTTGACAGGCAGGTAGGAATTTTGGTCCTAATGCAACGATTGGGCGAACATTTTTTGGTCCTGAGACTACCACAGAAGATATATGTACATGTTTTAATATTTAGACCACTTCTATTATTGATTGTAATCGCGATGTGAAGAGATTTTCACAAAAATCGTTATAAAACAAATTGCCTAACCTACCTTTAAATGTCTTAATTTAACTAAGGCCTGCTCCTGGCTAAATCTAATCCCTGTCTGTGAAACCAGGCTATTAAGTAATACTTTCTCTCATTAAACTTTGTTGCATTAAAAAGTCATAGGAAAATTCCACTTAAAAGCAGTAAAGACAGATCAAACTAATATTTATCCTTGAATTTCTAAAGGCCAGTCATGTGTTAGACTGTTAGAGGAGATGTTCTTCTTTATTTCTGTTTTTTATATATTTAGACCAGTATTACTGACAGGCATTAAACTAGTCATGTGTCCAAGAGGTTAGATTACCCTGTCCTGGGTCATCTGAGAACATCTAATCTGACTGCATATTACCTGTTGTCTAATTTAATTTTATTAGCCTGAACTTCTGTTCCAGCAGGAGAACGACGTCAATTAATTATGGATATGATGATTTGTCATTTATGGACAGCACAGTGATGTTTATTATCGGGTGTAATTGATCACAATCTGCATTGAGGCTTCCTTGTTAAGAAAGGGGAAAACTCTCCAACCTTCATCAAATGAAGGCACATGATTATGTTGTGGGTTGTTTTCACTCGTCTTACACCTTTATGCACTGGCTGATGAGCCATTGATAAGAGAAACAACAACAAAGATGCTGTTTTCATCCACTGCTGTCCTGGTGACCATTGATTCAGCGGTGAACTTTCACCTCAGGAGCAGGATTCCTCACCTCATGGCTGTCAGAGATGATTAGCTCAGCTGATCTAAGAGCACAGGCTTTAGGCTGTCAATTCCAATTAGCAACCGCAGCATATACCAGCAATGGTGTCATCTTCTGAATACTGATTAATTAGCTTCCAAATTTGTGATTTCATAAAAGAAAAACTTTATTCTCAACTTTTTTTCTTTGAGGGAAGACAAGTACTTTTTATGTTAACTCAACAATAGTGACTACATATCTGCTTGTCACTTACTGTCATCATTGTCAGTCATCATCAGAGGCATAATTGTCTTCTCTATTTTAATCTGCATCAGTGAACTAGTATTAAAGGGTTAGTTCACCCAAAAATGAAAATAATGTCATTAATTACTCACCCTCATGTCATTCTACAGCCGTAAGACCTTTGTTCATCTTTTGAACACAAATTAAGATATTGTTGATGAAATCCGATGGCTCAGTGAGGCCTCTATTCAGAGCAAAGCCACTGAACCTCTCAAGGTCCATAAAGGTACTAAAAACATATTTAAAACAGTTCACATGAGTTCAGTGGTTCTATCTTAATATTATAAAGTGACAAGAATACTTTTTGTGCGCCCAAAAAAAACCAAAATTAAGACTTCAACAATATCTATATGGGCCGATTTCAAAACACTGCTTCAGAGTTTTACGAATCGAATCAGTGAATCAGAGCACCAAAGTCACGTGATTTCAGCAGTTTAGCCGTTTGATAGGAGATCTGAATCACTAATTCGAAACAAAAGATTCAAAAAGCTCAGAAGCTTCATGAAGCAGTGTTTTGAAATCAGCCCATATTGATATTGTTGAAAAGTCGTTATTTTGTTTTTTGGTGCACAAAAAGTATTCTTGTCGCTTTATAATATTAAGATAGAACCACTGAACTCACATGAACTGTTTTAAATATGTTTTTAGTAGCTTTATGGACCTTGAGAGTTTGAATGGCTTTGCTCTCAATAGAAGCCTCACTGAGCCATCGGATTTCATCAACAATATCTTAATTTGTGTTCGGAAGATGAACGAAGGTCTTACGGGTGTAGAACGACATGAGGGTGAGTAATTAATGACATTATTTTCATTTTTGGGTGAACTAACCTTTTAAGTAAATATGAATAACTTCTATATCATTTGAAACATCCACACTGATCTCAAAGCATTTGAAATATTTGTTTCTGAAGTTCATTAAGTTATGTAAGAGATCATGTTTACTTCCATGAAGAACCTTTGACATCCATGGATCCATGGAACTTTCCATTGCACAAAAGGTTCTTTATAGAGGAAAAAAGGTTCTTTAGATTATTAAAATATTCTTCACACTAAGAACTTTCACTGAAAGGTTCTTTGGGGAACCAAATTGGTTCTTCTATGGCATCACTTTTAAGAGTGTAAGTTTTATCAAGGATTTCTGAGAATGTATTCATTTCTTTTAACATATCAATGGCATTGTACCTTAAAGACAAAAACCTTCAGGCAAAGTGATATTTTGTATCAGTATTTTGTTGATCCTGGATCAGATGGCTTTTATCTTTTGTCAGGTTTGCCTAAGGGTGTGGGAAGATGAAGTCAGCAATGAAATTTATTGGGCTACTCAAAAGCTCAAAGGGAGTGTCACTTCAAAAGCAACCTGAGAGGAACGATCCATTATGTGCGAAATAGTAAATTGTTCCACCTCCGAGGAATGGAAGTTAGCATATTAATATAACTTAATAACAAAAACACTAATAAAATTAGTTAATAAATAATCAAATAAAAATATATCTGTCTATAGAATTAACTTCCAGTTCCATTTCTGTATAGCATTAGATTTTTAAATCTGTTTGTAAAACTCTTTATCTATGTCTAGTCCAGGTTGACTTCGAAGATTTATTTTTAAATGTGGAATGTAAGAATTTTAAATGGTGAAAAACAAACATCAGATTTCACATTAGACTTGCTATTTCCATTTGTGTGAAACATTCAGATGCTTTTTCCTCATCTGATCTCACCTTTTCAACTAGGACATGGGATGTTCATCTATTTGTTCGTTGACATGGTGAGAATGAAAGAATGAAAGATAATGGGGGAAGGGTTGCGCATTCCTTTTATTAAGAAGGGGCTCGTCAGGCACTAATGCATTGTGATGGGATTATTTTCCTCAGGCAGTTATCTAGGTCATGGTCCATGACCTGCCTTATAAAATGGACCATGTGATGGTCAGGAAGGTACTTAAAAAGCCATCAGAAATATTCTCATGTGAAAGGAAATGGTAGTTTTGCCACAAAACCACTGGTTGCCATAGGGATAAAAGCTATGGAAACTGGATACCTAATCAATACACATATCATCTATCGATTACCATAGTTCCACTGATAATAGTCTTATTGAGTCAGCACAACCCAATGCTTTCTGACTGTAAAACATGCCAGGTGTGTTTTTCTTTATCGTGATATTTGACAGTTTTATAGTTCTACATTTTCTGGTATTCATTCTGTGCATAGGTACAAAGTTTTAAACAAATAAATAAGCAGTGCATAATGGCAGCATTGATATTTTCAGATTTTCGTTGGCATGTTTTGCACAATTAATTTGAGCACTACCGCAGCTCAGCAAAATAACAAAAGACGTTTCATGGCTTATTGAGAAAGTCAGTGGCTGTTTAAAGAAGCCCAAACATTACCTTGAAACAAAGAGAAAAATCTGTTGATGTTGTCAATGTGGATATTTGTATGTATAGTTCTGCTTTCCATTTTGCGTCATCGGGATTGTCACGCTTCACATCAGAAGCCAATGACTATCGCGCTGTTTCTGGATGCCAAATCAACAGAGATAAATCACTGAATAGCCTACTAGGCAACGTCTTTTTTGTCCGTCTGCTTGTTGTGAGACTAGGTGTTCGAATCCTATACCAAGCCAGCGCTGCACCTGCCTTTGTGAAGATAATATGAAACATTTAGAATGCAAATTCACCAAAACACACAAAGCAGAGCTAAAGCTATGTCGCACAATGATGAATGTGCTGCCACTAACATGCTGACATCCCAACAAACACAGCTGGCCCACGCTAGTACTTTGCTTATTTTTCTGTTTTGCCTTACAAATGCAGTCCTGTGCAACATTACTGCCCCATTACTAAATTACAAAAGAGCCATTTTAATGGTGGTTTTATTGCCAGTCTATTTGGGCTTCCAGATGATGTTATAGAAAGCATAATATAACCTATCATTTAATAAAGTTTATACTCACAATTATAAAACAGATAGTTCTGGTCCTGGCTTCTGCTGTCTGAGTGTGAATTTGAACTTAGTGACTGAAAAAAAGTATGTTCTACATAGTATGAATATGGGTAGTATGAATGAAATTCTGATGTACTACAGCCGCCATGTTGTTACGCTGCATTCACACTGGGCGCCGGCGTCAACGCTTGATGTAGGGCGTGTCTGAAGCTTAGTGCTGACGCGACCTTCATAGTGACAACAGCAACTGGCTAGCGACTGCTCTAGGGTATTTGCATAAGGTGATCTGATTGGCTGTCGCCTGCATTGGTGCTTGAAAAGTTGAGAGATTTTCAACTTCTGCCGCGAGCAACGTGAGTGAAGTGACGCGACGGAGCCCACAATTCAGTTTGGCAACATGTGACATCACCCATTCAAAGTAACGCTGCATTCACACAGGGCGTCAGCGTTAACGTTTCTCATTTACTTTGAATGGGTGACGTCATGCGTTGCCGAACTGAATTGTGGGTTCCGTCGCGTCACTTCACTCGCATTGCTCGCGGCAGAAGTTGAAAATTTCTCAACTTTTCAAGCGCCAGCGCAGGCATCAGCCAATTAGATCGCCTTATGCAAATACCCTAGAGCGGTCACTAGCCAATTGTGTTCATGCAACACCGGAAAGTAATGTGATTGGCTGTTGTCACTATGACGGTCTGCGTCAGTACCAAGCTTCAGACAAGCCCTCCGTCAAGCGTTGACGCTGACACCCTGTGTGAATGCATCATAAATGAGAAGCGTTAATGCCGACGCCCCGTGTCAATGCAGTGTCTGTCACGTGACTTACCAGCGTCAGTTGTATTGCTTTACTGCCATTCATAAATCCTCTCCCATGGCCTCATGGGATAGTAAAGTGTGCATCGAATGCGCACTTCAGAATCTCGATGGAAGTAGTAGGTCATCTGGGTACTTTTCGCCTACCGTTTTTCGAATACAATGAATTCGGACATTATTTTTTTGTCATATTGTTTTTCACATACTATATAGTAGGGAAGTATTCCGTTTTAGATGCAGTGCAAATATTTTCTATCTAGCACAATAGCATAAGTATCATCCTGACGGGGGTTATTTTATGACAATAACTGGCAATCGGCACATTTCTTGCTAGTGGCGGTTCTAGACCATTTTAACTGGTTCAACGGTCCAAGGACTGCATTTCTAGGACCGTTGTTTTTTTGTATGTACTAGCAGTTTATACTATTTTAGAGTGCTTACTAATCAATTCTGTATTTTTTTTATTACTTTTCAGGAATGATTTAGTTGTTTAATTATATAAATTTAAGTGAAAGTGTGTTGATGGTAACCCATACTAGGAATTTGTCCTCTGCATACCCATCCAAGTTAGTGCACACACGTTAGGAGTAGTGAGTATAACAGACACACACTGCAAACTGTGAATACACACACCCAGAGCAGTGGGCAGCCATTGATAAATTGCCTAACTGATATATTGTCCTAACCAACCCCTGACCCTAAACACAACTGTTGGTAACCCTCTTGAAATGAAATAAGTTTTGCTGAAAAGACTTAATTTTTTAGCACGGAAGCAAGATATTTTCTGTGTATGTACGAGACTTCCATTTCATTAGTTGCAGCTCAGCGTGGCACTTCTCATCTGGTGTGTGACTGACACTTAAAGTTCAGTAAACGTTTTTTTATTAGTATGTTAATAAAATAAAATAATATGAAAATAAAAACGGATGCAACTATTGTTTTAGTTGTGCTTCGGCTCTGCTCCTCAGAGCGAATGAATGTGTTTCGAGGCAGTGGTGTACATGAAGGACATCATATCAAAGCAGATGAACAAATAAATAAAGTTTTTACTTTGTCTTACAGCCGGTTATTCGCCATGAACACTTTTTGTCTTGTTAGTCGTGACAACAAAATTTCAACTTCATGCTACCCACAGCAGGAGTTACTTTTCTTTGTGTAGCAAAATGATGACACAGGCAATTTTCGTATTTATGCCATTTTCTACAAAATCCTTCCTGACAGTTCTAAAATATTAATCATTATTATAGATTTATCAAAGTGTATTGGTTTGGAAGATTTTTTGGAAGGTTTTTTTTTTTTTTTTTGCACTCTCTCATTAATAACATTTTCTTATTTCTCTCAAAAAATACATAGTGTTCCTTTAATGAATCATTAAATAATGTTTAATTGAAAGCATTGTTTTTAATATATTTTAAAGGGTTAGTTCACCCAAAAATGAAATTTCTGTCATTAATTACTCCCCCTCATGTCGTTCCAAACCTGTAAGACCTTCATTTATCTTCGGAGCACAAATTAGGATATTTTTGATGAAATCCAATAGCTGTCTGACTCCTCAATAGACAGTTCTACATCTGAACACCAGCTCAGTATTGGCCGAAGCTGTTCATGTGAGCAGCACGACGCATGCGTGTGATGCTGACACAGGAGCCGGCCAATAATGAGCCGGCATTCTGACATAGAACCTGGAAGCGCTGGACGTAAACAGCGTATGAGAATGACACAGAAGAGAAGATATTGTTGAATAAAGTCCTTATTTTTGTTTTGTTTTTGTGCACATAAAATTAAGGTTGAACCACTGCAGTCACGTCGACTGTTTTAACAATGTCTTTAGTACCTTTCTGGACCTTGAAAGTGGTGGTTAAATTGCTGTCTATTGAGGAGTCAGACAGCTATCGGATTTCATCAAAAATATCTTAATTTGTGTTTAGAAGATGAACGAAAGTCTTACGGGTGTGAAACGACGTGAGGGTGAGTAATTAATGACAGAATTTTTATTTTTGGGTGAACTAACCCTTATGTAGTGAATTATGGCTATTTGCACTGTGAGTATTATTACAAAGTATAGTACAAAAACAGAATCAAAAAATTGTCCCTAAATTGTCTGTAGGTGTGAATGTGTGTGTTTGAGTCCCAAGCCATGTAATGGGGAGGGTTGGGGGAAAACCTAGCGACTTACCCCAGGAAAAAAAATCATCGGCAAGAACATTCATGGACAGTCTCCCACGTATGGCCAGAGATGGCTTATAGAATCACCAAGAGAGGTAAATGACTGAAATGGTTAATGAATAAACAATAGCACACTCCCACTCATACCATATTGCTTAAATTAAGCACACCTCAAACCGTTAGACCTTGGAAAGGTGAAATAACCTACTAATGTTTTGGAAGGTTATAATCCTTTCAGTCTAAGCTTTAATCCATGTTTGTTTTGTTTAAAGTTTGTTTTGGTTTTGTTTAACCTTAACTGGGAGGATGGACGAATGTCTAATAGGTATAAATAAAATCCTTAATGCATCTGTTGTTAAACATGAGACACTTATCCATTTTATTCAGAGGCATTAATGCCTAAAGCAAGATTACAAACCACTCTAAATCTGTCTAAAATATGTCTTATCTTGCCATGATGTACAGTATATGCTCTTTCAAGCCCATGCAGTACGTCTGTTGCCTCCCTGTGTGCCTTTCTTCAAATATTAATAAATGTTTTGTGCTTTTTAAATGCCTCAGATTAATGCATCACATTAGCTTTAAAGACAAGGTGTGGGATTGGTGATATGATTTGTTGTAAGCCAGTCATTTATATATATATTTTTTAACTCAGCTCAACAGATGGTGTAAATTAAGAGTGTTCTGTCTATATGATCAGTGTACAATTAGATGAAGTCAACTTACATTTTTCTAAATAATTAACATGTGATGAAGAAACACTATCCAAGGCTATGAGGCAAACATACAAAAGGTGTTATGTCTGAACTTGACTGTAAATTACAATTTACTGCTAACCATTGCCCACAGCATGGTGTGTACTTGACAGAATGACCAGAGCAACATTGGGCTGTTCGATTTTCCGTTTGAATAACAATGCTCTGAGAGACAGGTATTTGAAACGGAGAGTCCCAATGGACAAGCACTAAGCGGACTAACAAGCCACTCCAGCACTCTGAACCTCCACACGCTTCCACCGCAGCTTTAACGGTAGCAACTTTGATTTCAACAGTAATTGGGGTCTTGTCTCTGTCTAGTACTGCCAATAACACGAGCTAAGGTTAATAAAGGCTAAGGTGTATGTGCGCCTCTATGTGTGTTTTTTCTGCGGCAGGTCTTTATGTGTCTGTATGTGTGAGTGTTTTCTTATGGCAGGTTGCTCAAGTGGGAAAGGCTGGGTAATTAGATGCCATGGGCACTTTACCTAGGTCATAGACTTCAACACACTTCAACCTCTTCAATCACAAATATATAGGCTAACCTTGTATTGTCAAACAGCAAAAAGCGTCATACACTAAATCACAAGTTAGATATTTAAGATTTACTTCTAATTGTATTTGTTGTACATTACAGTGTCTCAGAAAACAAATAATGTAATGTGGAGGATTATTTGACTCCACAAACAGATCACTGAGTCTGACAGTTTCTTATTAAAGAATTGTTGCCATCTGATATCGTATTTATTCTGATATTTGTTCCATTGGCCAACTATTTATTTTAAACTTGTGGTACTGTATGTCATGAAGTTTAATTTTGATCCAAAATTGTTCTATGTTTGAGCTGTTGGCTACTGAAATATCACTGTGGTGCAAAACAAAAACATTAAATGTAATTTAATGTAAAAAACAACAGAGGAAAATGTATGATTTTAGTGGTTAAAAGGATTAATTGGTAGCATTTTTTAGTCTTTATTTCATAGATGAAGGAGGGGAACTGAAACAAGTTTTCAGTATACATGCACTTCGCTGGGAAACTGTCCAGACGTATAGTTTTCAATGATGTGGCAGCTGAACTGAGCAGTTAGGGAAAGACATGTAAATGTGTAGCTTTAATCTCTTGAGCAGTGATACTGAGGTTAGCCCACTGGAATGCAATTAGTAAACAGTTGAAAGTTGAAACTGTGAGGCCACCATGCTAATCTAAACATTCTGAAAATGATTTGCAAATTGTCAAAGTTATTACAAGTTAACAACCCATTTCAGTCATGCAATTTTAAGCCATCTTCTCTTTAATACCTATAAAATATCTCAGAAATATTACAAAGAGATTATTTTTGCAATGTCTTTCTGTCAGCAAATTGTCTCGGATTTTAGAGAAAGTACAGCAGGCATTCAAATGGGTTCTTATAAATCTTATCATATAAACAGAATATGGAACATGGACCAAAAGAAAATTATGGTTACACTTAATTTTAAGGTGTCCTTGTTACAGAGTAATATTAATTGATAACATGTACATGTACTTACTATATGGTTAGGGTCTGTGTTTAGTTTAGGGTTAGTTGCATCTAATTATGTATTATTTACTGTTATACTAAGTACATGTAACATGCATAACAAAGACACTGTAAAATAAAGTGTTACCGAAATTTATATTGGTTCAGACATAAATAGATTGAATACAACAATTCTGTTTTTAAAGTTTTAAAGGGCAACATACAAGTAATCTAATTCACCTCATAAATATCACCGTTATCTCATAAATTTCACAATTTATAACATTTATCACTTCAAAGGCAAGCTTTCTGTACTACTCATCAGTTTATAGCTTACTCTAGGAATAAGGTACTTTCTTATGCTGGGCCAGGACCAGCTCTAACACCAGAATCATAGTTTAAGCTTTAGAATTAAAATAGAGGACTGATCAGGAATGCAAACCTAACCAGAACCTGGTTATGGTAGATTTGCTCTGAGCCCCACCTGCTGGACAACAGGCTGCAACTGTCATCCAGAAAATCAGCATTTAATGTTCAATAGTTCAGTAACAAAGACAAATCCTTGTGAAATTCAGATCCTTATCATCATTAACCCTCTGGTCCTCCTCATTTGGGAGTCACATTTGTGCTCTTCACGGTCAAAAGTGACCCCTAAAGTTTAACTTTTTTCCCCCCAGTAAAATCAATGAAATATATTTTTGTTCAATAATATTTTTCTTTTTTCTTTTGTATTTTGAGAGAATTTCATGATACTAATTAATATTTATGCAATAATTATGATCAATTTTTCCCATTGAAAATAATAAAAAAAAAATTCTAATATTTTTTCAGTATTTTTCAATCAATGCAGTATTTCAGGTTAAAATAGAGTCTAAGCCTTTAAAATAATTTTTTGGAAGGCAGATTAGCGCCATCTGGTGAGAGTATAGAAAGAAAAATGTGTAATACCCATGGTAGATATACCACTAGATACTTGTAAAGCTCTCTATGGAGAGGTTTGTGAATTCACTAGTTGTTTTTGGACATATTTACTTAATTTTTAGGTTGAGGATATGAATATATATTTAGACATTCTCAAAGACTATTTCTTATCAAGTTTTATATATATTTTTGTTAGAAATAGTGATTTGAAGTGTTAGTTTTTGCATTATGATTACAGTCAAACCTAAACATTGTGTTAGAATGCAAGGAAGCATTTTGTTACCCATTTTTTGATTCAGAATTTGTAAAAAATGCCACATGACATTTTTTTTTAACTTATTATGCTCTTGATACTTTGCTCCTGCAAAAAGAAAAAGAAAAAAAAATGCTCAGAACGATGTGAAGGAACAAGCCTGTACTTCCATGTGCACAGTTCATAAGTGTGTGTGTGTGTGTGTGTGTGTGTGTGTGTGTGTGTGTGTGTGTGTGTGTGTGTGTGTGAATGGGTGTTTATTTCAGTCTTGATGTTTTAGAGTGTCACTCCTTCACTGTTGTGAGCTTGTCCTGCATTATGACTGAATTATTGAATGGATTTCACATATTCTCAAAACTTTGCTCTGTGTTACAGACAGAGGTTCATAGGTACGTGTGTGTGTGTGCGTTTGTGTGTGTGTGGGTGTGTCTTTATCACACACTTGATGTTTTACAGTGTCGATTTCCCATTTATTTCCTATGGCCGGTCATTTTTGACCGAAGACAACAAGTGTGACAATTTTTTTACGGACCACTTAGCCTTTTCGAATCATGCCATCAATTTTTTTGTGTGTTCACATACCAATTGCCATAAAAGTCACAAAGTTTCAACCCATTCTGATGATGATACAATTTTTTTTAAATTAAAAACAAAGATTTTTATATTATTTTATATTGTACCAAAGGGGTATCATGTGTGCGTGTGTGTGCGTGAGAATGGGTGTGTTTATTTCACTCTTGATGTTTTAGAGTGTCACTCCTTCACTGCTGTGAGCTTTTCCTGCATTATGACTGAATTATTGAATGGATTTCACATATTCTCAAAACTTCGCTCTGTGTTACAGACAGAGGTTCATAGGTGTGTGTGTGTGTGTGTGTGTGTGTGTGTGTGTGTGTGTGTGTGTGTGTGTGTAAGTGTGTGTGTGCGTTTGTGTGTGAGTGGGTGTGTCTAAATCACACTCTTGATGTTTTAATTTAGAGTGTGACCCCTTTACTGCTGTGTACTTTTTTTCAGCATTGTGGCCAATTTGTAGATTGTACACACAATCTACAATTTCTCAATTTTGTCGATTTCCCATTCATTTCCTATGGTCGGTCATTTTTGACCAAAGACAACAAGTGTGACTATTTTTTTTATGACCACTTAGCATGCTCGAATCATGCCATCAAATTTTTTTTTTTTTTTTTTGTGTGTGTTCACATTCCAAATGCCATAAAAGTCACCAAGTTTCGTACCATTCTGATGAAGCTGTGATTTTTAACAATTCAAAACAGAACATTTTTCAGTCAAAAATGACCGAAGAGCACCATTAAATACTATGTTATATATAAGGCATATAAACAAGATGGTTGAAAAGAACTTCACCAGCCAATTCTGAGATGAAAAATTGTATCAGAATCTTCAAATAATTGTTGTGATTTTCTTTTTCATTTTCTTTCTTTTGTGTTTCAGTGATCTTTAAGCCTAATATTGTAGCCTATGTAAAGATGTGTAATGATGGAAAATGGTAGCCTAACACTGAACTCTACAAGATTAAATAAACCAAAATTTATATCTTCAAGAACGTTTGTGTTCCATTTTTTTGTTAGGCCTATACTGTTATTTGCGTCTTCTAAGATTTTGATGAAGAATAGCAATAAAGATACTTAGAAAACATTTCTAATTTCTAATTCTCGAAGGTCCAATCACTTTTCCAGTTGTTTGTGATTTAATGGAGGCTGAAGGAAAAGGATTTTTAAAAATATGTTTTACTCTACTAGATAAAATGTTTTAGAGCTTGGCACAGCAAGAAAAAAATGTTTAGAAAATATTATAATTTTCAGAACTTTTTGCACTTTTATAATTAAGCCACCTCATATATCCTTTTTTTTTTTTTTTTTTTTGTTTTGAGTAGGACTTTGGTTCTTCAAAGAAAAGAAAAAAAACAGTTGCTAACAATGTTTTTTCTTCTTTTTTTTTATGCCTGTTTTATTTAAAATCATTTTAAGTCATCTTGAGGCACCCTTGGAAGTCTGCTGAGGCCATAAGTGAGTCCGTGGCCCCCTGATTGAGAACCACTCGCATAAACTATACAGCTAATGCGCATTGCGCAGCCTTTGCACTCTAAAATGCTTCTTGGCAAGTAAACAGCACACCGAAATCAATGGAAGTCACATATGTATGAACTTCTTCCCGGGAGAACTTCTTAAAGACACAGCACCCCAAATAAACGGTCAAAGAGAGCGTGGGAAATATTCATAGAAAACTAAATATGGCTGTTTTGACGAAGAAAACGTTTCCTAACATTATAAGTTGACCCCTGAGAAAAAAGAAAAATTAAAAATACAAAAATGTATTATATGACCCCTTTAACCCAGGCTTGTGTCACGTGACCCGACATCTCCGGACTGGCCAGGATGAGCGCAGCCAGAAAATGGCGGATATTGAGGAGTTACGGGTAGGCGAAAGTGCAATGATAGCTGGTTACTTCTTTGCGTTTTTCATATTCTGAAGACATTTTGCAGTTACCGTTTTATTATGCTATTTTACCGGTCGGTTTGCTGCCCATGTGTTAGTTTCTTTATAGTTAATAGAGAGACGTCACACCACTCCGTTAGATGGATTGTGTTTAGCTTGTTAGCCACCAACCAGCTGCTCTTTTAGCTCTTGAGCTGCTACACAAACATTGAAGAACAGCCTCAAAATATCACTGCTTTCATTACCATCTTTCACTGCATGAAAACGCTTTATTATAATGCCTAACTGAACTTGACGACTGTTCGCTGCAGGTAAAAAGTTTTTTACGTTACAATTTCTTCACTGCTCGAATTGTTTTGGTTGGTCTTTGTTAGCTAGCGTCCGAGAGCAATTGACAATGTCTACATGTACCCACAGGTGTAGTTTGCTTTTTAACGTGTATTTGCATGCGTAAATGATATTTAGACCAGCGTGTCCTAATTGCGTGTGTGTAAATGCAAGTGGACGCACGTTTTACATTAAATTGCGAAGTAAACATTAACAAGGGACGCATTAACAATGTTGTTTATAAGCCTGAATGTTGTTTACAAGCCTGAAGACGAACCTGATTCCTGTTACTTTGAGCGTTTCATCACAACAATTGTTACTGGCGTTGTGCGAAAATCATCTTTCTCAAGTTTAATTTAATGCGTTGCACATAAGCATCAGCACCAGCAACCCTGCAATAACAAATATAGACTGTGTGTTGGCGTTAGACTCCTGCTTTTGTGTACTAATTGTATTGCCATTATTTGACTGATTCATTTTGTTTTGTAAACATCCCACATAGCTGTAAACCCAGCTTTTTTTCAGCAGTTCATTTTTCTTGGGATCAAAGTGAACATCTGTGTTTTGTCCTTTGTTATGCTTTTGATGTTCATCTAATGGGTCTTGGAATTATTCTTAACATTTTAGATGCATTTCGGTCATTTGTTAAGGATTTTTAAAGAAAAAAGGATTAACACATAAGAACAATCAAGCATGGACCATGTAATGAAGGGTCAGTTGAGATTTTCTTATTTCTCTGGGGTTTCTGGAATGGGTGTATTTGGATGGGTTATCACCTCAATTCACACATAATTCTTTATTAATTAATCTGCTTACAAATTACACCTTTTGGTTCTTTAAAAAATCTGTTGTAACCGTATTCCACCAGCTTATGCCATGTTGTTTATTGATGCACAGATTTTTATCTTTTTAGAAATTCTTATTATAACTGCAAAACATGTCAAACTGCATGGCATAAAGGGTGTTTTTTCTTACTAACTTTTGTGGCAAAAATGTTAATTTGCTTCATCAGCCCATATGCTTTTCCATGTTTGCTATCTCAAAGTCTTTTATTGCTTGTCTGGATTTGTTTTGCAGAATATGGTATCAAGTTTCCGTGTCTCAGAGCTCCAGGTACTGTTAGGTTTTGCTGGAAGGAATAAGAGCGGTCGCAAGCATGAACTATTGCTGAGGGCTTTGCATCTACTAAGGAGTGGTTGTAGTCCTGCCGTGCAGATAAAAATAAAGGAACTGTACTGTCGGAGATACCCAAGGACATTTGACGGTCTTCAAGATTTGGCGGCTCTAAAGTCAAGCATTAAATCCTACTTTCACATAGACAGTGGTGCCACAATTGTGAGCTCAGATCTTCCTCTGCAAACCGGTCATTCAGACCTGCAGCTGCAGCAGGTGAGCTGCGATTCACCTGTGTTTCATGAATCAAAGCCCATGATGAATATGCAGCAGCCCACGCCACTTATGGCCCCCGTCCACCCGGACGTGCAGATGAAGGCCCTACCGTTTTACGATGTTCTGGATGTCTTGATTAAGCCATCAAGTTTAGGTAATTTTATACAAAATGTCTGAATTGTTCCATGCTTGGTGAAATTAGAAATAAATAAACTTTTGATTAAAGTGTGAAATACTGCTTTTAGATAAATTCATGCACATATTTAATAAAATTGTTTATAGCCTTAAGCTTAAACAAAAATAGTGTTAAGAGTTTGTGTAGCAGTGTGATTTAGGAGTTTGAGAAGTTTGGGGTCAAAAGTTTTTTCTTTGTTTTATTCAGCAAAGATGCATTCAATTGATCAAAAGTGATAGTAAAGACATTTATACTACTACAACTGATTTCTATTTTAATAAAGAAACTTTCTGTTCATCAAAAAATGCAGAATGGGAAATATTGTATAAAACATCTTGAAAAAATGAATCATGGTTTCCACAGAAATATTAAGCAGCACAACTGTTTTCAGCGTTGATAATAATAAGAAATGTTTCTTGAGCACCAGATCATCATATTAGAATGATTTCTGTAGGATCATGTGACACTGTAGACTGAAGTAATGATGCTGAAAATTCAGCTTTGCTGTCACAGGAATACATCACATTTTAAAATATATTTACAAATTGAATAAAATTTTACAAAATTACTGTTTTACTGTATTTTTCATAGGCATAACAGACTTCTTTAAAAAACTTACCAACCCCCAACTTTTGAATAGAAGTGTATGTGAACGAATTATCCCATCAGCTGGGATGTACATGATTTCCTCTTTGCCTGTGTCGTCTTATATCTGTGGCTTAAAACTATACACTTGTTTGTGTTTTAAAGGGACCCATGCCGTTCAACGGTTTCATCATGAGAAGTACTTCATATTTGCATTGACTCCACAACAAGTGAGAGAAGTTTGCATTTCTCGGTAAGAACTAAATGACTTAAATGCGACTTAAATAATATGACTTTTGTCTTTTACCCCTTGTCTGAAATTTGTTGGTTCTTTGTTGTTCTTAACCTTTTGCATAGGGACTTTCTTCCAGGTGGAAGAAGGGACTACATGGTTCAAATTCAGCTACGGTAAGAACCAACTCAATGTGTTGCTTTTCCTATAATGTCATCTGTATATCAAGATTCAGCAGCATGTACAAAGATGTTGTCACCATAATCTCAATTTTAGACTTGATGTTCCGTTTTGTTTTGATTCTAGGTTTTGTCTAGCAGAGACCAGTTGTCCACAAGAGGACAATTATCCAAACAGCCTGTGCATCAAAGTCAATGGGAAGCTCTTTCCCCTCCCTGTATGTAGACATAATGTGTTTTAGTTTTTATAAATGCATATGACTCGTTAGAACAACAAAACCCTGTGTAATTAGGCTTATTTAGGGCCACACTCTGAATAGAGCATTTCTAAAGGGGAGGTTCATGCAGGATTTTTTGTTCAACATCTAGAAGTGCAACAGATCTTAGAGGTCTTGAAGCATTTTAAATGTTGAACTGTTTCTAACTTAGTCACAATGAAATCAAAATTGACAATTCTTATTTTTTGGTGGAATTTTTTGGAATATTGCAGTATTTATTATAAATGATTTATCTGTGCACATCATTTATTTTACTTTTTTTTTAAATTTATGTGCCCTTGTAATCTTTAATCAAAATAACTTCCCCTCCGTCTTGCAACAACATCTCTTCCCTAATGATGTGTTTACTGGCGTGAGGGCAGGACAACCTGTCACGTGAGATCACAGGAATAGCAACCACAATGATCCAACCATCCAATCAATTCCTGGTAGACAAAATCAAGTGAGGAGCTGTTTTTGACTTAAAACACAATCATAAAACAACACTGGATGTGTATGTGTAAATAATCAAGTTAATGCTGACTGAATCCAAGAACGTGGTGCACTTTAATAAGGAAACAGAGATATTCAACAAATAAAACCTTTTATTGCATAAAATTGTCATAGTCCTCCACCAAAAAAATAGAGATTGCTTATTACTGATGAAATGCGTAATTTAATTAAATAGAAACATTGCTCATAGAAAATTTGGAAGATGACAGTAATACTGTCAAAATACTGTACATCCAAGACCCAACAATGTTTTAATGGCTGTTGCACAGGCGTTTAAAAGGGATGAAAAACACTGCATATTAAAAACCTCTGTGAGATGTATCTACTGTATCTAGATACACTTTAGCCTAATATGCTGAGTTTGTGCTCAAGAAACATTTATCAATGGTGAAAAACAGATGTGCTGCTTAATATTTTTTGAAAAACCATGATACGTTTTTTCCACGATTCTTTGATGAATAGAAAGTTGTTACAAAAATCATTTATTTGAAGTATAAACCTTTTGTAACAGTTTAACGTTTTTACTGTCAGTTTAATGCATCTTTGATGAATACAAGTGTTAATTTCTTTAAAGGGTTAGTTCACACAAAAATGAAATTTCTGTCATTAATTACTCACTCTCATGTCGTTCCACACCCGTAAGACCTTCGTTCATCTTTGGAACACAAATTAAGATATTTTTAATGAAATCCGAGAAGTTTTTTTATCTCCCATAGAAAGCAATGTAATTACCACATTCAAGGTCCAGAAAAGTAATAAAGACATTGTTAGAATAGTAAATGTGACTACAGTGGTTCAACCTTAACGTTATGAAGCAACGAGAGTACTTTTTGTGCGCAAAAACAAAACAAAAATAACGTTATAAATAAAAACAAAGTCATTATTTTTATGTTTTTGTGCACAAAAATTATTCTCGTTTGGAACATCATGAGGGTGAGTAGTTAATGACAGAAATTTCATTTTAGGGTGAACTAACCCTTAAAAAAAAATCCTGACCTCTAACTGTACATTTCTATAACTGCTGATCTGATATGGTTATCACACAGGGATATGCACCGCCTCCTAAGAATGGTGTAGAGCAAAAAAGGCCCGGCAGACCGCTGAACATCACATCGCTGGTCAGGTTGTCATCTGCTGTACCCAATCAGATAGTAGTCACGTGGGCACCTGAAATAGGGAAGGTATGTGAAGTGCCAGTACACATTTCCACAGCACTGCTTCAGCCGTTTCATTATGTTAAGCATTTGTATGTACTTCCATCTTGTTTTCTGCAGACATACTCCATGTCTGTTTATCTGGTGCGGCAGCTGACCTCCCCACTGTTACTACAGAGATTAAGAATGAAGGGGATCAGAAACCCTGACCACTCCAGAGCATTAAGTAAGACAACTCTTTACTTTATTTGTGTTCATTGTTGTTCTTTGTCATGAATTCTGTAACAATTAGCTTCTTCATTCGTATATTTAATTAATTGACTGAATTATTGACATAATGTATTAAATCCACCCCTTCTTTACTCTTGTAACAGTAAAAGAAAAACTCACGGCAGACCCTGACAGTGAAATCGCCACAACTAGTTTACGAGTCTCACTCATGTGCCCAGTAAGTTACTGCATTTGTAAAATCTTAACTGACTTGTGTCACTTTAGACAACAGGTTTAAGTTTTTGTTTAGTGTGCTGATGTAGTATGACAAAACAAGATAGAATTTTGTATGACCAAATAAGTCCTCTTTTCATATAGCTTGGCAAGATGCGCCTTACTGTACCCTGCCGAGCTGTCACCTGTTCCCACCTGCAGTGCTTTGATGCTGCTCTATACCTGCAAATGAATGAGAAGAAGCCCACCTGGATCTGTCCCGTCTGTGACAAAAAAGCCGCATATGAGAGTCTGATTATAGATGGGTGAGATTACTTTCACTGTAGCTGAGGTGCCATTTCAACCACAATCCCTGAATATTTTGGCCTATATTGAGATAGTAATGTGCATGGAGTAAACTGGGCACTCTCTACTTGTCAGGCTCTTCATGGAAATACTCAATGACTGCACAGACGTTGATGAAATCAAGTTTCAGGAGGATGGGACTTGGTGTCCAATGAGACCAAAGAAGGAGACGTTGAAAGTGTCATCTCCATGTATCCCAAAAATTGATTGTAAGGTTACCATTTACAAGTGTGTGAGCTCTATCTCTGAGTGCTAGGTTTTAATTGATTGTAAATAGGATTTCCATTTTTTTTAATGCATTTTTAAAGTATTTCATGGCCCCTTAGGTGCTGTCCCAGTGAGACAAAGTACAGTGGTGCCACCCCCAGAAACCGGCAGTACAAAAAAAGCAGACGTAATTGACCTTACACTAGAGAGCTCGTCTGATGATGATGAGGACAGCGATCCTCCTCTGAAAAAGCGCTGTGTCTACATGTCAAAGGCTGAGGAGATGCACAGCAAAGGGTTTGTGTTCAATCATTCAATACAAATCACACCAGGCATTTCTGTGTACCTCTTTCATAAGCCTTGCCCTTTTGTGACCATATTTTGAATGTACCCTGAGCTGTACAATAAATGCAGAATTGCCTATGATGGTAAAACCTGAAATTATTTTTAAAAGTTTTAAAAGAGTTTTAAAAATGACCTGGGAAAGTAACGTAAGTTGATCAAATCTTAATAAAAAGAATGAAAAGTTAGTTTTTTGCACTCTTAAATGTTTATTAGCCAGAAATTATTATTATTATTATAAAAGATCTATTATTATTATTTATGTTTTTATTAAATCATGAATAATTGGAAAAGGCATTGGAATTGGACAAAAGATTTTGGAACAGTGGTGTATCGCTACTAGGACTGTGCGATTTAATTTAATTGATTTTTGAATTTTGGCTTCCAACGATTATGAAAACAAGATAATCAAGGTAAAACAGTTATTGTGCCGCTGCCACATTCAGCGGTACGCTTTTGTTCCTCCCCAAGCCAAACTTAACATCCAAATCAGCCAAGTAAGTATCCTCGTTAACACAGTCGGTTATATCTTAAGTGAATGTAAACAGATGAAAAAGAAAACGCGAGTTTAACAGTATATTAAATCCAAGCAGCCCTGTGACAGTAGCCCAATATTACTGCTTCAGTCTGTCATTCATGTTGATCACACAACAAAAGTGAATAGCTTTTGTAGCTTTAATGAGGGTTAATCTACATTTAATCTATGCAGTGAAGAATATGCAGGTTTACATTTACTTTATTCAGTTACTGTGGTATTTTGTTACTCATCTGAATACCACTGTTAGTACATCTTCCTGTTTATTTTTACTTGGCTACATTTAGTTAACCTTGTATTAGTTTTTGTAGCCTATCATATAATTGTGAAATTTTACAGATATCTAAAATTTATCAAATCATGAATAAGACTTTGATCATATCGCCCACCAATAACCATGTTAAATAATTGTGATTTCACTATAGACCAAAATAATCGTGACTATGTTTTTTGCCATAATAAAGCAGCCCTCATCGCTATTGCAGATATACATTTTATACTGGATAAAATTATCCAGAATGATTCCCAAAATACTTCAAAAGGTTGATTGCAGTGGAACCTCCATTTCTCTATAATAATGTTGCTTTGTGTTTATTGGTTTTCATATGTTCGAATTTTCATGTTTTAGGGTCTTGACTTATCAGCCATCAACTGTCCGGGTGCCAAATGTCCCGGCGCTGGACACGTCATACCTGACCTCATCAATAGCGGACTACGTTCCATTCCACCATTCGACCTTATCCACTATTCCCACAGATATGCAAAGTATGTACTCATCCAGTCTGCCATCCAATCAAATATGCTTTCATTTATGCTCAAGCTTTAACATGAATACTAACATGTCATACCACACACATCTTTCCCAAAGGTCTTGATTTATTTTCTCTGATTCAAGGGGACCCCCAGGTATGTGTGACATATTCTTACAAACAAACATTAAGATTGCCTGCATGTTACATGTTTTAATAGTCTCTACCGCTTTTTACCTCTAGTTTCCTTTGTCTCTTCAGCAACATTACAGAGGCCCCATATTTTTAGACAACCTCTCCAGCAGCCTTCAGAGTGCCACCACCAGCACCAGCCTGGTTTCCTCTTCCGCACAGTACGAGACGGCAACCCATAGCAGCAGCTCGAGTCATGAGACGGGTGTCATCACGGGAGGATCAGACATTATCTCACTTGACTGAATCCTGGTGCATCTTTATTGACCAGTCACCAAAACAACTACACTCAAGTCAAGTCAGCTAAGCGAAAACAGTTTTGACATTTGACTATGGACCTCAAGAATCATGGTTCGACAAGGACCCAGAAGGACTGCTATGAAAATCTTTGAGTGGGTCAGCAACAATACTGTTTTAAAATTCAAACCTGAATTAAGCTGTTTTCCCTCGAATTGGGGAAACTGTCGGTAACACAATGACTTTCTTCCATTAGCTATTTGATTGGAAGAGCAGAGCAAAACAAATGGCATAAACGAGTGGACTGGAAAGCTCAGACACGTTCAATAACGGCACTCTTGTCTCCATTGTGTGTGTTGCTTCGGCAGTTCTGCAGTTGAAACGGAAGCAGGTTTTCAGCGGCAGCTCACTTTATTTGTCTCTTCGATTTCAGCAGTGCAATTACTTTTTGTTACAAGACTTCAGTTGCAGCAATAAAAACTGTTGTATATTTCAAAAAAATGTTTACTTCTCTGATATCAAGGCAGAATGTGTCAGCAGATCTTTTTTTAATTATTTGAATTTTGTGGTTATTTGCTCAAGGGCCATTAGATTCCCTGTTGCTGATGCGGTAAACCTATTTTGAATCTGTAATTTTATATGGAAGTTGTTTTTGCTATCTTAACACATCTAACATATTCACCTCAGAAACTGTAATTTGATTGTTGATAAAACTGAGGGAGTAATTTGTCTAATTTCATGGTTCTTGGTCATTTAACAACCAGCAGCTACATGTGTAATGAAAATGAAGCCATTCATTGTTTTTTTTTTGTTTTTTTTGTTTTTTTAAGATTATGCATCAAAGTTTTGATATAGGATGAGGATTATAAAATATCATGAAGTCTTTTAGAAATTGGCATTTGTTGCTAATGGCTTACTTAATAGACACAAGTTGCAGTTTGAATTCTTCTTATATGGTCTGACTTATTGGATTATGAGCCATATGACATACTGTCATTTTGACAGTCTGAAGGCATGTGAGTGGTTGTTTATTTCTTTTTAGAATTTCCTCCTTGTTACTTGTGTACTATTTTGAGTCGAAGATGATTATATAATGGATGTAAAAAAACCAAACAAACAAACAATGATGTGCTGTAAATGTTGATACAGTGCTTTTATTGTCCCTCTCAGTCAGGGCTGAGGTTTTTAATCGACATAGCTCTCCATTAATGATGGCACAGGTAAAGCTGTTGAGAATCTTGAATTCTTTGCCCAAAGGAGGGAACAATTTAAGATACATATACATCCTAAGACATGTAAATCAATACACAGTGATTAGAGTATTATTTCATGTTCATCTGGAAAAATATATTTTTAAAGTTTAATCATGTCCAGATTGCTGTGTTGTATTGGCTGTACTTTATGTATGGAAACATCCACACAAGTTTAACGTGCTCTGATTTAATTTGCTGCAAGGTTGTGCAGCTTTGAATATTTAAGTTAAGCTCTATTGATTTTCTGTGTAAACATTTTGCCGTACACTTCAGAGTCATCACGTTAACATTGTAAGGTTAATATCTTAAATTACCATACACAATCCAGAGAAATTTATAGTTTGTCCAGGAAGTTGTCCAGCGCTGGGATGCCCTCCTTCAGACCTTTGCGTTTACGGGTCTCGGCCACAACTTGGCTAGGTTTGCTGTTTATGTCATAGGGGTCACCTGGCAAAATCTGCCAGTGGTCAAACACACACTGAGGGAAGGCCTGTCCACCAGTGTTAGACCTCAGGTCTGCTGTAAAACCTGTACAGAAACATGTATAACATTTGGCACCACTCAAAAATGTGTTTAACTGCTATAACTAATGTATTTATTGTTGGATATTAAGATGACATTGCTGTCATTTTGAACAAACTTATCAAGCTGCTGTCAGATCTGAAGTTTTAACTCACCGAATGATTCATTTACAGGTAGGTATGCCTTCACAACAAATATAGGTGTCCCAGCCACTTGGGACTCCTCAAACACATGGCCTCTTTTTCTGTTCAGCACACCATAGATGCCACCAACAACCTGCTCTGGGCACTGAAGGGGAGAAGAAAATATGTTAACGGCATCAAGATTGCACTCTCGTTTTTCTGTTCCAGGAATCCACCATGTGTACCTGAATCTCGACCAGGTAAATGGGCTCCATGAGTCTTGGCTGTGCAGTGAGCACAGAGGCATACAGAACTCTACGGGCTGTGGGAATGATCTGACCGCCACCTCTATGGATGGCATCAGCGTGAAGAGTGACATCATGAACGTCAAATCGGACTGCCCGCATGTTCTCCTCACAGAGTGCACCCTGGTAAGGTAACATAAAATTGTTTCTGTTGAAGTATCTCATTATTATAATCCAAACTGTATGAATGTCCAAGCATGAATTAAAATACATAACCTGTCTTTACTCACTTCTTTTGTTGCCCACTGAAAACCAGCCACTACACTGTCCTTTATCTCATTCAGATACTGAACTCCCTTTGTGACATCCACAAGGATGTTGGGCCCTGTGCCATCCGGTCCAAAGCACCAAATCTTACGGGCCTCGGAAACTTCCCACTCATATTTCTCAGCCAGGTAGCGAGCTCTCTGTTTGAGCTCCTGCCGAGAGGTCACGTCACCCTTATCAATGTCCTCGGCCAAGCCATCTGGGAAGGGCCTGGATTTCATGTACAGGCGATTGTGCTTGTTGGGAGACTTGGACAAGCAAACTTGGTCTGATTCTTCACTGACGGTTTCACGATATGACACCACAGGGTCTGATTTCTGCAAAAAATGGCCTTAAACCGTTAGTGGAGAAGAATAGAGTAAAAAATTATTTGTACACTCTTCAGTATTGTCATCCAAGTGCTACCTTCAGAGGGATGCAGGCATGATCTTCCTCAAGGTCTTTTAGGCAAATCTCCAGATGAAGCTCTCCAGCACCTGCCACAATGTGCTCACCGGACTCTTCAATGATACACTAGCAGAAGGTGGAAAACAAGATGTAATTGTTATTGGAAAGACTGAATTGTGTTTATACCGTCTTATTAACCCATCAAGATATTCACCTGAACCATGGGATCAGACTTGGCCAAACGTTTGAGACCCTCCACCAATTTTGGCAGATCTGCTGGGTTCTTGGCCTCCACAGCGACTCTCACCACAGGACTGACGCTGAACTTCATAACACGCATGTTGTGTGCATTTTCAAAAGTGGAAATGGTGCCAGTCTTGACCAGGAACTGATCAACCCCAACCAAACCCACAATGTTTCCGCAGGGCACATCCTCAATGGGCTCTACATAGCGACCCATCATCAGGATAGTTCTGGGGAGACCATTGGGTAATGATCATCAAATCAAATCAAGTGAAGATGACTTTTACTGTATATGTAATTGAAAGCAGCAAACCTTTGGATTGGCTTTATGTACAAGTCCTCCTTCTTTCCTGGTGTGAAGTTCGGGCCCATGATGCGCACCTTCTGCCCTGTAGAAACAATACCAGAGAAGACACGACCAAAGGCATAGAATCTACCCTTGTCAGTGGTTGGCACCATCTTGGAGATGTACATCATGAGAGGAGCTTTCGGATCGCAGTTCTTTACACCTGGAAATCCAAAGGAGGAATCTGATTAAGTTTGGGGAAAAAAGCACATCTCTTTGAAGTGTAGAACACCTTGCAATATAGTGACTCACCCATAGCGGCCTCATCATCTCCAGGACCCTCGTAAAGCAGTTCACAGCGGTACCTTTGGGCAGTGACAGGAGAAGGAAGATGGATGGTAATCATTTGGAGCAGAGCATCACCTGCAGGCAACCAGCGGCGCATCACAGCCTGGAAACATTCGAAAAACCATGTGTCAACAACCATACCGGTTCAATTAGGGTGCAGGTTCTCAAAAGTCATTTTTTCGAGTTGTTTAGGTATTCAGCTCTACCTTAAGTAGAGGTTTTCCTTCTTTTTCTTTGTCATCTGTATCAAGCTTTACTTCAAGTTTCTCAATCAGTTTCTGGGTCTCTTCTTTATTGAAATTCATAATAGCATCGAAAACCTGTGGAAAGTGTTCAAATGAGAGTGTAATTGCAAATGAGTGGTAGTAGCAGGAGACGAGTGCTAACAAGAAGAACTGATTCAAACACAAACCTTAAAGATTGGATCCAAGACAAGTTGGCAGAAAGTACGAGGAAGCTTCTTGCCATCTGCATTGGTTGATGATTTGCTGAATTTTCCACAAGAGGGATCAAAGTACCTGAAAAAGATGGCTTTGAATTAAAAAGATTTCATATATACACACAATTTATACTGGAAATCAAATGGTTGATTTGTACTTGTGCCATTGTGATCTAATATCTCCTTTATAACACAAGACACTTACTTGTCTCCCCAAAGCTTTTTCATCATCTCCTCCACTTTCCTTGCCCGTTCTGCTGGAGTGAGGTCTGTTTTTTTCTTATCTCCTTTGGCAGCAAACTTGGCCACATACATCTCAGCAAATTGCTTCAGAGTAAAAGCCCAGCCATGGAGGCCTGACCCAAATCCCACAGTCCCAACCACAGGATCCACCTAAGGTACCCCAGAAACCAATTGGAAACAGATAAATAAAAGCAAATATTTTGATCATAAAGTTGACTTTTCAGTATAAACTGTTACCATAATGTTTCCCATTGGTCCACTCTCTCCTTCACCATAGGTTGAGATGATGACGTTAACGTTCTCCACAATCCGCTGGAAGGTTTGGAAAAGCTCATCGGGTTCCAGCTGCAGCTCAAGGAGGGCACGGTCCATCTTGTTCATCATCAAGACAGGCTTGATGCGCTCTGCTATGGCTTGTCTCAAGACGGTCTCAGTCTGCACACACACACCTGTGGAGCAAGTCAGATTTCACCTTTTTTAAAAATCACTTTTTGGTCCGGCACATAAATCTTGTCCCTCAAGGTTTCATGATGAAACTATTTGTATGGTTTGGTATGGTGTATATTGCCTTAAAGGGGACCAATTATGCTCCTTTTTATAATTATGCCCCATTTTTGAGTGGAAGGAAAAACATGCTGTTTTCGTGCATGTATCTTTAAATGCAAATGAGCTTCTGCTCCCCACCTCACTTTATAGAGGAGGGTGGAGCCTACAGCTTGTGTCTCGGATACTCTGCCAAAAACTAACAAAACATCTGTTTGGTTTTGATTATCATCTCTGTCATGGTCATGCTCAGGTGAAACTGCAGTTCTTCATCATCATGAAAGTTTATTATCTGCATGCGTTTTAAAGCCATATCAGTCTAAACTTCTGATATATATTTTTCTGAGCGCACGCATCTGAAGCACGCGCACAGAAAGCTGGATGTCAGATGGTGCATCCCGCGAGTATTAAACTAAGTTCTCTTTTACGTGTTATTACGCTTCAACTGTCAAATACACACAAAGTTCACATAAACACAATCGGTTGTCTGTGAACGTATACAGCAAGTAAAGAAATTGCATGTATATTAGATCTGTGTATTAAAATGAAAGCAGCGTAATATATAGTACTTACTGCTGTATATGCTGTTAATATGAATCAAACAACAAAAGAAAAACAGAAAATCACTCACTGCTCTTGTTTGCATAACTTAGTAGTTTTAATAAGAATAAATTTCTTAGATGCTGCTGTTAAATTCTCTGGTGAGGAGATAAACAAGGTGGACTGTGTACAACTCACTGAGGGCGGGGTCTATGCTAACAGGACAGAGTCCATCAACAATCATGGACGGGGCCTAAATATATGTGATGTCACAAAAGCTACAATCTGCAAACGGCTTAATCTGAGACGCTGCTTATGATTTATGGGGATTAAAACAAGAGGAGTGGGTGGATTTTTGCATAATAGGTGAATTTTGCATAATAGGTGCCCTCAAATTGCAGAACAGAAGTGTGAATTTGATTTCTTAAAATTAATTTGTCTTACCTGATACACAGTCTACCACTACAAGGGCACCATCTGTAACTCTGAGAGCTGCCGTCACCTCAGAGGAGAAGTCAACATGTCCTGGCGAGTCGATCAGGTTGATGAGGAATCCAAAACCATCCCTAGACTGCCTAATGAAGGCTGCGTCATTCTCACTGAGCTCATAATACAGAGAGATAGCCCTGCAAGATAAAGCATACATGTAGAGTGTTACAGTGTTTGTGAAAAGTCATTTCTTTTGTAGATTTTGTTTGAATAGAATAAGAGACACAGGGCTATATAACTATAAGGTTTTAAATCAACAGTCCACAAATGACAGTGGGTTTTTTTTGTTCATTTCAAATAATTGAGAACTTTGCTGAAAAGTTTTTAAGAGACCATTTAATGGAAGGTTCCATTGTGACAACTTACCCCTTATGAGTTTTTTTTTTTATTCAGCAAGGATGCATCGTTACAAAAATATATATTTTAAATAAATGCTTTTCTTTTTACTTCTATTTATCAAAAATCCTGAAAAATATATATCACTGTTTCCACAAAAAAAAAAAAAAAACTAAGCAGCACAACTGTTTTCAACAATGATAATAAGAAGAAATGTTTCTTGAGCAGCATATCAGAATGATTCTGAAGGACCATGTGACTGAAGGAATATTGTAATAATATTTTACAATATTTTTGATCAAATAAATGCAGACTTTTTTTAAACATTAAAAATATCGCACAGACCCCCGACTATTGAATGGTGGTGCATGTTCAATAAAAGTACCTTTTTACTGGTCAAAAATGGTGGAAAAGTTGAATAGATTATGCGAACACATCCTGCTGACAAATCCCTACTGTAGAATAGCTCTTGTGACATCAGTAAGATTGATAATAAAATGGTGACTTTTTAAATAGGAATACCTACGTTGACTTTATGGTGATACATCTTTCTTGTTCATCTTTTCTGGTGTCAGTAAATCTGGTCTCTCCTGCACGTGCAGAAGCAATAATACCAGCTTTGCACACCAAGGAATCAGTGAGAGTAGATTTTCCATGGTCCACATGGGCGATCACAGACATGTTCCTGATGTTGGACTTCTTGTCCATAATCTCCCGAATCTGCTCTACTGTGAAGTTCACCTGAGGAACAAATACAAGTTTGTCCAGTGTTGATTGTGGAGTAAATATAAGTTTTGGTGTGTGAGGGACAATATGTAATGTCAAAACAAGTGAATGCCGCAGGCTTGTTAGAGGATGGGAATCTACAAAAAGCAACTGTGACAGTCTAACTAAGCTCATGCATTTAATTTCTCATTAAAATACATTTTAATGAGGCTAAATACATATTTTTAAAATTAAATTTTGTGTAAAAAAAACTGCCAGCTTTACTTTACCATAGAAAAAGTTAAATCATAAGCGTTACCATTTTGTTGACTGTATACCTGTATGTACATTGGAACTGTATATGTAATTGAATAATATAATGTTAATAAACCATCTGAGCTATTAAAATAATTTTTAATGGCAAAATTGGCACATGACACAAATAATGCAGTAAACATTCATAATGCAAAGTAAAACACTTAATAAATAAAATAAATTTAAATATATAAAAAATAATGAACATTTAAAACAATATTACAATTAAAATTTAAATGTAAAGGTGATGTGATGAAATGTGATTTTGATAATATCTCTGTCCCCATAAATTAAAAGGCAATTAATACTTTTTTTCATGTATTTTCTTTTAACCCTTGTGCACTGTTTGATTTCTGGCGACTGCCTGTATGGTCCGGGTCAAATTGACCCTAATTAGAATCAATACAATTCCCCAAAAATCACACAATGAAAAAAACATACAATCAAGTTTTCATATTTGGTGACTGATTGAAATGACAGAGAAATAGATAAATAGCGATAGATTCTTCATTTGTGATGTGGTGCCAAACTATAACACATGCTCTGATTCTTTCCGTGTGTTTTTATGTGTTTTAGGGATTGAATTCAAATCAAATATTAACATTACTGCACAAACTTCTTGTGAATAGGATGTCTTACTTTTAACTTACTTTTAACTTAACTTACTTTTAACTTCTACAATAATCTGTGAAGTGTTCCCTTTAAAAAGATACCAAACTTAAGTCTGTGCTCTGAAGTATACAAGATTTTTAACAGTTTAAGTTAGAAAAGTCATTTTCATATCTATGCTCAAAAAGTGGGACAGACAATTAACAGGTAAAACAACTTTATATTTTCACAAACTATGAAAATGAAGAGTTGTTAAACTCAGTAAGACACTGGCACTTCAGTAGTTGAGGAGTTCTGAAATTATATTTTGGGTCTGTACAGTTGCTTTTGAATGTCTGTCTATATGGGTCAAATTGACCCACGAACAGTAAGAACGTATAAAATTTCTCTATGCACATTTCACAACACATATTTTGAAACTTCGCATGCATGTTCATTACCCTAAATCTGAAAAAGTCACAAAATGTTTCAACAAATTGACCCGCAACAGTACACGAAGGTTAAAATACATCAGATTTTTAAATGTCTATCTTTTTTTCTTTCTTTTTTTACTGTAGCCCACATGGCAAAAGTAACTTAAAATGGCTAATATTTACTAGCATTTACTGTGTATTGCGCTTTCAAACCTAATTAATTATACAATGACAGTAATTATTGATTTCAAAAGAGTTTTTTTAAATCGTCATGATTCATAAGAGTGCAGTGAAGCACAGCATGTACCATGAGTGCGCACTTTCTGCGGCGCCGCTGTGTGCTGCAGTCTCCTCAGCACAAGCGCTGCCCAGCGATACACTCAGCCAATGACAAGCTTGTTTAGCCTGACAAGAGTGTCGGATTGTCTCGCCCCTCAAAAACACAAACATAACCGCCCCGTCACTGTAATAACCCTATTTGCACCCAGCAGCACTCCTCAGTCATGGCTTGCTCGGTGTCTGCTCATGAAACTTTAATACGCGCATAGAAAAGAACAGTCGGGGCGTAAACGCGCTATTTATAACAGGGTAACGTTATTCCAGTGAGTGCGTGCGCGTGCACTGTGCTGGGCCATATCCCTAAAATAACGCGGCTTACTTTCACTTAAAAACAAAGATCGAACAAACCGCATGCGGTTGTGCTTTACATTAATGCGTAGTACAACTGTTACATGACGAACTTACTGAAATCGTGACTTATACATTATGACCTCCCAACGAATACAAAGATGTATATTTTATTGCGTCACTCTATTTCCTGACTATTTTAAAATAAAGACGTCAATTAAATGTTCCCCATATCATTCAAGTTCAAGGTTGACAAACGCGAGAATCTTCTAAGCAGGTTGTCATTACGTCATTGACATCAGAATAAAGAAGATTACATGGCTTAGATTAAAAAAAAATAAAAAAAATGCGTCCTAAATGTACAAAAATGTTTTAATATAGAACTTTAGTCATTTCTGATAAATCCTGGTTAAGTGACGCAGTGAAATATCTTACCATTTTGGCGAATGGCTCCCAATTCTAGGACGGCCTCTCGCTGCGATCGCTGCACCTCTCCACTGGAGGACTTGGGGGAAAGAGACAGAATATGACGTAGAATCTTAGTTTATGCTGCGACACAGATAGATAGCACTGCGGAGTCATGTGGAAAAAGTCATATGGACCTAGATTACCCTATTACAGGACAGACCAGTTAATGCATTTATATTCAACACAATTTTCACTACCTAATAAAATGCACTATATGTGACCGTCAGAGATTATATAGCCTAGCGATAAGCACTGATGCAAACAATCTTATTTTAATAATAATGGAATTATGACATAAAACTAACAGAGATTATCACTAGAAAGTTCTTAACGCAAGTTTTTAACTTCTTTAGATTTAAATTACATTGTCTTTCAAAACCAAAATCACAGACTCAGGCTGAGATTTAGGCTATACACCTAATTTTTCAACGCGGAAGTAAGGTTTTTATTTTATTTTTTATTTCTTTATTTGTTTGCAATTTTAACATACAGAAAATACAATAACACACAAACAATCTTTCAGACAATACACAATTATGGCACAATAGTCAACAAGAAAAATTATATAAAGAATAATCCAAGAAAAGGGGGAGGGGGGGGAATTTAATGAATAAAGCATATTGCGAAAGAATATTAAACATACCACAAACGCGGAAGTAAGGTGCTAGCCTTTCTGTAAATGTGCGAGAATTCAGATTTATTGGCCGCTAGGGAAATAACGAGAATAATATCAAAGTGCAGTAATGTAACTGTTTGCGCTACAAACCAGCGTGTTTAAGACAATATATTAAAATAATATGGTAAGAAATACCAGTTTGCAATATCAAGCAGCATAACGAGCTTTTTTCAAATGGATTTTAATAAGAACTAAATATGATTTACATACAAGAGTACATTTAGCAGCATAACGAGTTTATTTGACTGCTGTACAGCTAAAAATTACTGGAAGCGAATGACACCGGGCACCAGACATATTAGAGCCGCGCCCGCTTTTAACTGAAAAACAAGAAACCTGTTTTTATTTAGATTTATTTACTTATTTTTCAAAGTTTTAGACGATGCATCCCAAACAGCAGGTGGCGCTGTATCACTAATCATTTGTTTAGACTTGAGGAGGAGGGAAAGTTCGAATCAGATGAGGAAGGGTACTACTGATTCGGAAATAAGCTGTGGATTTAATACAGTACACTTGAAATGTTAGGTATCTGTTGACTGCCTATATTTTGAGTCGTTGACATGTCTGCTATTCCCTGTTTAGTTGATAGATGGAGTGAGGAGAATAACAACATAATGTTGACTTGGAAGGTACTGTAGCAAAAGTATTATTGTATCGTTTACAGTAAAACTACCTTGCGCTTAAACACATAGGCCATTTTCCATTTCAGCAAAATGAAGATAACCTCGAGATATGTCAGGATATTCGGAAGCGATGCTGTTCAGAAAGCCTTAAACTGCTTCAGAAAATTCAAGGTACTATCATGTGTTACTTTTGATGGCTTACAGTATGGTAATATTGTCAGAAGCTCATATCCATATTGTGTTTACACAGGAATTCCAGCAGCTACTGAACGACTCAAACTTGAAATGACAGTTTCATATAATACGTTTTTATTCTCGTTGGGTTTCTCCAACCCCAGTGAGATTGAGGAGAGTCTCAGCCACACATTATTAAGAGGTAAATAGAGCATTGTGTTGTTTTATTATTATTGATTTATATGCAGTATGTTTTATGTTCCCTCTACCTGTCTGTTTTCCTGTAGCTTTAGAGGCTGCAGGGTCTGAGGTGTCCTGTTGTGATCCAGTTAAGTTGTGGGAGGCTGTTCTACAGACTTTTGGCACCTCGGTCTATGCGCCTTATGTCTACAAGCTTCTGTTGATTCAGTGGGTGCTGTGGCTCATGCACTGTCAGTTAGAGAGAATTCTTACTCTTCTGATACAGACTAACCACAAGGTATTATTTTTATAATCTTTATAAAAATAATTTTAAGACTCCCCTCAGCGAAATCTCAACCTCAATATTTTTTCTATCTGTGAATATTTCAGGCAAAAAAACTTGAGATGAGCCTTAAGCCTGAAATGTTCTGCATGCAAACTATACTTAACTAGGTAACACAAAATGATTTAGTACTGAGACTCTAGAGACCAGTTTTTCTTCCAAGAAGCTAGAACCATCCTGAGCTGAGATATTTAGGTTTCTGTAAAGTCTGCATAACCTACATTTGTTGTGGGCCATGACACAAAAACTGGTGGATTTGCAATACTTGTACATAAAGATAATCACTCAAAAAATATGAATAAGAATATGAAAAAGAAGAATAAGAAAAAAGCTGTTCTTTTTAAGAATGTATATTTGACTGCTATACTGCATTCTGTCATTCTCATCTCATCTACTCTCAGAGAGAGCATTCAGCACCTGTGAATCTGCAGACAGAAACACGAAACCTTGCTTTGAGCATGGAAGAAGACTCCTCGCTAAGGGTTGCAATGGCAGCAAAGGACCTCAAGGATCTTTTGCACATTTGCACTGTGATATGTCAAGGTATGAAATGTCTGAACTAAGATGTTGACAATATGATGAAACCTTTGTTTATGTAAATATTTATAAATTATGTATGTCCATATATTAATGTCACAAGAAATATTCAGTATGTTGTACAAATGTTGTTATATGACCAAAGTTTGTATTTAGGAAAGAAACAATATAGATGTCATTTTCAATTTCTTTGCCATTTAAAACAATAAATAGTAGAACTTCCATTAGTCCTAAAATGTGTTTGTTGGTTTAGGGGTTGAACAGATGAAGATGGAGAAATTTTCTGAAGCCCTTGAGGCTTTTCAGGAGGCTAAAGGCCTCCAAGTCCCAGAAGTCTCTTGGCGCAGATCCACACCCTTACAGGCCAGAGTTTTGCTAAGCTGGTAAGAAGCTCTGTTCTGCAATCCTCCATCAAATGAACCCTGAACTAAATAGACCTAAATAGACTAAATCTTGAACCAACAAATACTGAATTAGTTCCTGTTTATAGTTGATTAATTGAATTAAGTTTGTTTGTTACATTAGATTAAGTGATCATGTGTGCTGGGTCAGAATTTCTCTCTTGAGGCTCTGTTTCTTATGTCCATGCAGGGTCAGCCCCACTGTGCTCTCCACTTTTATCGGAAGGCTGTGGAGGTGGATTGTGCTTGCCATAGTGCCCTTTATCAAAGTGCTCTGGTGTTCAGACAGCTTGGCAATTCAAAGGCAGAAATTGAGGCATTGCATCTTCTTTACTCAGTAAGTCATTCTGCACACAACTGACCAATATTGTTTTATGCACTGTACCTTATTCTTTACAGCATGTATGCATTTACATAAAATCATTAACTGCTTGTGATATCAGTGATAACTAGGGCTGTCAAGCGATTAACATTTTTAATCTAATTACATGATGTGGCTATTAATTAATCTAATTAATCACAGATTAATCACACATCTAACTTGGCTGAGAAATTACCCCCGAAATATAATTTAAAGTCATTATTGTGTTGAATGAGAAAAGACATTACAAAAAGTTGCTTTAGAAAAAAACAAAATATTTTATTTGATTCAACATAGAATTCATTACACATAAACTTTTAGGCCATGAGGGTGAGTAAACAATGGCAGAATTTTCATTTTTGGGTGAACTATAACTTTAATGGATTTTTTTATTAATATGGAAATGCGAAATACAGTTTTTAATGAAATTAACAACAGTTCTGGCTTTATAGGTAATATTTTCACTGGCAAAATTGAGAAAAGCAGACAATATTGTGTCTGAAATATAACACAATATATTCACTCACTTATTTATTGAACTGTTGTAAAAAAAAAATAATAATAATGTCACATTTGCACTCATGCTATTCGGGACAAAAACAGCACTTTTGTGATATTGTGCGTTAACTATATCATTGATATAAATATGAGACGACAACCTCATACAGGGACATTTTTGCCCTAATATCTTGAATTTTCTAACTGCATTCTATGGGCTCCTTCACACAGTGAGTTGTTGCCCTGCATCATGTTCGTCACCAATCAACTTTATGAAATGTACTACGTAGGTCTGGGGTGGGGCAGGTGCGTTAAATGCATTAATAGTTTTAATAGTTATTTTTTCCCGTAACTAATTAAGTAAACTTGTTAAATCGGCAGCAATAGTGATAACAAATTATTAACTGATGTCCTTACTTCACACACACCACATAACAACTTATTACTATATTAAAACAAGTACAAACAATAAAGACAAATAATTTGTGAGTACCAAAGGTCCGTATCTCATGACTGTCTTCTAGCGTCAACAAAGTAGACTTAAATTTAAGTAGAACATTGTATTAAATAACACTGGTTTTGCTTTAAAAAGTAAAGGATGTTTCACATTGTTACATAACATTCCAATGAATGTATTTCCTGCATGTTATGTAGTGTCATTTTAAAGGATTAGTTCACTTTCAAATGAAAATTAGCCCAAGCTTTACTCAACCTCAAGCCATCCTGGGTGTATATGACTTTCTTCTTTCTGATATACATAATCGGAGAAATATTAATAAATATCCTGATGCATCCGAGCTTTATAATGGCAGTGAACGGGACCAATGAGTATGAGCTGAAGAAAGCGTCTCCATCCACACCCATACTTTATAAACGTGTACTCCACACGGCTCTCGGGGGTTAATAAAGGCCTTCTGAAGGGAAGCGATGCATTTGTGTCATAAAAAAAAAATCCATATTTAACAAGTCAAATAAAATATCTAGCTTCCACCAGACTGCCTTCTGTATTCAAGTTACGAATAAAGTGAATAGGGAAGGCGTAGGTGTTTTACACTTTCTTCGTACGTTGAATATGGAAGGTGGTCTGGTGGAAGCTAGATATTTTACTTCATAACTTGTTTAAATATGGATGTTTTTTTTTTTTTTTTTTACACAAACGCATCGCTTCACTTCAGAAGGCCTTTATTAACCTCCCGGAGCACACGTTTATGATGGATGGATGAGAAGGAAGCACTTTCTTCAGCTCATACTCATTGGTCCCATTCACTGCCATTATAAAGCTCGGATGTGTCAGGATATTTATTAATATTTCTCCGATTATGTTCAGCAGAAAGAAGAAAGTCATATACACCCAGGATGGCTTGAGGTTGAGTAAAGCTTGGGCTAATTTTCATTTGAAAGTGAACTAATCCTTTAAAATGTGTTAGTTAAATAATACTTTCTCTTGCTTTGTTTACAGGCAGTCCAGCTGCAGTCTGATAAAAGTTCACCTAGTGCGTCACTGGTCTCTCCAGCTATGCTGCTTGGTGGTGAACAGATGACCTTCATTAGCAGAGTCCCTTCCTCATCTGTTATTCTTCACACTTTGGCTCACACATGTGTGTTCAGTGGCAGGCAAGTGATCCCACAACAAAGACCAATGCTTGACTAGATTATAAAATATGAATATTCAGTTATTTAATAATACTTTTATGGATACTAAACCTCTAAAATATATTTTGTGTGAATCAGAGTTTCAGATGGTGTTGAGTACTATCTTGATCTGTTGGCGTCACTGCAGTCAGATGGCAAAGATCTCGTAAGGACTGCACTCTTTCAGGCATCAGATTCAGAAATAATGCATATAAAGTGATGTAACTGATTCAAGTGAAGTCACCTTTATTTATATAGCGCTTACTATATACAATACAGATAGTTTCGAAGCAACTTCACAGTATTAAACAGGAAAATAACATAATCAGTGACGCAAATTACAACAAATATGATACAACGACCTGTCTGTGTTTCAGGTATCCACAGGGGATGGCACTTCTTTTCCCAGAATCCCAGTGGTCTACCTTGAAGCAGGATTTGCTTTGTTGAAAGCTCAAAGGTATAGTGATGCTCTTGTGGTCTGCGAGGAGGTCATCACCAGCACTTTCGACTTCATTCCCGAGAGGCTGCTGCTTGATGCCGTTGAAAAACAAAAATTATCTGACTCCGATGTTGTACTTGAAAAGGTTGACTTTGTGTTATGGGCTGGTGCGGCCCATCTCCTTCAAGCACAAGCCCACTGGAAACTGAAGGACACCAAAGAGGCTATTACAAACTTTACAAGGTACAATGTGATGAGAGTTTCATTCAGTACATAGCTGTGTTGGCAAAACATGTTTAGTCCAAATAATTTTTTTCTTGTTCACTTGCTCTTTCCTTATAGAGCGATTAATCAGCTGGTGAAAGTGTTTATTAAACAGAAAGGTAAGTAACCTCTTTCTTTCTAGACTGTGTAATCATACTAAGCATGTCTGTCTTTGTTTGTGAAGTATCATCCAGGTTTAAAAACACAGACCTACAGCTATATTTACCTATACACAAAATATTTTTATCCTGAGGTCTTCATCAAGTATCTATTTATAACAGATCTGCATTCAAAAAATGAAGCTGTTTTCCCCTTTTTATCTTAATGAAGCCACATTTGATGTGTGAACTTGCTTTATTGTCTTCATTATCTTTCATGTATCATCACTTACATGGTTTCATCAAACTTTTAGACTGGAAACAAAAACATCTTGGAAACACTGAAGCAATGGTTGAAAGAATGGTAACTTTGGAAGCAGCAAAAGGACAAGCACTAGCTGGTAGAGGACTCTGTTTTTTGGAAAGAGGTCAATTGAAGGAGGCCCTGAGAGATCTTCATCTCAGTCTCCAGATGTCACCAGGTTTTCAGCTGATATGCTTTCATTATAGTGAATCAGTGTGACCTGTTTGTTTGCTTAATCTGATACGTTGCCCTGTCCTTCTCAAATTTACGTGTGGAATTGAATTTCACTAGGTTGTAAGAATACTGAAATGTGGCTAACTGAAGTCTTGTGGAGGCTTGATCGTAGAGAGGAAGCATCAGCACTCTGGAGGGAAGCCCATAGTACTTCAGTTACACCTAAGTCAATGTAAGCTATTGGACAAGTCATATACGTCATACTGTAATTTTTTTCCACATGAAAGTCACACATCATTGCTATCTTTAATATCTGTAACTGGTGTGATGATTGTTTAGTATTTTTTGACTTGTGTTTCAGAAACCTACCGCTGTATTTGCAAACATGGCCAGAGGACACAGCTTTTGACTTCACTGACTTGAAAAAGAAAATGGACGAATACATTCATGCCAAAAATGTAATGACATAGAAAGATGTCAGAGAGGATGCTTATCTTTTTTGGTGCATAACTACAAATGCAAAAGGCAGTTTTAATTGTGTTGTCTAATTTTTCTTTTCAGATGTAACCATGTAGCATACTAATAGCCCTGCTACTCAAACTGTCTAAGTGTCATCCTTAAAACAAAATTACAGAGCTGTGCTAATCAGAGGGCAGGATTTCATTTCATGCTACAATGACTCTGTTGACATTTTGTTCAACCATTGCCAATAAGGCTACATTCCACTTGTCAGAATGAATGACAAGAAAATGCATCCAGACTGGAATCAGATTCTTTGTATATATTATACATGCTAAATAAAAAAAGTCTAAATGGGTGATGGGGATTTTCTGATTAGCATCTTATTTTTGGAATGGACATGAAACCCTTTTATCTATTATCTAAAAAAAATTGTATTGAAAAGGATTTGAAATGTATTATCTCTTTAATTGTTATATCATATGCTCTTTATTTCAACCCACACACCTGCATCTAAGTACATCAATGCGGTGTGGCATAAAGGTGATCAGCCTGTGGCACTGCTGAGCTGCTATTGAAGTCTGTTTCTCATCTTCCTCTTGACAATACAGGTCAGGCGAGTTGGCTGGCCTGGCACAGTAATATCATGGACGGCAAAGCAGTTAGTAGTAGTTTTGGCATTGTGGGCAGATGCTACATCCTGCTGGAAGAGGAAATCGGCATCTCCAAAAAACTTGTCAGCAGATGGAAGCATGAAGTACTCTAAAATCTCCTGATAGATGGCTGTGTTGACTTTGGAATGGATAAAACACAGTGGACCAACACTAGCAGATGACATGGCAACCCAAACTGTGGAAACTTCACACTGTACTTCAAGCAACTTGGATTCTGTGCCTCTCCACTTTTTCAAACTCTGGGACCTTAATTTCCAAATGAAATCTGAAAGGAGAACTTTGGACCACTAAGCAACAGTCCAGTTCTTTTCTCCTTAGCACAGGTAAAAATGCTTCTGACATTATCTTCACATTGACATTGGTTCAGGCATGACTTGGTACTAGGAATGTGACAGTTATAGCCCATTTCCTAAAGTTATCTGTGTGCAGTGGCTCTTGATGCACTGAATCCAGCTTCAGTCCACTCCTTCTGAAGCTCTTGAATCGGCTTTGCTTGACATTCTTCTCAAGGCTGCGGTCATCCCTACGTCTTGTGCACCTTTTCTTACCACACTTTTCCCTTTTAGTCAACTTCAACATCCTTCGATACAGCACCCTGCAAACAGCCAGCCCTTTCAGAGATGACCTTCTGAGGCTTACCGTCCTTGTGGAAGAGTGTTGATGATCATCTACTGGACAGCTGTGAAGTCAGCAGTCTTCCCCATGATTGTGGTTGCACGTACTGAACTAGATAGATATCTGGTATTTATACTGTATGAATGGTAATTTAATCAAACTTGAAATTCAATATTCTAATATTTTGAGATGCTGTAGACCGTAATTATCGACATTAAAAAAGGCTTTTAGTTTGTGTTATGAGTGTAGAATATATTAAATGTATTCACTTATATATTCACTTTCTTAAATAACTGATGAAAAATATACTTTTCCACAATATTCTATTTATTAGACGCATCTGTATATTATGACACTAATATTATAAATGAATTCACTACATTGCTCTGCTTTCCAGCTCATTTAAATTTTTACACAACATATCATCCGAGACATATATTTGGCGTTTTGTGTCCTTTTGCTATTACTTAACTTGTTGGGCAACATGGCCTATTTGGCAATATAGTTGTTGGTGGCATTTTGACACTTCGGCTCAGCTGAGTAACAGTTTAATCAGACTCTTGAGCCAATCCAGAAGAGACAATTCACAACGCAGCAGAAAATAAGCCAATCGCAATGAACCGTGAACGACACCAGGACTAATGATGTTCAAGCTCTTCCACGGTCGGTCCGAGATTGGCCAATCGATCAACGCAAGAAATCGCGACGTGTGTTCTGATTGGCTCGATATTCAAAATGGGCGAGGAAACTTTTTCTCCGCAGAGTTGATGTTAGCAGGCTAATCCAGTGCAGAGGTAAAAAGCTAGTGTGAAGGTTGGAATCGGTCACTTAAGAGAGCTACTCATTTCCATCAACTATTTGTATCTTTTTGCGGGAGAAGCAATATGGCTTCGGGTGGAGAGTAAGTACAATTTAAGTTATACGTAATTTAGTGTGATGAAAGTTGTTTTGTTTTCTGTTGAGTGCCAGTTAGCCATGAAGCTAAAAGACGAACGCATCATGAACGGTGATCAATGAAAAAAGCGAGTTTACACAATACAGGTTTCTCATCAGAGCGTACATGTAAATTGATATAATCTCTTTAATCTTTATGTACTTCCGTTTTCTTCACTAATTAAAACTTATGCGGGAGTTTTAGGGAGACTGATTAGCTGTGTTTAGCATATAAGCTAACCGGACTGAGTCATCTCCGCATACGATGGAGGCTTTCGGCCCACCGGCATCACCGGCGACTGCTCGGAAGAAAAAAACACGCACAACACTGTTAAACGACCCGCATGCCGCTTCATAGAATAAAAGCAATATTAATTCCCTAAAGCAGTAAAACGGTGAACAGTACGAATCAAAGCGAGCTAACCGGCTTTGTCCATAAAGCAGCAGGTGATGATGATTTAATCCCGTGATCTAGATATTTCAGCCATCAAATCAAAAACAGCTGACAGGATGTGTCATTAAAAAGTTAGATACTAAATGTACCAGACCCTAAGATTTTTGTAAGCACCAAAATACGAATGTTTCAGCGTTTTGGGTTTCACATGTCACACAGCAGCATTTGCTGTGTCATTGGCAACGGGAGCTGGCTAACTGCTGCTAGCTCGCACATCACCCACTCTGAGAACAATTAAAAACATACTTCCATCTACCTGAACAATATATGGTTAGGTTGTTTACGCAACTAATACTAACGCTTGTGTGAGGGAGTTCAATGTGTGGTTCAGTAGTATGTAAAGATATAACGTTTGCTGTCTGTTAGCTATGAGGATGTAGGATTTGTTAGCTTATTTACACACGCGTTGTTGGCCTCTGCCTATTGACGTGTCTAAAAACCGTTTCAATTTAGTTTTTTTTCTTTTCAGAAAAAAGAAAAACATTAAACAATGTACAGCTTAAATTGTTGTATACTGCGGGATTAGCCACACTTAGGCCTTGCTCAAGGCCTAAATCTAGCGGATCATTACGACTCTCGGTCCAGTGTTTTGTGGAAAGCTCTAGAGTAACTTGAGCTTTGACAGACGTATATGTGAGCAGAAGTGCACTTATCCATCGACCCTATCGTGTAGTCCTCTCGGAACAGACAGGGTAATATGTAATGTCAGCTCTTTCTACGTGAAAGTGCTGTTTAATATGAAATGTTGAAAATCTTTCACTTTCGCATTAAGTGATCCTGAAAGAAGGAAAAAATAGCAACTATCTGTCTCAGATAACCACCTGAGAAGCATTGTTAAAGGGACAGCTCACTCGAAAATGAGAATAGTATTTACTCGCACACTTTTATTTCTAAACATCCGAAACTTTCCTATGGAACACAAGCAGATTTTTGCTCATTAACAGTTTTGGTTACCATCCATGTTCACTTTATGATTTAAAAAAAAAAAAGATGCAAATTGTGAAGAGAGGCTGTCATTTTGCCGAGCATCTTTTTTTTGTGTGTGTGTGTGTGTTTTTGTGTTCCACTGAGGGGGCTCAGAAAACCAAGGGTGCCACAGGATGGATTAAAAATTTTTTATATCTAAAAAAAAAAAAAAAAAAAAATTACATGTCTCCCCAATAGCTTTCCCAATAACATGTTTTTCAATAACTTTTTGAAGAACATACAGAATATGCCTGAATCACAAAGTATATCATGCTTAATTTAATATCAACACACCCAGTGTTTGAAAATGAGCATAATTATCATAATTACAGCAGATATACCAGAGGAGATTTCCTAGCCGATGTGGGGAGCCTTTGAATATTGTGTTGAAAATGGGGGGCCTCTGAGTGTTTAAAAAAAATAAAAAATTGAGAACCACTGCTTTAAAATGTTACTCTTCCTCTTCCACACAGATCCAAAAATGATGATCTTTCCACTGCCATTCTGAAGCAGAAGAACAGGCCAAATAGGTTGATCGTTGATGAATCCATCAATGAAGACAACAGTGTTGTGTCTCTCTCTCAGGTACAATCTTCGGTTAGATTTGAAATATATAAAACAATTAATCAGTACTCCATTTGCATGTGCCCATCACATTTTCTCTGCTTTTTCAGGCAAAGATGGATGAGCTCCAGCTCTTTAGGGGGGACACAGTGCTGTTGAAGGGCAAGAAACGGAGGGAGACTGTTTGCATCGTCCTGTCTGATGACACCTGCTCTGATGAAAAGGTTCGCATGAACAGGGTGGTCCGCAACAACCTCAGGGTGCGCCTTGGTGATGTCATCAGGTGAGACAGTGTTTTCGGTTTAAACTTTCATTGTATATGCTGAGTGAGGGATCCCTGGAGTGTTGTTACAAGAGTTTTAGGGTGTTATTCTGATTGACTGGACCCAAATACTAGCTATTCGAAAATGTTCCTATTAATATAAGTGTAGGATGGATCATTTATTTGTTCCCCTTTCTGGTTTTCAGTATTCAGCCATGTCCAGATGTGAAGTATGGAAAGCGCATTCATGTTCTGCCAATCGATGACACAGTGGAAGGCATCACAGGCAATCTGTTTGAGGTCTATCTCAAGCCTTACTTCCTGGAGGCTTATCGGCCAATCCGTAAAGGTAAATATTACCTCCAATAGTCAGTATAATAGTAATGTTTTTTTTTTGTTTGTTTGTTTTTAAACTGTTTACTTTGGGTTAACTCTGAGATGTTACTTTTTATGTATGTTAAATTTATGTTCACTACCATCCTAAAATTTGGGGTCACAAGGACATATTAAATGATTAAAAGTGACAGTAAAGACTTCTATATTGGTAGAAATTATTTGTATTCTGAATAAATCCTTTTCTTTTGAACTGTTTAATCATTAGATAATTTTAAAAGTGTAATTGTAGTGATATTTCACAATGTTACCGTTTTTACTAGGGATGCTCCGTCCGAACAGCTGCAGGTCGTATCAGACGATTGTAACATTCTATGACTCGATTGGGAGTCATTAAATTTGGCCGATCTCACGAGCTGATTGCAATTTGATGACATAAAACTGTTTTAAAAAAAAAAAAAAAAAAAAAGCAGCAGCAGATGCGCATGTAAACATTCTGATGGTCATCATGTCAAGCATGAATAACAATAAAATAAATTGCATCACTTTGGAATAACAAAATAAATCAAATTGCATCACTTTTTTTCTGGGGTTTTCTCAGCAGTTTTGTAACAAGAGCCTCCAAATATTGGTCTAAATCTATTTTCTTTAAAATTTTAAATGTTTTCTGTCAAATGAGACCATGTACTTGATACTTGTTTTTGGTTTTTTTTGGGGTTTTTTTTTTTTAAGAGTTTTGGTAACTTGTAACTTGAAATCACGTTAAAAATTCAGTGTGTAAGCGGTTAACAGTGATGTCAGCAGAGAGCTTACATGTTGCTTGTATAAAGCTTGAATGATCAGTGTCGGCCAGTCGTGATGACAAAAATCGGTAGTCTGTATCAGCTGATCCTGATCAGATCACCTAGTTGGTAACAAATTCTTGTACTGTATTTTGTCAAATAAATTCAGCCTTGGTAAGCATAAGAGACTTAATTCAAAAGCATTTAAAAAAAAAAACAACAACTTTATTTTAGTGTCCGTTAAACATTACGTGGTTACTATAGTAATGACCCATAATTACTAGAGATTCACTGGTCGACCGGACATATCTGTTTGTCTGTTTTTGTTTTGTGTAGATGTCTTATGTAGCCTAACTTTACAACTGTAAAGTCAGACCATTCTGTTCAAATCAAAAACAATTGCTCTGCTGCATGTGTGTAGCATCTTTGTTTGGATCATGATTGGTGCATCACTAATAATTACATACAACTAACTGTAAACCAAACCCTAGTCCTAACCACACTTGCTATAGTAAGTACAAGTAGTTATGCATTATTAGTCAGTTCTTAAATGTATAATTGCCCTATAACATGAACACCTTAATATAAAATGTACCCCAAAAAAAAACCTACTGACCCCAAACTTTTGTAGTGTATATAAAACCAAATTATGTGAATCCCTTTTGCTCCTTGTATGTTTTGGCACATTTCTGCATTCGAGTTCATGATGCTTGGCATAAAGTGTAATTTGTTACCAAATAGATTGATTTAAAATATTTTAGGCATGTGAATTTATGTTTGGTCAGTTGTATTTTAAGGACCTAGAAAGAGTTTGTGGTTTGTCTAAAGCAGCATGAAATTCAGTCATTCCTCAAGGTTGTGTAATTGGTGTATACATGTTTTTCAGTGATTGATAAATAACATTTGTTTTGCTTGATGTCCATAGGTGATATTTTCCTGGTCAGAGGAGGCATGCGTGCTGTGGAGTTCAAAGTGGTGGAGACTGACCCCAGCCCGTACTGTATTGTGGCCCCAGACACAGTGATCCACTGTGAGGGGGAACCTATCAAGAGAGAGGCGAGTAGATTGACAAATGTTTCAAGTTTTGTCATGGTTTAAAATGGGCTATGTGGAGGAACAGTGTGAATGAATGTATCTGCACTCCTGTTTGCAGGATGAGGAAGAGTCTTTGAATGAGGTGGGTTATGATGACATTGGAGGGGTCAGGAAACAGCTCGCCCAAATCAAAGAAATGGTGGAGCTGCCTCTGAGACACCCAGCTCTCTTCAAGGCTATTGGAGTGAAGGTAATTGTCTGCACTGACACTTAGACGCATTAAAGTTTTTTGAGTTTGTAGTCCAAGGTTCAAATCATCTTTTGTTTGTTCAGCCTCCCCGTGGCATTCTGCTGTACGGACCCCCTGGAACTGGAAAGACTCTCATAGCTCGTGCTGTGGCAAATGAAACTGGAGCATTCTTCTTCCTCATCAATGGTGGGGATGCATGAACACAATTTAAATGAATTTTAATGGCTGTTGTTTTGTTTTATGCTTTTATATTGGTGCAAGTTTATGACCCTGAGAAAAATTGATGTAAACTATTTTAATGGTCCCAGGCCCTGAGATCATGAGTAAACTGGCAGGTGAATCTGAGAGCAATTTGCGCAAAGCTTTTGAGGAAGCAGAGAAGAATGCACCAGCCATCATCTTTATTGATGAACTCGATGCCATTGCACCCAAAAGAGAGAAGGTAAGATTGAGTGATGTTCTGAGGCAATAATCTTTCAGTCATTACAAAAGCGATCACAGCAGTTGTAAATTGGGTTGTAAATTCTTTATGCTTTTTTTTTTTTTTTTTTTTTTTTTTTTAAATCCATCAGTAAAATAATTTAAGCTGTAATGCTTGATTTTGTGAGACATTGATATTCTAAACTTCTGTGGTAAGATCTTTCAGTGTAATCATGGATACAAATTCTTGACTTTTTTTTTTTTTTTTTTATCTTTCTGCTCTTACAATGTGAAAGACAAGACACTGCGTCCTTGTTTTTGTTAATTAAAATAAAACTGAAGTAAAATATAAATATTAGATTAAAACATTTAGAAAATGTTACAAAAATTTGAAATAAAGTACAAAAATTACTAAAACAGAAATATAGATTAAAGCTAAATGGAATGTGTGTGTATATATCACAAAATTGCTAAAATGAAAATATAGGAAGTTGTAAGTTAATTCAAAATAACTGCCTCTTGTGATCTGCTCAACTGATTTAATGATATATTTTGTATGAGTTATTCTACTGGACATTTCTCTCCTCATATCCTGTCTTGCATGTTTGGGTGCTTTTATAGGGCTGTCAAAATGGCTTTTGTACTTTTAGAATAAAATTCAGTTCTTACTAATATTTAATTTTAAAAGACAATTTAAGTAAAGGGGGAAAAAAAGCTTTTTGCTTGTCCCCTGAGGCCACAAGAGGGCGCAGTGAGTAAAACATTAATACACTGCATTAAATTGTTTGTTAAAAGCAATAAAATAACATTAACTGTCTGGGGAAAAGTTTTAAAATCATAGTGCATAAACTAACATTTATAAATCAAATGTAATTTTGTAAATTGCATAAACACCATAGGCCCTATTTTACCAATCTAAGCACATGGTCTGAAGCACATGGTGCATGTGCACTTAGGTCATGTCCGAATCCATGTTGTGCACCTGCCTAAAGGCGCATATTACTAAAGCACCCTTTAAATAACAAAAAAAATAATGCGCCATTGACCTAAGACCAGGTTTTTGTTGGTCAATGGTGCAGTCGTTCTCAGTTGCCTCAAAATAGCAACACACCAACAATGCGCCTGAACACACCTCGTTTTCAGACTAGCAAAGTTTAATACAAGGAGCTGAAGTGCAGATCACACAGCACTCTTTTGCAGTGGAATGAGGGGGAAAAAAAACCCACAAAGTCTCGAAGTCTGTTCTTTAGAAGTTGAACTTATTTTAACTTTACATGGCTTTTTATACATGCGGCTCTTTAGTGCGAGACGTCAATTATGTCCATCTAGCGCATGTTTGCATGAAAAACAATGGAAAAGCAGTGGAGAAAATGCCTTCTGTGTGAATGACTTGGTTACGGTTTTGACATCTAGTGGGTTAAATTGGATAGACTAAAAAAAAAAAAATCATTAAAACACAGTCTTACATCATTGCATCTCGTGCGGCACTGATAAAGCTGCCTGACGCACCCCTAAAATTTGAATGCATTGTTTTTGTATTCAAATGTAGATTTTTATTTTAAATTTGATGAATATTTGAAATTTTTAACTTTAATTTGACAGTGCTTTAAAGCTTTATTTCCCCTTGCTTCACTTCTAATCCCTTTTAGCATAATTTACTATGAGAATGTTTTAATCAAAACTGTACCATCATAAACCTAATTTCAAAAATATTCAAACATTTCTAACTGATTGTCACACAGATTAAATGTTATTTATAATAATAATTAAGTATGATTGTGCATTTTACTTTAAAGTACCTTCTGATCTGAGGTGTGGGATGTGTATGAATGTCTAAGAGTGTTTCACTAAATGATCCTCCATCTGTTTTTCCAGACTCATGGTGAGGTGGAGAGGCGCATTGTGTCTCAGCTGCTCACTTTGATGGATGGACTGAAGCAAAGGGCTCATGTCATCGTCATGGCAGCCACTAACAGACCCAACAGCATTGACCCAGCTCTCAGGCGATTCGGTGAGATCACTTTGCTCAAGTGTTGCTCTGTAAAGAGATATTTGCAAAGATGTTTCCAGTTGATATTCTGGCTACGTGCACTGCACCTTAGAAAAGAACATCTTGTGCTGATGCTCTGACTCTTGATTTCAGGTCGCTTTGACAGAGAGGTGGACATCGGCATTCCAGATGCTACTGGAAGACTTGAGATACTTCAGATTCACACCAAGAACATGAAGCTTGCTGATGATGTTGATCTGGAGCAGGTGTGTTTCAGGGAATGTCAGAACATTCAGTGCTCAGTGATGATTCACTTTCGTTTAAACTGGGTCTCCTTAATCAGGCAATGGCAGAAGCATCATGCGCATTTTGTCTGCCCCCTCAGAGTTTTGAGCCAAGTGATTTTTTTTTTTTTTTTTTTTAAATGCATCCCCCAAAATGAAGGCATTTTCAGAATGTCTCAGTGTCTGTTTCATGTCTCGATTTTGCAGATCATTTGTTTTTCCTCCCCTTCCTCAGTGGATCAGTAGTTGTCAAGTTCATTTGCATTTTTGCTTGCTTTGTACTACTTCTGGCTTCTTGATTTGAGTCCCATTGCACCATAAATGAAAGCTGATTTCTTTTAATGTTTTGTCTTATTTAGGGCACCAAGTCGTTGTAGCTAGTGTACCTTTCAAATATGGGCGCATAGGTGCATTTTCACACAATTTAGGTTTTTTGTTTATTTTTAAACCATCAGACAATGTTGCCAAAGAAGCATTATCTAAAGAACCAGTAAAATGTTCTGTACCCTTTACAGACCTGAAAACGGCTTTAAATTCATACACCAAAAACAAATGGCAATTGGAATGGGATCCGTGCTTAAACAACAAACTAAATGAATTAAATCTGGATTCTGAAACAAAACATATATTCCCTTTTAATAATCACTGGGATCAAGTTGTTTATACAAGATGCCAATAGGACACTCAAGACTAACACACAAATTTTTACTTTCATGAGAATCTTATCCAATGTGTCCATCTTGCCTGAATCCACTGTCAATTAAACATATTTTTACTGGACTGTAACACTTCTACCCTTTTAAGAAAATTGTTTTCTGTTGATTCTTTTAAAGAGGTTTTTAACCAAGTAAATTTGTATTTAGGTAAGGTTTTTAGGAAAAAATGAAAACTAAATCTCTCTCTCACCATGATTATAGCCATAGAAGCTGGCATGAGGTTAAAAAAAAAAGTTTAAACCATCCACCATTTGTCATCAGGTGGCGAATGAAACCCATGGCCATGTGGGTGCTGATCTGGCCGCCCTTTGCTCAGAGGCTGCTCTGCAAGCCATCCGTAAGAAAATGGACCTCATTGATCTGGAGGATGAGACCATCGACGCAGAGGTTATGAACTCCTTGGCTGTTACAATGGATGACTTCAGGGTGAGGATCTTTCAGTAACTCTTACAACAATCTACACAGTTGTAAGACTGTGTGAGGGGGAAATTGCATTTAGAGACAAAAAACATTATTGCTTTGCTCTTTTACCTAACAGTGGGCTCTTAGCCAGAGCAACCCCTCTGCCCTGAGAGAGACCGTGGTGGAGGTGCCCAACATCTCCTGGGAGGATATTGGTGGCCTTGAAGATGTCAAGAGAGAGCTGCAGGAGTTGGTGCAGGTACTGAGCACAATCTTACTCAGTTTTTGTTGACTGCAAAATGTTCACAGTTTAATTTTGAAACTCTTACCAAATTTTTCTATCCTTTTTAGTACCCAGTGGAACATCCAGACAAATTCCTTAAGTTTGGCATGACCCCATCCAAGGGTGTGCTGTTCTATGGACCGCCAGGTTGTGGTAAAACCCTACTGGCTAAGGCCATTGCCAATGAGTGCCAGGCCAACTTCATCTCAATCAAGGGCCCAGAACTGCTCACTATGTGGTTTGGAGAATCAGAGGCTAATGTCCGTGAAATCTTCGATAAGGTATGTAATTTTGACCAGGCTGTTTCTAACTCGGTCCTGTTTATTTGATTTTTGAATGTGAAGAATTATGCTTTTCAGTTGTTATGGATCTACCTGTCCTTGTTCTTTGCAGCAACTATGACATGTAAATTAGGGATGCATTTTAAAATTGTACTGGCTCACTCTTTGTCCTCCAGGCTCGTCAAGCTGCTCCTTGTGTGCTCTTCTTTGATGAATTGGACTCAATTGCTAAAGCTCGTGGTGGAAATGTTGGTGACGGTGGTGGAGCAGCTGACAGAGTTATTAACCAGATCCTCACAGAAATGGATGGTATGTCCAGCAAGAAGAACGTCTTTATCATTGGGGCCACCAACAGACCAGACATCATTGACCCTGCCATCCTTAGGCCTGGTCGACTGGACCAGCTCATCTACATCCCACTGCCTGACGAGAAGTCTCGCATTTCCATTCTCAAAGCTAACCTCAGGAAGTCTCCAATTTCAAAGGTGAGGGCGGATGTTTTTTTGTTTTTTTTTTTTTTTTAAATTGGGTTTTTATTTTATTATTTGGTCTTACAATGTATTCCTTTTTGTGTAGGACGTGGACCTGGACTTCTTGGCCAAAATGACCAATGGCTTTTCAGGTGCTGACTTGACTGAAATCTGTCAGAGAGCCTGTAAACTGGCCATCCGTGAGTCCATTGAGAACGAGATCAGACGGGAACGTGAGCGGCAGACCAACCCTTCTGCAATGGTGAGATTTCAGTTTGTCTAATGTAGTGTTTCTCAAACCTTTTTAAGTACTAGTTTTTGATTTATTAAAAAAAATAAATAAATAAAAATAAAAATTCTAACATGTTGGTTGGTTGATTTGTTCTTGTATATTCAGGAAGTGGAGGAGGATGACCCTGTGCCTGAGATAAGGAAGGACCATTTCGAGGAGGCTATGCGCTTTGCCCGCCGCTCCGTCAGTGATAACGACATCCGCAAATACGAGATGTTCGCACAGACCCTGCAACAAAGCAGAGGCTTTGGCAGTTTCAGGTGGGATCTTAAATCATGGTGTTTAGTGACAACTTTGCTGTCCTTTGTTTTCTTTCATTCAGGTGTCAGGTTTCAAGATGTTGAATGGTTTTTTAAAAAAAAAAAAAAATCTTTTTTTTTTTTTTTAGATTCCCATCCAGTAACCAAGGAGGAAGTGGACCAAGTCAGGGCTCTTCTGGTGGTGGCGGAGGCACAGTCTTCAATGAGGACAACGATGATGATCTTTATGGATAAATGTGACCACGTGGCTGACCTTCACAGGCGCCTCTTCATACAGGCCTCCGTGTACAAAAGACAAAAAATAAAAATTCCAAGTTTTTAGGACTGTGCTTTTTTGTTTCTTTTCCGCTTCTCAATTCATGTCCATTCCCCTTGTTTTTTATTCGCCTCGTTCCCCTTCTGTCCACCCCCCTCTGTTGATAGAGAAAAGCATGTAGCTGCTTGTGTTTTGCTCTGGTTTGTGAACGGATGATTTCTGAGAACTTTGATCTTAACATTCTGTGGGTGGGGGTGAATTTCAGTAAAAACCATACACGATAGTGATTTCATTAACTTCACAAGCTATATGAGCAGCTTTAGTGGTGGGGTTTAATGCTAGGCTGTTGGAAGGATGATTAAAAAAAGTGATAAAAAAAGAAAAAAATAATTGCTAATGACTTCATTTTTTTATGAATGTAGCATATAATGTATTACAAGTTTGAAAAATGTTAAATAAAATTCACGAAATGGACCAGATGTTGTGGTGTTTAATTTGTAGAGGAATCTGTGCACATGTACAGACAATGAGAGCTCTACTTAAAATGGTTGTGTGTGTATATACTGAGTGTTTCATAAAATATGCCATGTGAATATTACAACTTGGAGTCTCCATAAAAATCAAAAGAGAGAGATCTGAATGCAGTTTATTTAAATGAGTAGCTTAAAAATTGAAAACATGTCAACTTCAGATCTTATGTTTAATGCTTAACATAACATTGTTCCACTGCATTTTATTAATATGGATCACTGAAGGGAAAGTGAGGGTGTCCTGCATCTCTCCAAACCTTTTGTACATCTTTCTGTGGAGCGACAACATTTTTTTTTTATTTATTTTTTTTTTAGCCACAATAGACATTTCAACACGCGCTATAACAATTTTTGTTTTGCAATTTAAGTATTCGTAGTTACCATTATAGTTGGAACAATAAGCCTTTCGTTCCTGTTGAAGGATTTGATGAGCCTCATGTCTTCATCAGATAATTTAAAATCAAACACCTGTGTGCAAAGATGAACAATGATTACGTTTACATTATCTTCACTGCAGCTCTCAAATCTAATTCAACTATGTTCAAGAAATGTGCCACACCAATGATGCCAAATGTCATTGGTTTTCATGTCTCTTAACCAATCTCAAAGCACACAACTGAGATTTGAGAGATCCAGTGTAGAGAAAGCTATTCACTGAATATTGACCTAAATTTCTTTTAAGCATTTCATTTCTGGGTGAACTATTATCCCATTAATAATACTCTCTCCTCATTACAGCTCTTGTCCTCCAGGTGTCTCTGTCCTCTCTTCTGTCGACATTCTGAACCAGCCCTAATGATGATTGACCTTGCTTAAACTATCCAGGCATTAGTTCAATCATAATTTGGTTATGTGGAAGCTCAGCGGCTAAATAACCTCCCAAGGCAGAAGTTGAGATGCGACAGCTCAGGTGAATATGCATGTGCTAAAATGTGGAGAATGTCATGGAGGATAAATATTAACATTTTAAAGCTGAAGTGTGGAATTTCTGTCACAAACTTTTTTTGAAAAATCTTTTCAAACAGGTTTCCTAAACACTCGCCCCATCTTCTATTGGGTTGAAAAACAGATAGTCCCGCCCCAAACTCATGCCATTGGTTAAGTCAGTGTTGCTGTGATTGGTTGGTCTGGATGCTCCAACAAGGATAGCAGTGTTTTGATAGCAAAGAGCCAGAGTGCTTAAGGGTTAGTTCACCCAAAAATGAAAATAATGTCATTTATTACTCACCCTCATGCCGTTCCACATCCGCAAGACCTTCGTTAATCTTCTGAAAACACAAATTAAGATATTTTTGTTGAAATCCGATGGCTCAGTGAGGCCTCCATAGCCAGCAATGAGATTTCCTCTCTCAAGATCCATTAATGTACTAAAAACATATTTAAATCAGTTGTGAGTACAGTGGTTCAATATTAATATTATAAAGCGACGAGAATATTTTTGGTGTGCCAAAAAAACAAAATAACGACATATAGTGATGGCCGATTTCAAAACACTGCTTCAGGAAGCTTCGGAGCGTTATGAATCAGTGTCGAATGTGTCGAATCAGCGGTTCGGAGCGCCAAAGTCAGATGATTTCAGCAGTTTGGCGGTTTGACACACGATCCGAATCATGATTTGGCGCACCAAAAATATTCTCGCCGCTTTATAATATTAATATTGAGCCACTGTACTCACATGAACTGATTTAAATATGTTTTTAGTACATTAATGGATCTTGAGAGAGGAAATGTCATTGCTGGCTATGGAGGCCTCACTGAGCCATCGGATTTCAACAAAAATATCTTAATTTGCGTTCCGAAGATTAACGAAGGTCTTACGGCTTGAGGAGGAGTAATAAATGACATTATTTTCATTTTTGGGTGAACTAACCCTTTAAACTTTAAAGGAAAATCTACCTCTTATTGTCTCTGCATGTTCAAATGGGGCAAGAAAAAGTATTTTAACATAAAAAAAAAATAAGTATAAAGTTATTTTAACGTACCTCAATGTTCTGTTTGATCCTGGATGGAGTGACGCTTTTGGGGATGCAAACGACACCCCTCTGTATGTGCCATCTATGACACAAAAACAAATCCAGAAGTGTATACTGGACGTGTACTCAAAAATACACTAATAATAACACTAGGCTAACATAAAACTTAGTAATGAAGGAATCCCTTCTCAGCAGTAAATGTGGGCCTATTCTTGGATCTGTTTACCATCCTCACCTGTTGATGACCTGAGCAGGGCTCTTGTTATAGTGCTTGGCCATACTGACCACTCTTGGGTCATCCAGCAGACGGACTTGTCCAGGTGTAACCCATGGACGATCAGGTGAACCCAGAGGACTGTACGCTGTTACTGTCAGCCCTCGACTCCAACAGTGAGATATCAGCTTAGTCTGAACCAGGTATGGGTGGCACTCCACCTGAAAATATTGTATACAGAACACAGAAAAATGCCATTTTATAATATTTTAAATTATAAATATTTTCAAAATATTTATTTATTATTTAAAAATATCAAGAAATATTTTTTTTATGCCAAAGGATAAGTATAACCACATAGATGAAGTTGTGCAATAATAATAATAATGCCTTTTGAATTGCCTGTATCAGTTGTCAATGGCAAATTAAAGGGATAGTTCACCCAAAAATGAAAACTCCGTCATCATTTACTCACCTTCCGGCTGTTCCAAACCGGTACACATATCTTTGTTCTGTTGAACACAAAGGAAGATATTTTGAAGAATGTGGTAAACTGAACAGTTCTGGGGCACCATTGACTTTTTTTTTCCTACTATGGAAGTCAATGGTGCCCCAAAGTGGCCTGGTTACAAACTTTTTAAAAATATATTCCTTTTTGTTCAGCAGAACAAAGAAATTTATACAGGTTTGGAAAGAATTGAGGGGGAGTAAATGATGACAGAATTTTCATTTTTGGGTGAACTAACACTTTAACACAAAGACAATCCAGTCTTACGGTGTGCATTTATCACTCTTGCATACCTGGTTGACCACTGGCTTGTGTTTAGCAACACTGAGAATGTCATCAATCTGTCTGGCATTGAAGTTTGACAAGCCAATGGCTTTTACCAGCCCTTGGTCCACCAGTTTTTCCATGGCTGCCCATGTGTCTCTGTAGTGAGTGTCATCATACCTAATAGTGCCATCAGGATGCCTGGGCATCAGCTCATCTCCTCTCCTGGAAGTATTTAAAACACACTGTCTATAATATTTTGTAGCAACCATAAGAGTTTCAAACCATTCATTTAGCTAAAATTATCCTTACTTTTGGTTGCACAAGACATACAGCCTCAATACATTGAACATCTTGCACCACAGCTTTATCCCACCCTTAACTTATTCTCTTCAGATACACTACCGTTCAAAAGTTTGAGGTCAGTCTTTTTTTTTTTTTTTAAAGAAATAAGTACTTTTATTCCACAAGGATGCATTAAAATGAGCAAAAGTGACAGTAAAGACAAAAATACAAAAATATTAAACAGAATAACTGCTTTTAACATTGATAATAATAAGAATTCTTTCTTGAGCAGCAAATCAGCATGTAAGAATGATTTCTGAAGGATCATGTGACACTGAAGACTGGAGTAATGATGCTGAATATTCAGCTTTGCCATCACAGGAATATATTACATTATAAAATATACTAAAATAGAATACAGTTATTTTAAATTGTAATAATATTTCACGATATTACCGTTTTACTGTATTTTTGATTAAATAAATGTAGCATAAGAGACTTCTTTGAAAAACATTTGAATGGTAGTGCATGTTCGTGAAATTCAGGAAAATTGCTCTGCTATCCAAGAGCTAGGTATAGAAACATAATGACTTACTCAAAGGCCATTGGCCAGTGCATGAGATACAGGTCCAGATAACAGAGCTTCAGATCTGACAAAGACCTTTTGCAGGCCTCCTCGACATCATCTGGATGGTGCTTGGTGTTCCACAACTTGGAGGTCACAAAAATGTCTTCTCGTCTCAGGGACTATGGTAGTCATAAATAGTACAAATTGATGTCCCATGTGTGGGACATAATGGTGATCTGTATTGATGATTTTATAACCAAATGATGTGCTTTATGTATATTTTTATCTGCAGGTACTTTTCCAGGTCCAAGTCGTTCAGTCAAGGCCTCTCCGACCTCTCGCTCATTGCCGTAAGCCGCTGCGCAGTCAATGTGTCTGTAGCCACAGTCTAAAGCTGCTAAAACAGCCTGCTTCACCTACAGTAAGACAGAATCCAATCCAGTTTTGACACAATCAATAAATTATAAAGAATCTAACAAACAGAGAAATAAGAAAATACTACTTTACATACTGTACAGAAGTAAAATTTGGGGCTGTTTTTGACATTTTTATCAGCTTATGTCTGGTTTGTCCGACATATGATGGGGTGGGAAGGGATTTACACACCTGTCCTGGGGCACTTTTCCATGTTCCTAGGCCCACTAATGGCATCTTCTGACCCGTGGAGAGAGTGATTGTTTCTGTCATGGTTTTATTAGAGCCAATTTTCTTATAAAAAAGAAGGAGCCAAAATGATTACAGACCTGTTTAACTGTTTATCATTTTTATGTTCATTATAAAAACTAGACTAACTATAAAATCACTCTGATAAATACATGGTTTGTGTCTAAAAATTGTGTCTAAAATGTGATAACTATACACTGCACACAGTGCAACACAGATTAACTGTCATGAGTCATTTATACAATAAAAAGTAACTTTTTTTGTAGTGTAATTCTAATTTAAACATTCAAAATTAAAAATCTTAAATAAAATCACATAGCAGATTGAAAGATTTAGTTCATATCTTACCTTTCCAGTATGCAGAATTAGACTGACACAGTTACAGAGTTTTATACACTAAGGTCAAAGTCTTTGTTTACTCATTTCCTAAAAGGCTTGAACAATAACCAAAAGCCATATGCACACAGCTACAGCTATCTGATGAACATTATACGAACATTCAGACCTATCTTTTTTCATTTCATCTTGCTAAACAGCATTGATGTCATTGCTTGTCAGTGTGGCTTTGGGGGGAATGGAGTTAATGAAATGATTGAGTCAGGAAACGGCATCTGTTTATTCTGGATGCGTTCACAATGGAGCTGTATATCAAAACAGTTTAGAGTCAGTCACATTCTCACATGCTCAGGTTTAGCGCTCTCAGCTGTTACGGCCCTCCTGCTGGACAAATATAGAGCCAACGAATTATTACTGTCTGTCCCATGACTGCTCCAAGTGTTGTGTCCTGGCAGCGCGCTCGACTCAAGGCCCACTCCACTTCCCTTATGTGGTCAGGCAGAAGAAATGTCTTAGTCACTTTACAGAGGGGGGAAAACCCTGCAAACCCCTGAAGAACATTCTTGATTGTGGACTCACTGATAGTCTAATAGCACCGATGGCTCATTTTAAAGTGAGGGTACGCTCTGAATGGTTGTAATATATATTTTGAGGGTAGTGTTAGTTATGAGATGAGTGAAAAGGGGGAATCCGCACACCAAACAAATGCAGAGTTCAAGGTCCTTTGAGTAAAATAAAGTTTCCTGAAGATCCATGTAGAACAAAATATCAAAAGTTTGCAGCTCCTGAATTGGGACACAGCCTTCGTTTTAGTTACACCTTATTGGGTAGGCCTGTGTGGCAATGGGAGGTGAATTTTAATTAGAGAGAAAAAATTTCTACTACTATTCAAGAAATACTATTTCAACTACTAAAAACTATTATTGTTACTAATAAAATTATGATCTGAAAGCTTTGATTAAAGTTAAATAAAATGTAATTTTGACAAAACATTCTTAAGGGCCATTCACAAAATGTGTTAATCTTTTAAAAATGTGAAGCGGGGTGAAGGGGAATGACAAAAGCAAGGTCTAGAGACTCATTATTTAATATTTCACAATATTACTGTTTTTACTGTATTTTTGAACTTATTTTAAAGGGTTAGTTCATCCACAAATGAAAAATTACTCACCCTCATGGTATATGACTCGTCTATAGACAGCAATATAATCAACACTTTCAAGGTCCAGAAAGGTACTAAAGACATTGTTAAAACAGTCAACGTGACTGCAGAGCTTCCGTGTTTTCGTCCGAACATAGGCTAAGTATTGGCCGAGGCTGTGTTTACGTGAGCATCGGCGTTCGGACGTAAACACAGAAGCTCTGCAATGTATTCACTGCGCCCACTGCATAACAGACTGACAGGGAAGAGGAAAAATTGTTGAATAAAGTCGTTATTTTTTGTTTTTGCACACAAAAAGTATCCTCATCGCTTCATAACATTAAGGTTGAACCACTGCAGTCACGTCAACTTTTTTAACAATGTCTTTAATACCTTTCTGGACCTTGAAAGTGGTGATTATATTGCTGTCTATGGATGAATCATATACCTCTCGGATTTCATCAAAAATGTCTTAATTTGTGTTCTGAAAATGAACAAAGGTCTTACAGGTGTGGAACGACATGAGGGTGAGTAATTAATGACAGAGTTTTCATTTTTGGGTGAACTAACCCTTTAACATGAGTGTTGTGTTTTTAAATCAGTGTGTCTTGTGTAAGATGCTGCAAGAGACACAAGATGTGAGCACAACGGTCAAACATGTCAATCTGGCAAGTTCCCATAGAAAAACAATGGAAAAGCAGCATAGTGGAATGCAAAATAGTGTTCTGTGTAAACAACCCCTTAAACTTTTTTTTTTATTTAGTTGTTTTCACCTCATTGTTGTTCTGTGATGTCATTTGCCTCCCTCTTACAAGTATGATAAGCAAAGCTGCAGTAGTTTGGCAGAAATCAGAGCATTTTCTCCATGCCAATGACATCTAGTGCATGCAGGTTATACTATACCCTTTAGAGGATTCAAACTTGAAACTGACTGCACACAGTGTTTAAAATATTTATAAGATGTGCTTTTGACCCGCTGACAAAATACTACCAGAATGCCTCAGCATTTTGCTTGATATACATGTTTTTTTAATGAATATGTATTATGGTATTAATCAGTGAGGACCATAAATCTCTTGGGTGACATCAGACCACAGTATTATTGAGGCAACGTTTCTGGGAGCGCAAACAATGAATTATTCAGTTAAGTCAAAGAAATGCCTCATGGGTGTTTCAAAAAGTTGAAAAGAAGAAAAGTAAATAGAAATCAGGGTCTCAGATGCCCCTTGAAGTGCATAAGAATCTATTTTCAAATATTTGACACACTAATCTGAATATTGGGGGCCACGTTTCCCCTTGAATGTCTATGGTGGTTACAGACCTGCTCTCCATCTCAACTCAGAAAACTCAGAAGTATTTTCAACAATGTCAAACAATCAAGATGAAACTTTGTAAAGATGAAGAATAAAGGGAACTTTCATACTTTCATATGTTCGCCAGTGGAAAGAATAGGCTTTGAAGCTGTTTCTCCTCTCAGTGATGGATGACTGAAACTTAAAGGAGAACAGTCGTTTTACTAAAAGTACCGTAATACTCAAACATTTAGTGATTTTTTATTTATTTATTTATTTATTTATTACTTTTTGGTCATCTTATAACACATTTTTAAAAAAAGGATGCCTACAGATGTCACAAAGTCTTGTGATGTCATTGAACTAGAGGAAATTTTAAGGAATAGAGTCCAACAGTAAATAGCCTCCGGAAGTAAATATCCCATTCATTTACTCCAAATGCGATTATAAATGCTTTTGTTGAAGCAAATTTTCAACTTTTTTTTTTTTTTTTTAAATAGTCATGCTTAACAGTGGAATTCCTGGTATAAAAAAAAAAAAAAATACATTACCCATGATTCAGCAAAGAAATCTCCACCAATCAGAGAATCAGTCTTGCAGCTTTGTCCTTTTGTCAAATTTTCAAATCCTGTTTTGCTTCATATCAAATTTCATAATGCTGTGATTCAGCTGATTGGTTTGGTTAATGGCTTATAACTCTTTAAAGGGGACCTATTATGCAAAATTCACTTTTTAAGGTGTTTGAACACAGATGTGTGTCCACAGTATGTGTAAACAACCAGCCTATAATGGTAAAAATCCACCCAATACTTCTTTTATAATCCCCATTTATAATTTTCAATCTCTCAGAACACGCTGTTTAATATTTCCCCCTACTCATACGAAACAGTAGGGAAACCCCGCCCATGACTGGTGACGATCTGCCGTTAGCATAGACACACCCCTGAGTGAGAAGCACAGAGTCCGCCATTTTTGTGTACTCGCTGTTTCAGCTAGAGCAAGGATGGGCAACTTCGATAGTGATGAGTTTTTTGATTGGAGGGTGAAAACACGATTTTTATTGTCATTTTTTCATTTATTTTTGCTAATTTGTAGTAAACTTTCACATTAGCATGCACATCCTACACTGTTATTAATACAGGGATCGGCTGGAAATAGCGACCTCTCCTGGATTGATTTAGTATTAACATTATAATCTGAACGCAATCTTTACATTACTTGCTTTTCAAATGTCCAGCGGGCCGTATTTAAAGACATTGTGGGCCGTATGTGGCCCACGGCCGACAGTTGCCCATCCCTGAGCTAGAGATATACAATGTCTATGCCAAAAAACATTACAAATGTTCTGTTGTTGGATGTACCAACAAACATACGAGGTTCCATAGACTCCCGCTGAGTCACTGAGTCACTGAGGACACCGTGGTTGAAGTTATTACTGAAGGATGGATCAGTACAAACTGTTAGTGATCCTCTCCGGAGCAATACTGGTCACGGCAGAGAGAGAGAGCGTGCACTTTAATCCATCGGAGTTGTTTTATGGATTTAAAGTTTACCAGTTTATTAAGCACCCCCGAAAAGGCATAAGGTCTGTATATATTTGTTTACTGTTAGTTGTAATGAGTGTTTTTGTGTAATTCGCTTTGTATGTTAATGATAATGCAAGGGAGAGTTTATAGATAAAAGACTTCAATGCGCACTTCTTGTACTGTGTTTTATTCAGCTCTTATGGTGATTTTCTGGAGTGATAAATGTATGCTTCATGTTTTGTGTGATGTACAATAAACTTCATAAACTCATCAGTAAAGATTTGGCCATCATTTGGACAGGTTTGCTACAACAGGCTCGTACTAATAGTGAAAAGCAAGATGACAACATAAGATATAAACGCTAATAAACTGAACTATACATGTTCTGTCTCCATGCAGCATATATTCTCTGACTCTGTAGGCATCATTTTCAGACTCCGATTCGAACTAAACACCGCTACAGACAGTTTTTTACATTATTAGCGCATGAGATTGTTCTGTCACTGGAGCTCTTGAAGCTCCGCCCTCTTAGGCCATGAGCAGCAGCTCATTTGCATTTAAAGGTACCACTCTAAAACGGCACGTTTTTGCTCAACCCCAAAAAGTGGTAAGTTAAACATGTTATAAAAAATTCTCTGTGGGGTATATTGAGCTAAAACTTCACATACACACTCTGGGGACATCACAGACATATTTTACATCTATTAAAAGGGGGCATAATAGGTCCCCTTTAACAAAAAAATATCCAGGAAAACCAAATAAGAAAATTGCTTAAAAAAAGTATTTTCAGGCCATTGAAATAGTGAACATGGACTGTTGAATTCTGTTGAAGTGTTTGAGGTTAATGCACTTTATACAGGCTTACATAATCCGAAAATGTCTTAGGGTCAACCCTGGTCAGCTCATTTACATGCAAAGTATGAACTCCATAAAAAACTGAGTGGAATGTCAGAACTAATTTCTCAGATCATACAGTCAATGGCAGATCCATTAGAGGAATGCAGTGCAGTTAATGGAGCTGTCATGTCAGTGACACAGATAATCAGACCTATCGAGACATGCAGTGAACCATGAAATGTTTAGTTATGCTTAAAGATCACTGAGAGATTTTATACTTTATCAGCAGTACATCCATCAATGGGACTGATTCATACTTGAACTTTATGAAGAAATAACTGAATTAACACCTTTAGTTAATTAACATGTGAAATAAGGCTTTTTCTATGACTTAAAGGAAGTTGATTGAGTCAAATGTTCTTGGTGACTGAGAACAGTCTGATTCACTGGGTAATTTCAGAGGAGGAATGAGGATCATTTCTGAGTCAAGCGATGTGGCATGAGCCATTTGTCAGACATATCCGCATAATGAAAGCATTTTCCTTTCATGTCACGTAGACTTTACATAATGTACTTAAAATAGATGAAAGCAAACTTTTGGTTCAAATAATATTCTTTTATAACATTTATTTTAAATACAACTACAAATTCAAAACTTTAGTCCAGCATTGATCTGTGGAGTTGAAACCTTTGCTTGTTACAGTATATCTGCATCTGTATAAACTACAGGAACTATTTATAACTGTATCAAAATGTGGATTTGTTGTCAACATTCTGATTTTGTATTGAGATTTGTTTACCTTGTGTGCCCAACATCGTCGTGTCACATGGACAGCTGTCAGTCTGTCTACATTTCATTCAGTCTGAAACAGTGATCATTATTATTTTCCATTTCTGTCAACATATTTGGTTTATTACTTGTTCTTGTAAATCATTCATAAAGCACCAAAAATGTATACTGCAGCTATACTGAAAATGAACATGGCATACACTCTCACACACACACACGCTTACAGGCCAGTATACGATTCTCTCTGAATCAGAGGAAACTAACACACCGTTTGCTTTCTGCATTGATTTATCCTCCAAATGGACATAGGGAGCTGGATTTATACATGAGGACAGAAGTCATAAACATGAGACATTTCAAAACGATCAAATTCAAACAGAAGTGGCTGGATGTCCAAAAGTCCCATGAGTACAATGGTATAACAATCCTAACAGCACATAACAAAACTATTTTACACTAGTCTTTAAAAAGGTTGTGTTCTTTCAATTTATCACCAAATACAGTAATGATTAAATGATAGAGTTAAGGCCCGTTCACACCAAGAATGATAACTATAATGATATCTATATTAGTGTCCGCTATTCTAAGCAAGTGCTGCATTTTTTCGTCTGCCACTTTAAATGCTCAAGCTCTTTAAAGCACGGTGAATTCTGATTGGATGTCAATGTGTTTATCGTTTATCAGCTGGAAAAAATTCTAAAAAAATGTTTATAGTTAAAAATTGTAAAAATTGTTATAGTTGTGGTGTTTACTCTGCTTTTCTTTTATATTTAGAATGATTTTTAGAACTAAATTGTTATCGTTATCTTTATAGTCATCGTTCTTGGTGTGAACGTGCCTTTATGACTGTATAAGAGATATTCTGGATGGATCCCTGGAAAAGTGAAAATTGTTGCTTATATAGAAAGTGCTGTTACTCAAAGGCTGTTGTTACTGTAGAAAGATGGTACATCACAAATCCACTGAAAGGAGACTCTGTGCTTTATATAAACCTAAACTAAAATACAGTCAACTATTGCAATTTATTTCACATTGCACACATTTAAAAGTGTAAAATACAGTATACTGAAACGGTTGTAGTAAAAAGCTGTTCGAAAAACAAATCAATCCCTCACAACTTCATAAAAAAAGTTAGCAATATTTGTAGCGATGGTTACTGAACAATGAAGATCTGTATTTCAAAAAAGAAAAACTTGACATCACAGTTCTCAGTTTCACACAGACCGATCTTCAAACACTAATCAACATTAAGTAACAGTTTTTCATTCACTTTCATTTGCTCATAGGAATACAAAATGGCATTTTCATCTTAATATACTGAGACTGCCATGCTGCACTTTGGAGGATGTTTGTGTGTCTTTTAATGTATGGTGTGTATATTAATATAAACAAATGAGCACTTTCCAATAGTTATTTGCTTCAATGATTTAACAATTATATTGTCCACATTATTTTTTCCATGGGACACAAAATGTATTATTTAACAGAATGACCAGGCTGTTCTTTTCTATATAATGAAAGTGAATTTTGACTGTCAAATTCTGCCCAAAAAAAAAAAAAAAGACTGAAAGGAACAGACCAGGGGCCTCATTTATTAACAGATTTGATCTTAGAGTGTGCGTACGCTTAAATTCACACCAACGCTCATATTTATAAAAACTAATCTATAAAGAAAAGTACTTTTCGTGCCCAGAGGCACGAAATCACTCTCCAGGACATTCTCGTTCACTGTTCCTTGCTGGTGGAACGATCTTCCTGCCTTTATCCGGAATGCAGAATCCCTGGCAATGTTCAAAAGACAGCTGAAAACTCATCTCTTTCGTGAGCACTTAACCTCATCTTAAAAAAAAAAAAAATGTATACCTATCCTTTCACTTCCTCTAATCCCTCTCTATTTTAGCTTATGATACTCTGAGCATTACCTAAGACTTGTATTGTGAGCACTTTTTGTGTCTATTTGCCTCGTCATGACGACTCGCTTGTTGTATTCCTCACTTGTAAGTCGCTTTGGATAAAAGCGTCTGCCAAATGAGTAAATGTAAATGTAAATGTAGTGCCATGTCAGGGTCTGAGCAGACATGCACACTTTTCCTTGTCAGATTACTGCAGGTTTTTGGAAATCTAAGCTATTCCTGCAGCTCGCCATTCTAAATTAAAGGATTTGGACGATGACTGTTGATCTTTTATATGTAAATGACATTAATTAGGTGTCGTTTACAACGCAGAGAACTGAAACCATTCAGATGCGCGCAAGTTTAAGATCATTTGCAATTTATAGATCTCACATCTGAAAGAGAGGCGCACGCTCGTTTTCTGTGTGTACGTTCATTCTATTAATCTCACGTATGCACATCTGAGAAATTATCCAAATTTAGGATAGTTTCTGCGCAACATTTTATAAATGAGGCCCCAGAATTTGTTATTTATTCACTGAAACATTTCTTTTCTCAGTTAATAAAACAATTTGTTAGACCAAATCGTAAAATGTTGTGTACGCATGACCAAGACGGTCTCGGTCAAAGATTTTTGTTTAGTATGATCCATGTGAAGTGCCAAATAATTGTATGTAACCTATAATATAACTTGGATTGACGAATATGACTGCAACCTAAATTACACATATGATATATATATAAGATTGCCTATGGTGACCATTATATTTTTTGTTCTTTGTTCTGTTTTTTTTTTAATGTTTTTGTCTTTTATTATTTGTCTCCTTTGCATGTTTAAAAAAAAAAAAAAAAAACTATCCTTCTCAAATCTCATTCATTCTTTCATAATCAGAGCTGGTGAGTCCACAACACACAATGTCTTTATTTAGTGACAGCTAGAGGCGACACAGTTACCAGCTACTTTTCTGGAAAAACATCCTGGACATTCTGCTAGTTAACTCATGTGTTCCACAGAAACAATAACCTGTTACGAGCACCATGATGATGTCTACATGACTGATTTATCCTTTTTGGGTTAACTAACCCTTTAATGATGTTACTGCAATCAATTATTTTAGGTCCTGAAATTACAAAATAATCTGATTACAGTATTTGTTTCAATAATACCCTTATGTCTATATGCTAATGAAAATAAAACAGCTTGTTTGAGCCATTTTAAGGCACTCAAAATTTGTGTGACCTACAAAAACCACTAAATGTTTACCAGAAATGCCAGTACCTGGTACTTCAAAAACTACCAGAAAGCACCTGTATAGATGGGTGGAAATATATCAAATCGTTGCCAAACGACTCTGCTGGTGCTCAAAAATCCTAAAAATCCAGAAGTCTCAACACTTTAGTTGTCATACATATTCAACATTCAAAACAAGCTTATCGATTATTAAATGGAAAAGGGTTTAATCTGCTACAAAACAACACAGATTCAAATTCAGAATAAATAGCCAGTTGTTTCTGGATCGTCCTCATCTCCATCACTGCACCAATAATATTAACCTTCCATCCAACAAAATCAGTCATTTTGTTTTTCTTTACAACCGTTTGCCTTCAACATGTTGATACAGAGATTAAAAACTGTTAAAGGGAAATAATAAAAGATTATTTAAAAAAAAAAAGTCCTTGATGACACAACTACTTCAAAACATGTCCAAAAAAATCGGCGTACCATATGTTCAGTGAAATTGATAATAAATTAATTAAAACTGTAACAAAAAAATCAAATAAGCCTCTGGTCCTTGCGACATATTTGTCCCTCTTCAAATTCAGCGTCTGTATTTTTAAGGAAAACGTGTTTGAAAAACGCAAGCATAAAGTAATTCCACTGAACATCTTCTAAGACTGTGGTAGGTGCTGTTTGATGATCTCTTTGGATTGAGGTGGTATTCTGTCTGGGAAACGCACCTGGAACTCCACTATCAAATCCCCACGCTGGGATGGATTTTTTGGGAAAGGCAGGCCTTCTCCACGCAGTCTCTTGATTGTGCCTGGTTTGATGATATCGTTGCAGGGCAATGTGATCGCTCGGTTGTCAATGGTGGGAATGTTCACTGTGCAGCCACACAAAGCCTATCAAAAAGAAAAAAGCAAAGTGAAGTCAGTGCGGACAAGAGACGCTGATGGTATTTCAACACTTAAGCACAAACTCTACATGGCGACATAGAGACTTAGTGTAAGATGCCTCTATGATGTTACAGGCACAGAGAGCACATGTACAGTATAGATATATTTATATACATATAGTAGTTTATTACTCCAGTCCTCAGTGTCACATGATCCTTTAGAAATCATTCTAATATGATGTTAAAACAGCTGTGCTGTTTAATATTTTTGTTGAAACCGTGATAATGTTGCAACATTAAAAATTTTGCAACATAAAAAAAAACTGTCACTATAAAATAAAATTGTTAATTAAAAAACTGAAAGAAAAAATTACTGACACAAAACTTTATTCACATTTGGTTAAAAACTTTATGCAGGAGCTGTAAAGTTTCGGACTTGGATTATGTCAAAGTGGGCAAGCATGTGGGGATGTCCAAGTGTGTGTATGTGTGTGTTATGCTGCAGTAACTGAGTACACAGAAAGCTAATTCTGGCCACCGCTCTCATTTCACACAGCTAATAAAGCAACTGAAAAATCAGCTGAGGACATAAATTGTGAGTCCCAAATCAGAAGTTGCTATGGATAAAAAAATAGAGTAAAGCAGGATTCCATAGCTTTGCACAAATAAACTAAAATTAGATTTCAAATTGTTGAAGAGGAAAAATTATACACAATATACACAAACCATAATCATATCATATTAATGCCCTCATTTGTACTTTGCTTTGGATAAAAGTATCTGTTGAATGAATAAAACTAAAAAAGTAAATCAAATGGAAGCTGCGGCAACCTTAGATACAGAATATTTTGTGACATGATTTATATGTTGAGAATATTTTTGTGTTGCTGGCATTTCATGGTACTTGAGCACACTGCACTCATGATGTTAGTGAGATGCTAGTGGCATACTCTGAGCTTTCTGAAAGTTGTTGCCTAAAATAATGAAAGAATTGATGACTTCACTGCTTCATATAATCCTGCAGTGTGATAAGGTAAACACTTTCCATTATGGAGGGGCTTAGGCTTTAAGATCCCCACTGGACCATCTGATAATAAGCATAGATATGCAAATTTTTAGTAAACATAAAAAAAAAAAAAATATATATATATATAACTACTAAGACATACTGACAGGATGTAACTGACAGGATTAGATGAACAAGCTCTTCCTGTATTTATAACTTCATATAAGAGATTTAGTTTATTTTCATCTTCCAACAGAGCTGAAGTTCCTCACTGTTAAATATCAACATAGATCAGCACAATCGTCTCTGAGTTTTATGTTAATTACTCTGATACTGGTGAGTTTTAGAGAGCATTCAGGATGTTAAAAACTAAATGGATAAATTCAAGACTTTAAAATGTATGCAGTGAAGAGCCTGTGGTTATTGCATGTGAGCTTATGCTGGAAGAGCTTTTCATGAACTTTCTGTGAATACCAAGCACAAACATTGCCAGACAGCTCTGCTTAGCAGCTGCCTCAAGAGACGAGGAAATGTGTTCGCAATGACATCAGCTCCTTCCTACAGACAGCAGTGGTGTGGGCTGGGGGGATGGGAGACGGGGGGATTCATGGAAAGAAGGGAGTAGCTGATACTCTCACAAAACAGTTGACCATGACAAGGTGCCAGGCATCTCCTTGACTCTGGCAAATGATGATGTTTCCCAAACATAGTCTTGTTAAAGGACAGTGAAAATAAAACAAGTTCTTTTATGGTCTACAGCTAAGTGTGACAAAGAGGTTTGTCACTGATCTGGACATTTGCACCAGTACGAAGTTTGCAGAACATTACCACTAGTGAAATATATAGGCTAAATCTACATTTACAAACCCACTAAGCAAGCGGATCATGACATACATATGTCAATAATGACACAGGGATGTATGTACAGAACTGAATTTATCACTGACAACTGTATTCTGCTGCTGTGTGAACACAGACATACAGGTTCATCACGCTGCATGTTCACACATATTAAAGGTGCATTCAGTAGTTTGGTGCTATTTTAAAAAGTTTTACACATTAAGAAAACTAAACAGTGTTTTTTGTGAAGAGTCATCTGAATGGTGTACAATGGTGAACTCATAAAAGTTTTCTATAAAAAGTGTTTTAATTAGCTATGTATGTTGCGAGTCATGTATTTCACTATGTTGAAATGACTATGTCCTCACGCTCATTGGCTGCCGCCTCTGTAGATACGCTAGTAGCGTAGTGTTGTTTGATGATATAAAGAGCAAAAATTAGACAATGTTCTGTTGACACTTACTATCGTGTATTATTGTCAGCAGAGACAAGCGACAAGAGACAATCAGTTAATGTACAGATGCAGAAAGACAGACGAAGACAAAAACGAGCGTAAACATTGATACGGCATACACAAGGTGGAAAGATTTGATGACAGAGAAAATCCTGAGTAGTGATGCCTAAATTGCTTCTATTTTTGTTGGACAGGTAAAAGAGAATTAATTGATGCATTGGACACTCACTAGTATCAGAGTAATTTACATAAAACTCAGAGACGATTGTGCTGATCCATGTTGATAGGTGTCAGACTGGCAGTGCAGCGGCTTAACACCACTAAGGTATCAGTACTTAAAGTACACGAAGAAGAGCAATGCTAACATTACCTAAAGAACTACTGAATGCACCTTCGAGACTCAATGCTCACATTAAAAAATTAACTTGATGCATCCAAGATCACATTCAGAGCTGTCTTGAATAATCCAGCATCATCATACAGATATCATCATGTGGCCTTGCATTTTCTCAGCATCACTGCTAACAGGGCTCTTTAGTACTGCTGATGAGTAATTACTAGGTGAATGGGTATGGAAATTACCAGCAGACAAGGACCTTATAGCTGTCTTGCTCTTGTACAAACCCAGCAAGCAATTAAAGAAGCTCAGAGCTCTAATTAAAGCAATGCCTTGGGGTTCCACTAAGAGCAACTCTAAATGAAAAGTCATACTGAAATGAAGACAATGTGCCCATGAGAACAGTCTAGATCCATGCTAAATCTGTCCTGTGAATGCATCTACAATAAACAGGCAGATGAAAATTTGTGGGGCACGTTGCCATGAGTATGCATGAGAGGGTACCAGATGGCAAAACAGTTTGTGGTGTTCACTGGAACTTATCAAGTTTCATTCTGGGCATCTAATGAGCGAGACCTTTAAAAGTAAATCACTGCCCTGAAAAATCTCAGAAACTATTAGTAGTCATTTAAGACAGACACCATAGATGTTTTCAGATATTCACAACCGTGGCTGACATTTTACAAAAGCCAAAATGCTGTTTTAGACAAAGGAGCCTATGGTGTAGAGAAATCTCATGGACACATTATTGTTTGAAACAGCTGACAGCTGACTGCCTTGGCTGAGCTGCCAATGTAAAAGTTGTCAAAAGTAAAGTTAACAGAAAGGCAAAAAAATATATATTTACCGTTAATGACAGTGGTGCTCTGAAACACCACACCAGTCCCTCAAGGCTGACATTAAGGCTGTTTCTGCTGATGTCACTATAAAGTATTAACTGACAGTGGTTTTCTAGGTCACTGCAGTTACTATAGTTATTATCCTCAGTGGGTCAGCCCATGAAAATCCCATTACATCTAGACAGCATCAATAGAATATTTAAATTATTGCTTTGATTAAAAAAGCATCATGTTCCAGCATTTAATGACTTGGGGCAGAATTTTCTGAGGTTCTTATTGAATCCCCTCAGGCTAGCACTGCATCAATGATGCTATGAGCTGTCATAAACTCCTGAACTTTCAAGATGAAAACACAACTACCGTATCCTACAACACAACAGAAATACAATTCACAGAATCTAACTTTTCAATTCCAATTATGATTGCTTTTTTAACCTGCTTGTTTATTGTTCACAAACTATATTATCAGCACGTTCCATGTGCAACCCGAAAAACCACGCTTGGCTCAGTCACATGACAATTTTATATGCGCAGTTCAACTCTTCAAGGCGAGTTCAACTCGCTTTTTCAAAGCGAGGACTCTGCTTTGGCGTATGACACTGCACCATGACATTCCTGTGCTCTCACACTGAAGTGGGAGAGAGAGAGTAAATCAGCAATGACGTTGAGCCATGTAGGGACTCTACAGTCACCAAGCATGATTTGTTCTATTGAGTCTTATAGCTATGGTAGATCAACACTGGGCATGCTCATTTACATTTACCCATATATACACATTATAATGTTATACAATAATATTAATATGTTTCATAATGAAATGGTAGGTCACGGATAGGACTGCGCGATATTGGAACAACAACTGACATTGCGATATTTTGTTTTTCTGCTTTATATATTGCAATATGAAAACAATTTCACAAGATAACTTGAATAGCTCTATTTGGAAAGAATGATTAATTCTAGAATGACTGCGGCGATTTTTTAGGGGAGTCAATCTGCATAGAAAATAATAAACAAATTACAAGCACAGATAAATACAATAGAACAAAGAAACAAATTAAACAAACAAGTCTAACTGTATTCAGGTACAGAAATTTAATAATCAAATGTAAAAAAAAACACTGCATAGTCTTCACTGTATATAATTAATCTTTGTTAAAGCTACAAAAGTGATTTTCTCATTGTCTTTTGTTGTTTGATTAACATTAATGACAAAGACAGCAGCAGTTATATTAGGCTTTAAGCCGTCGCTTTAAGACCTAATGAACATATTCAGTATAACCTAATGATACGCATCTGTTTTCTTTCTCAATTGTTTACTTTGACGTAAGACAAGTGTGTTTACCAGGATACTCTCCAAGATGGGCATTTTTAATATAATTTAGCATGTATGTGTCCGTTCAAGCACAAAAAGACGAGAAAGAGAACTGAATTCGGTGTTCGAATGCTGTCTGGGCAGTTCTGTGTGTGTGCACAGAAAACAATGCATGAGTTCCAAAATTAAGTTCTCTTTCACATCTTCTTGTGCTTGAATGCTTTAAACTCGCTTGAATGTTTAAACTTACAGGACTTAAAGACACATGCAACTTCCACTCTATGATGGTTAAACTTTGCTACTAATCCACAACTCAGATGCGTTCAGAACCGTGGGGCCTGGTCCATATGGATCACGGATCAACTATAATTCCTACTTACTTGACATCACACATCCTGCAATGTGACTATCACAGATACGCACATCGTGATGTCGATCTTGAAACAATATATCGTGCAGCCCTAGTCAGATATTGCAGGACAATAAAACTACCAATGGTTTGCATGGGGAGAATAATGCAGCCAAATTTAGCAGCTGTGCAGGTTAACAAGGTCAGCACTTATTTTAAACTCAGTGGGGTTGATACCAAATGAAGCCCATTAATTTACCCTTTAAGTCCATGTAAATGAGGGCACAAAGGCCAAAGGGTGGTCCAGTGTTGAGACTGCAGTAAACCTGTCTAATCTAAGTCTGGGTCTGTCTATTCTTGGGTTACAGAAGCCAACTGATAAAACAAGCCAGTCTGCTTTGACGACCAGTCAGGGAATGTCAAGGAATAGAAGGAAAAAACACACAGGTGCAAAAAACTGACTGTCAATTAGGGATGCACAATATTGAATTTCTGGCCAATAACCAATATATCAGTAGCTATGTTTCCATCTACCTATTTTATGTGCATTTTGGGATATTGCATAAAACACGCTGGATGGAAACGGCAAGATGCGCATAAATTCTAAAAATGTGCATAAAAAACTTGCGCTCAATTGAGGTGGATACATTTTTTATCCAATAAGAAGACATGTGCATAAACTATGATGGAAACACATTTACCGAATAAATCCCTCAATGCACAACAAAAAACCTAGGTGACTTTGCCTCAACAGTGGATGTAACTGGATAACTAGTGCAACCAGCGGACGAATTTCATTGTACAGCATCTCAAATGTTTTTTGTTCTCTTGAACACACAGGGTGGAAATGCTGCTTTATTCACAAATGTCTTGTGCGATATTCCAATTTTGCGCATAAGTTAAATTCACAAATTTGAATGGAAACAACTCTGTTCCTGGAGGCACACCAACACTACACATTTTTAAACTATTCCTAATCAAACACACCTGATTTAACTCATCAGCTTGTAATAAAAGACTCCAAGACCTGAAATGAATGTGTCAGATAAGGAAGACATCCAAAATGTGTACTGTTGGTGTGCCTCCAGGAACATGGTTGGGAAACACTGCAATATATTGTGAATTAAAATACATGGTGGAAACCAAATGGATTGAAAACTGATTGTGTCAAAACAATGAAGATTTAAGAGTACCTACCTCCTTAAGACCGATCTTGGCTGTGTAAATGATGTTGGAGCCATCCCTTTTGAAGAGTGGGTGCCCTTTGTCCTTGAGCACAAATGCAATATCAGCAGGAATGTTCTCAGGTGTCTCATCACCCTCTTTGGGGAAGGTGATCTTGGTCCCTTCCTTCCAGCCTCTCTTGATGACAATGTTAAGGATCTTGTCCTCTGTCCTCATTGTCCTTCCATCTTGGTTCAGTCGTCGGCGAGTGATTCGCATCCGCTTGGTACATCCGTGGAAGATCTCCTCTAGAGACACTTTAAGCTCATGTACCACCGGAGGGTCCTGCACTTTCCTTCGGCCGCTATGAAGTTGCTCATTACGATGTCTTCGACCTCCACCATGATGAAAACCGTTGATACCATTGAAGCCAAAGTGACTGAAGGAACTGAAAGGATCATCATCTCCATCCATGTCAATGTCCATGTCATGGTCACCATGGTCTGCAAAGCCATTAGTTGTTCCTCGCTGGCGTCCAGAGCCAAAGAATATATCGAAGGGGTTGGAGCCTCCAAAGAAAGAAGCAAAGGTGGCATGTGGATCCCCATGGAAAGTGTAGTGATATGTAGTCCCTTGTCCACTAGATGAGCCTGTGCCACCTGCTTTCAAACCTGAATGGAAATACACAGGGGGAAACAATGGATCAGGGATTTCTGCATTATTTTAAGTTCTACCTAATTTCACAGATGAGCCTCTTCTCTGACAGTTTCAAGGTTAGCAATCGCTCTAGCTTTCAGTGATGATATTTCTGAATCTTTAAAAATTATTCAGAATAACTTTTTGTCATCTCTTAAGTAAGCCATATTGAGGGCATCACCAGTTTAGAGAGTCTGCCACAGCTGGATTTAGGACTCCACTGGCCTTGAATAGTCAATTCTGCTCGACACTGATAAAACCTAATCAACTTTCTATAAAAGTGTTAACTAAAAAGGATGACTTATAACTATTATGGCCTACTGCATACTATATTTTAAGAATTCAAGATTGTATAAAGTGTAGATTCCTCAATGTAAAGTGTCATTTTTCTTAAAAGAAGCAAGTCTTTGACACACAGCCCAGTTGGACCACTTTACCAATACCATTGTATGCCAACTCCAAGATGATTCTTTGACTCATTCCCTTGACATTACTAAGAGGGGAGTCTATTTCTTTGCATGATAATTATTTGAAATAGCCAAAAAAGTGAAATAGCCAAACACACCTCTATGACTCCCAATTTCTACTTGTTTAGTGAAAAAAGAAAAATACTGAGTAGTCTACTTCTGAATTATGATGACAGCTCTACACAGATACTATAATTGGCAACTGAGATGTTAATTCTAAAGTCCTGCTGGACAATTATCAAGTACTAGCCTACTCCATGACGTAGCATGGAATAGAATTTGATTTAGTCTGCAACTGTTCACACATCACCATTTTGAGGTGTAAAGCTCAACAGAAGACCTGCCAAGTCTTTCTTTCTTTCTCTCTCCACCCCCTCTCAGTTTGGTTACAAAAAGAACAGATTCAAATTGCTGGGCAAAGAACAGAAACACTCCCTTAAAAGTCTTCTTTACTTCTAGCTGGCTCAACTTTGTGGTCTGGTTCTAAAAAATAAGCTGAAAAGAACATGTAGCACAAATCCTGGGGAACTAATGATCTTGTATGAGTTGGAGACTATAACATGGTGAATATGTGTTCTCTGAGCTGGGATGTCTAAACTGTGTTTTGAGGTTTACTGCAAAACAGTCCTCTGCCCAAAAATAGAAGTACAGAAAGAGCAGGTCAATTAGGATCAAACAATCATTTGTTTTTGTGTTTTTCAGTTCTGTTAAAAAACCATTAACATCCATGTGTTATGGTGGGTGATTGATGGCTCGTAACAAATGCACTCCTTCTAACGACCAGGACACAAGCTGACTCATCTTGCAACTTCACATCTTCAACTCTTCAGTCAGCGTACTTAATGTGGACATCTTATAAAACATGTTTCCACTTCATTCTTTGCAACTTCAATGAACTCCTCAGGGCAAAACAGCTAATGAGGGGATGTTATTAAAGTGGGTCATTTGGGAATAACAGATTCATATATCTTAAAATACAGATTCAAAAACATAATACCTCATTGTGAGTCTGTGCTAATAGAGCCAAATAAGCTTGCTTCTGCTGCCGCAGCCATTTGAGGGAACCCACTGGCTCATTTTAGAAGCAATATGGAACCACGCCATGGTGCACAGAAAGAATTTATGCAAAGACTCTAAAAACATAAAGGGATTCCTTGCGAAATTCAGGACTAACTTCAGTGAAGGAGGAATTGGCAAAAGTTTGCTCAGTGTAAAGATGCTTAGTTTGGCATCTAGCCTAGAGTTGGCATAAGTGGGAACATTTAAAATCCTTCTTTGTTTGCACAGACATTTTTATTATTTTGGAACAGTGCCATGTTTATAGTCCTTGCATTAGTCAGAGAACTTCTCTGCATCATCCTGCAGTGTGAAGGAGTTATTTTGATTGTTGGCAAAAAGCAGAGGTGGCAGAGTTGCACTGACAGTGTATAAAGAACAGTGGTCTGGCCACGTGAGCCACGACAAGATCCTTTTGAGGGCTGTCCTATCTGGTATAAATAGAACTTTGCCTGCATCCATGAAGTCTTGTTGTAGCATCTGTAATCTGTTTTCTTAGAAAAGATATGTTGAAGTAAAATGCACTATTTTAGACTGTTGACGCAACACCAAATACAAACAGACTGTAGGGTTGTCATGGTGAGGAAATTTTCACACTGGTAAATAAATTTGCCACAACACCGGTATTACCGATAACTCTGCAGAGGGGGAGCGGCGCTTTTCACTTTCGCAATCACCCATACTCTGTGTATAGGCCGATTATTTGCGGGCATCAGGGAGCCGTTATCAATATGCTGGGTATTAAAAAATAGCTTTTAAATGCGTGCTCGCTTTTCACTTTCGCTTTCGAATTTGCGATCACACTCATTCAGTGTATAGGGAGCGGCGGTACTGACTGCACATTTTACAAGACAAGATATTTGTCAACTTTGTCCAACAGAGTTGTTTCACGATTCACACTACTTTACCTGGGGTTAACAATTAATCCTAGGTATTCGGTATGTGTAACTGTATGTGAATATGCAGCATGTGATTGGGTGTCTGTTGCTTCATACTGTACAAGTTTGGCAATGCAGAGTTAACAGTGCAAAAGTAGTTCTAATCCTGCTCTGAACCAGCGTTTCACAACCTGGGAAGAAAGTGGTGCTAACACCACTTCTAAATTACAAGTGTGAAATGTTCCTCTACCTCTAGTAGCGGGATTTAGAACAACGAAAAACTTTAGTGTGTCCAGAATCAAAAATCTACTTAAAACAGTGGCTATATAATGATTATCAAATTGTGAAAAAAGATAACTAAATTATTGTTTCTTAAAAAACTAATTATGCCCCAAGAATGAGTCATAGAATCTGATAAGGTACTGAGATGTTTGGCTGTAGTTCTTCTGTATATGGAACCAACCATACTCACCATCCTCGCCATACTGGTCATAGATCACTCTCTTCTTTGGGTCACTCAGAACCTCATAAGCCTCTGCTATTTCCTTAAACTTCTCTTCAGCATTAGGATCCTTGTTTTTGTCTGGATGGAACTTTAGGGCCATCCGCCTGTAGGCTTTTTTGATTTCATCCTCATTAGAGCCTGAAGGTATGCCAAGGATCTTATAGTAATCCTTCCCCATGGCTTTAATTTACAGATAGAGTCCTTCCAGAACCAGAACTTCCAGAAGCTCTCTACAAAACAAAGGTGAAAATAAACAAGGTAACTAATAAAGAAATTAAAATGCATTCAGGTTATATTGAAAATTCTTTTTAGTGTCAACATAAAAATAATTAATTTTTCATTTTGGTAGAGTTTGCATTTAGTGTTGTTGTTGTTGTTTTGTTTTCTTAAAAGGAAGCATTTGTGTTTCTTTTGCTCCATAAACGCTCACAGAGTGGGTTTCTCACTGTTAAGCGTGAAATGTAAAATACAGAGTGGATCTACACCCGATTGATTATTTAATACTTTCCATTTTTCGGTGCATTGCTCGCTGAGCCGTAGAAGGTTTGGAACTATTTTTTCATTGACGGGGCAGAAATATACAAATTAATTGGCTAATTTGTGTTTTACACTTAAAGTACTTGATATTGTTTAGGTTTAAATGAACTGTTAAGTAATATAAAACGCACAGTCCAGTGGCGAGGCCAGACATTTTAAAGTGAGTGGACCTTGGTGAAATAAGGTGGACCTCAATGCTAACTCTCAAATTACATTTTACAATACGCCTACATGGACTAAAAATAATTTAGCAATTAAGATTAGTTTAATATGACTTATTGTCAGCAAACTCTTTATTGAAAATAACAAAATCCATTAATTAATAAAATAACCAGTGTAATAATAAAAAAAAGAACAATAAATGAAGGTAATAATATGCAGAACGTCAAAGGTTTCTATTTACAGCCTTTTTGCAGAGTTGAGCAATGTAGCCAATCGCAGACATGTCTGTTGATTTCTTGAATGCAATGGCCAATCAGAGGCGTTTAAGTTAAAATCCGCTCAAAGCCAGAGTTTTGAACTGCACGCTCGCAAATCCTCTCTTTATAACAAAAAAGTGTAGACATTATGTAAATAAAAGATTCATTGTGCAGTGTAGACAGATTCATTGATTATAACGGAACTTTGTGAGATTGCGTCTTCCCAATGAACTAAGATGAGTGACAGCTGTTTAGTGATAAAGTCTAGGCGATATATTAGTTCAGAATTTAAATAAATCTTTTGTTTTGTTTGCAGCGGCCACGTAGCCTACACACGCTGCAAAGTTTCGAGAGTGACATCCACTAAATTCATGTATTTGAGCAATTATTATTGTCATGTATGTGTGATTTATTTCTTCTTTTTCAACAAAATAATTATTTTGTGTCTCATTTGATTGGGTGGACCAGCTGTCAATCTGATGGGGCCAGTGCCACCCTGGGGTCCCTTATGTAGGGCACAGATACTGGCACAGTCTTCGGCATTTCAGACGTGCTGATATGAAGAACAGCAGCACTCCTGCTCGTTTGATATTACTTATGCTATGCCTATGTGCTGCAGTGTCCGCGATATTCATAAAAACACAGGCAGTAGAGATAAATATTACACAGCAAAATTCTACAGTCATATTTCATAGTGTCCAAGAAAGGTTTTAGTGTTACACAGCACCGTGAAGGACATTTTTGAAACTGTATGTATAGCGCTGAGTGCAGCTCTTGATCATTTGAGCGTGTCGTTTGGGCGGCACTGCAGAAAGAAACACTGCTCGAGAAACACTAACAAAGACTCAGCATATCATACAGAGCAGTTTCGATTTACACACATAAACACGCATGCATTTAAAAAGTGTCATGTTGCATTTAGGCTATTTGCTTGTTTGATCTTTTCCGTTTGACTGAAAAAACGTTTTGTCTAAAATACACAAAGCCATATATATATACACTCTGTATTCGACAGATCACGAACAAATTCATTAAAGCTCACCAGTTACAATATCTGCAGAACAATGATGCCGGTTTGCCGCATCCGACAGGAAATCCTCATCACTAAACCAAAACCTCTGAGGTCTCCCGGTATTCCTCTCCGGTATTTAATGATGTCATGGTGACCACCAATGAAAAAATAACGGACGACTGGTGACTGAGTGATATCTCACTGACGTCAGTTAGACAAGCCTGACCTCTTTATGTATTTTTCGCATAAAAATAGATGTTAGATTATCCGCGTCTGCACCAGCATACAGCTATATGCTCTGCAGAGTGTGCACACCAGGGTGCGATTAGACAACATCCTTAAATTAGACGCAAGCACAGATGAAATCAATACCGGCTGTGTCTCAAACCCTCTGAGCTGTCTAAGCAGCAGGCAGCGAGATTTTGAAACACACGCACTTTCATAAAAGTAACGACTACTATAAAAAATTCAAAATCCTGATCATGATAACAGTCCTTGAACTGGTTTTATGGCATATTTACAGTTATTATATCAAAATCTATCATTACTATTAATTAGAAACCGAAATGGTATTTTATAATAATTCTCAATGAGCTAGTTACTGAAGTTGTCAAATTCTCTCCGCGGCATGACTAAAGCTTTTAAAAACAGACTTCAATATCTCACAGTGAAATCTTACAGGAGAGGATAAAGACTGTCAATCACATTCTTAATATGTGTTTCACTTGTATTTGTGAAGGTATACAGAATTGGAAAAAGAGCTTACCGTGTGAAAATATCCTTTAGCTGTCTGCCGGTTAGAGCTGCATGACATTCTACTCTATTCCTTTAACCACGCCCCCAATTTACATACGCCCCGCCCCGTCTCCATACAGTCCATCTCCAGAATCATCTGAAGTGCACTGTAGATATCTGACAAAGTGTGCTTACAATGAAGGGAATTTACAAAAAGACTTTTGAAATTAATGAAATGATTAAAATATATTTGACAATTTTTATGGACTAATAGTCTAGAGTGGACACTCATGCAACTATTTTTCACCACATAAATTTGATTAAAATATTACCATATTTGACTAATGTTAATTCTAAACACTTATTTTCTTTAAATGTACAGTCATATGTCTGCAGTTTCTGCTTTTAAAGGATTAGTTCACTTCTGAATGAAAATTTCCTGATAATTTACTCACCCCCATGTCATCCAAGATATTCATGTCTTTCTTTCTTTCTTTCTTTCGTCGAAAGGAAATTAAGGTTTTTGAGGAAAATATTTCAGGATTTTTCTCCAATAAAATGGACTTCAGTGGGGTACAACAGGTCCAAAGGTCCAGCTTCATAGGGCTCTACATGATCCCAGACGAGGAATAAAGGTCTTATCTAGCGAAACGATTGGTTATTTTCTAAAAAAAAAAAAAAAAAAAATTTATATACTTTTTAACCACAAATGCTCATCTTGCACTGCAGATCTACAAAGTGCACAGTGTCTACAAAGCGAACATGCAAAGACTAAACCAAACGCCCTTTACAAAAAAAAAAGATAAAACAGCGATATCAGACAATTTTGAAGGTGGAGGAGAAAATTATAAGTACCTACCACAGCACTTCCGCCTATGTCACGCGTGACCTTTCCAATGTGATTACATAATGTGTGGCGGATCGCAGAGCAGTGCAAGATAAGCATTTGTGGTTAAAAAGTACATACATTTTTTTTTTTTTTAGAAAATGACCGATCGTTTCACTAGACAAGACCCTTATTCCTTGTGTGGGATCAAGTAGAGCTTTGAAGCAGTACTGAAACTGCAATTTGGACCTTCTACCCGTTGTACCCCAGTGAAGTCCACTATATGGAGAAAAATCCTGGAATGTTTTCCTCAAAAAGAAAGACATGAACATCTTTGATGACATGGGGGTGAGTAAATTATCAGGAAATTTTAATTTTGAAGTGAACTAATCGTTTAACCTCAAGTAACATTGTATATTTGACAAATGAGAGCTGATTTTGAGAAAGGTAGAGAGAAAAAGATCTATAGAGCAAGTATATGTATATAATGACATGATGCAGTATCCACAGTTTTTCTACTGTTTATGTTCCTCTCCACCTCCCAGCATGTGCTCTTCACTCAAGCAGGACCTGAGCACTCATGTCTCTAGGAATAATTGGGCTCCATAGAGCTGTCTGGCCCCAGATCAGGCTTTTACATTAACACAGCAGGGGACGAGGTTCTCCACTGATGTCTGGAATCATACTCATCTAATGTCACTCTACAGTCTAAGGTATTCATTCAGCCTCCTTTGTGTACATGCAGGCTCTATTCAGGAACACTGTTATATAAGTTAACATCCAAGGCACCCTTGGATTTTCCTCTGTACCTTTTGAACTTTTTAAATCTATTAGCTGCTTATTTTGCAGTTTTTGAATATTTCTAAAACTAGTCACACTGAAGTAAAATCCATGTTACGCAATGCTCTGAGAGTCGGGCATGGATTTGTGCATTTTGAAAGCAGACAGATATTGCTCATAAAGAGTGTTTATACAAACCAAAACCGTTATGGTTGTCGACATTCTTCAGAATATCTTCATTTAAAGGGTTAGTTCACCCAAAAATGAAAATTATGTCATTAAATACTCACCCTCGTGTCGTTTTACACCCTTCTTTGATCTTCGGAACACAAATTAAGATATTTTTGTTTAAATCCGATGGCTCAGTAAGGCCTACATAGGGAGCAATGACATTTCCTCTCTCAAGATCCATAAGGTACTAAAAACATATTTAAATCAGTTCATGTGAGTACAGTGGTTCTATATTAATATTATAAAGCGACGAGAAACAAAATAACTACTTATTTAGTGATGGCCGATTTCAAAACACTGCTTCAGGAAGATTCGGAGCGTTATGAATCAGCGTTTCGAATCATGATTCGGATCACGTGTCAAACCGCCAAACAGCTGAAATCACGTGACTTTGGCGCTCCGAACTGCGGATTCGACACGCTGATTCATTACGCTCCGAAGCTTCCTGAAGCAGTGTTTTGAAATCGGCCATCACTAAATAAGTCGTTTTTTGTTTTTTGTTTTTTGGCGCACCAAAAATATTCTCGTCGCTTTATAATATTAATATTGAACCACTGTACTCATATGAACTGATTTAAATATGTTTTTAGTACCTTTATGGATCTTGAGAGAGGAAATGTCATTGATTCCTATGGAGGCCTCACGGAGCCATTGGATTTCAACAAAAATATCTCAATTTGCGTTCTGAAGATTAACGAATGTCTTACGGGTCTGGAACGGCATGAGGGTGAGTAATAAATGACAGAATTTTCATTTTTGGGTGAACTAACCCTTTAAAAGAAAGAAAGTCATACAGGTTTGAAATGACATGAGGGTGAGTAAATGATAACAGAATTTTCATTTATGGGGTGAACTATCCCTTAGACATATTTCTGGAGGGGGTTTTAAATCATTACTTGTGATTTTTGGGCAGTGTTCATTATATAAAAATAAATAAAATAATAATAATGAAATATAACATTATAGGTAATCTACAAAACAATAAAAATATCTGTATGAAAATGATAAATATGTAAAATGTTACTTTCATGTCACTATATTACAGAATAGGCAACTTTTCCCTTAACAATTAATTTTTTTATGAAAACCAAACTTGTTCTATTAGCATGCAGACATGTCATAATACATGTGTTATCATGCTGTATTCCAGATTATTTGAGTAAAATGTCATTACAAAATCCCCATGTCTTAGTTATTTGTATAAAGTTAGCTCACATCTTTAAATAGTGAAGCGTGGCTGAAAGAGGTGGACTGTTGGGAATGAGAGCACCTGAATCATCAGAGTACTGGAGTGTGGAGGAGAAATGTAAATGATTGAGTGACTCAGAACCTCCCACAGGCGACAACTTAAGAGCAGTGACTCTGCCATATTACTGATATTCATTTAACCCTTTATATGCAGCACAAGACAAAGGCCCTGAGTTAAATAATTGTTTTTATTAATTGTGACAGATATGGACATCACACAGGTGTTGGGAAAACCTCTCTCAGTATTCATCCATGGGGCAGTTTGATCATCATAAGCAAGTTTTCTGTCCCAAACAGTCAAGGATTCCCCTAAAGGCGCTGCTCCATCCAGAAATACCCCCAACCCACAGCTAGATAAGTGTCTCCATGGCAACCGGCTCTACAGACTGTACCTCCACTGTCCATCCACCTCTTCAGCTCTACGTGACTACACGATTAAATGACTTAACAAATAAATAAATAAATAAAATCCCACTCACATGTCTAACTAACTGATTTCTTTCAATGCAGGGGTGGAATATACAAGTGGAGGCTTTCTTTTCCAAAAACCTACTTCATTGTGGAGCACCTGCATGTACGTCATTTAATGGTCATACAGAAGCGAGAACACTGTCTGTACAAATGGAGAGAAGAGAGAGAGCGAGAGGAGAGAGCACACTGGGTTTGAACACCGGGTAACAGAACAAATTTCACAAACAAAATGTACTTTAGCACCAGACAGCATAATGGTAGCCATGACAACTGGACCCAGAGCTAGACAGTGCATATATATTTCTATGTCACTGTCTTCTGACACCAATGAAATCTGTCAATACAGAACAATACAAAACAGAGGTTTTCATTAGGGAGTTTAGAGATGACAGTTTAGTGTAATTGATGATGTTCTCTGCTGTAATTTAACCAAAGTCTATAGAATAAAAGGGACTTTGGTTTAACTCTTAAAGGGACAGTCCACCCAAAAATGAAACATCTGTCAGCATTTTTTCATCCTCATATTGTTCCAAAGTGGCTTTGTTTCTACTGTGGAACACAAAAGGATGTCCAAGCTGCTCTTTTTCTATATACAATAAAGGTGAATGGTGTCCAACACCTACACACACACACACATACACACACACACACACACTGGGTTTCCATGTTTTATTGGGGCTTTCCATAGACATAATGATTTTTATACTGTAAAAACTGTATATTCTATCCCCCAATCCTAAACACCTAAAAACATCATATAGTAAAAATATTAAAAAGAGAATAAATATTAAGAGAGTGAACATTTTGGTAATGTAACATTAAATGTTATCAGAGAAGGATTTATTTGCAGAATTCAGAAGATGTTCCTGAAGTATAGCGCGTCATCACTCAGAAACGTCTGTGGGCTGCAGACCCAAAGGTTAAAATTACACCTCTTGGCATGATTCAGCTGAAAATGTGGCGAACACCACAGAGACAAAGAGATTCTTATCCCTGTGATTATCAAATCTATGAGAAATACACACAAATACAAAATCCTGCTTGTTTCTTTGGTGGCAATTTAACAAATCTGTTTTGGCATCAAGCTGATCACACGACTGGTGCTGTATCTCTGATACTGGTATTTTCCAGCTGTAAATACGTGGGCAGAGGAATACCTGTTTCAAAATACATTTATAGAAGTACATTCTGTTTCTATGAGGTGAATGTCTGCTCATATAACAGTTTGTGATGGAGACCCCCTTGATAGCTCGCAGCATGTATATGTTATTACCTTGTTAAAAAGTGTCACTTAAGTCATTTCACCGACACTTGACACCGAGTTATACAGTAACTAATATTTAAGTACTTAGACAAGAAAGTTTTCTCTGATGATTATATATATATATATATATATATATATATATATGGTGACATAGTAGAGTGGACATCCCATAAATGCAAGTGGAAATTCTGAGCCATGTTCTGGTTCTCACTCATGGCACTCACTGTCCCTCTGCTAAAACAGCACGATGACTCAGGCTCACTGCTGCACTGCTTTTCCAACACTGTAAACTTTTGTTTAATACACTCATAAGCCAATCAGTGAGAAACAGAAAGAGGGTTGTGAACCCATAGGGGGAAGATTTTTCTTAATAAGGCTTGTCAGACTTAATAATGGAAATGTGGCAACTAAAGTTGGCTGGTATATTAAAAGAGATCCATCACTAACAACTGGCAGTTAATCCTCATAAGTCATGTGTTTCATTAGTGCTGTATTGCAGATAGGATCTCCCGTATAAGTGCAATGCAGTCTCAGTTTTCAGCGCAGGATTTATTGTTTCTATAATATAATGGGATATTTACCAGTCAAACAGCAATAATCTTTGAGGCCTCTCATATAAAAGCTCAATGACTTTATAACATATAATTCTATGTGTTTGTCAGAAGAACCTCTATGGCTTTTACAAGTATACAAATGTTCATCAAATGCTCACATGCATATCATGTATTTCATCCTAAGCCAAAAAGAGGCTAATGATTGTTTATACAGAGGACAAACTCAAATCCTTCAATGTCACAGTCTTTATCTAAAATGTGATAGAAGAAAGTTGAAATAAGGTAACTGTGATAGAGAGAGTAGATGTTCAAACTATAGCACAGAGTATGAGTGTCTTGGGGTTCTGACGAGGTCATCTTATTAAAGTCTCAGCCGCTTGTACCTCAGACAGCCGCACACACACTCACACTCACAGGCCTTTAGCGCTGCTGCTGTTGCCTCCACCACTAACACACTCTGAAGATGAGAAAACCACCAATGAGCCTCTTACATTATAGCTCTGGTTCATTACAAACACTGAAGAGTAGCCAGAGGAAAAACTAACTGCATCATAAGATCAAATTTGAGCTTTTCAAGCATTTCAAGCATATGAGCAATTCTCCAGCTTTGAATATATGGACAGAAAGTTTATCTTATATCTTAAAACATCATTAGAAAATATTTTATTACAACACTTATTAATGCATTTTTCAATATTTAGTGATTGAATTATGTTTATGTGGTTATACATTACTGTTTAGGGTAATATTGGGGTCTAATTTATTTATTTATTTATTTATTTATTTATTAAATGAATAGTTTTATTCAGCAAAGACACATTAAACTGATCAAAAGTGACTGTAAAGAAATTTACAGATTTTGGAGCCTGTACAGCTCGTGCCTCGGATACTCTGACAAAAACTAAAACATCTGTTTGGTTTTGATCTCTATCGCGATCACCTGACATTGCAGTTCTTCATCATCATGAAAGCTTAATATCTGCATGCGTTTTAAAGCCAAAACTTCTGATATATAGTTTTCTGAGAGCACACATCTGAGGCACACACACAGAAAGCTGGATTTCAGACGGCACGTCCCGTGACTTAAACTGATTTCTCTTACTAATTGTACATAAACCATCTATGCTAATAGTCTGTCAACAGTCGTGGGCGGGGCCTGTGCAATATGACGTCACATTGCATATAAACTGCAAACGGCTTATTCTGAGACACTGCTTATGATTCATAAGGGATTTAAAAAAAGGAGTGGGTGGATTTTTACCATTATAGGGTGTTTGTGTACACGCACTGCCGACATATTTATGTTCAAACACCATGTAAAAGTGAATTTTGAATAATAGGTCCCCTTTAAAATATATTAAAATAGAAAGGTTATTTTAAATTGTACTATTTAACAATATTAGTTTTTAGTGAATTTTTGATCAAATAAAAGCAGAGACTGCATAAAACATAAAAAAAAATCTTACCAAACCAAAACTTTTGAATGATATAGTGTAAAATGTACATATTCATTGTTTTTTGTTTTGGTCCCTATGAATTCGTTAAACTGTAGTCATCATTAAAGGTATCATTCATAAAAAAGAAGGTTGTTTTGAACAACAAGGCTGCAGAGCACAGCTACAGGACTGGTAATAAATAAATAAATGAAGTGAGATATGTAATTAAATGTGGTAGACTGTGGGAGAAGCGTCAGAATTCCAGCTGGCACTGCATTAGATTCAAGCTTCACAAGTTGATGGCACACGGTCAGATCACCATAAGCTACTATCCGTTTGTATCAACATGTTTTTGAGGACAAAAACATTGCTGGGTAAGCAAACTTCAGATCGTATATGTTAACACTTGTGCCAAGCCATAGGGAGTTGATGCAGAACTCACAGCATATGAATTTTTTATTCTCTTCTGTTTACTTTTTTAATATATGCGTACATGCTGCTGCACAGCTACTATTCACAGATACTCCAGCGTGTCGTTCTGACTCAGATGTGAAAGAATGTATAAACAGCTAAACATAAGTAAAGACACTGGCATGCCACATCTCAGTCTCCCATCTGCTGTCTGGGTACCCTGATAACACTCCCTCTGTAGCATCTATTAAAGTGGATGAGATCACCATGGCAACCGCCATATCCTGGGATGTGAATTTCTTACACTTACAATGCCTCAAAAGGGTAAAACTGACCAATACTATTTTGTCAAATTAATATAGCTTTCTCTTATAGGTGGGAGCAATGGTGTGCAGATAAATGCTTTCAGTCAGGTCAGTACTAAGATATTCAAAAATGCTTCTTAATAATAATAATTTGAAAGGAAGGGAAGGAGATCATACATACACTTTTCCTTTGATTTTAGGTATTATTGACCTTGGTTATCATTTACATTTACATGTACAGTACATGACAAGTAATTTGACACAGTATGTTGTAAACGGATGACAGAAGACAAATCTTGGCACAGGAGGGGGGAAAAAAAACACATTGAAAACATTTTAAGGCAAGTCATGTTCTATGCAACTTTATACTTCTTTTCATTGTACATTTATACAAGTGTCCAGGTTATTTCAATAGTTGTTCTGCTTGTTTTTATAAGAGGTTTTCTAAAGTTATTCACATTATGCTCAACAGCATGACAATGTCAATGACGATACGTACATCATGTTAATTTTATTTTATAATTTGATCATCTGTTTGTTTGGGGAGGATCTAAACAGCTATAACTATGAACCCAATGTACAATGTGTTTATGCTGCAGTATTATGGAAACCAGTGAATACTCTATGAGAAAGTACAGAAAATGACCTCTGATGGCATAATAAAAGCATGCAGTGAATCCCCAGAAGTGCTGACCTATAATCTTTAGTCAATAAAAACTGCAACCAAATATGGAAATACCAACATGCTGGCAACAGTATCACAGAAATTAGATTTTTCTCCAATTCAAACTAATATAAGTTCTAAAATTATTTCTATACACCTAAACAAATACAGCAGTAAGCACATTCTTTCAATCTCATATGCCTATATGATCTAATAACAGCCATCTTGCAGTGGAGAAACAAAGTTTTTAAAAGGGGAAAGGAATGTGTGACGTCAGAATTGTGAAAATTTTTTAGGGAGCACTTCTATATTTAAAAATTAAGTGCACTTATCAGGCAAATCACATGCTGGAGCAGTTCATCTTGTTTGGACGTTGTTGGCCAGACCAACAATTTTGATTAATACTCCAAATAAAACAATAAAAAGATAATGAGAAAGATGATCCTCTCAAACATTCACTTTTTCACATTGAAACAAGGATATCCAGTCATTATTGATTTTTTTTTGCACGAGTTCATAAGGAATGTACTTTTTAAAAAGCACATTACTAAAACATATCCAAAGAAAATGAAACCAAAATAAAATATAATGTTTTGTAAATTCACCAGCATATTTGTTGTGCAAAGCAAATAGGAGACAAATGCTAAATGAAGTACAGATACTCTGCAACTGTGATTCAGTGGATTATCATCAGATGTCACCAAAACTCCCCCAACATGGGAGGTCTAAAACATCCTCATATATGCTTCATAAAATCCTCACCACTCCAAAATAAATTATACAAATGACTACACAATTATTATGAGACCTTGAACAGTATGCATGTTTGCTTGTGTGCTATTTTTGGTCTGAAACACTGAAGCAATGGATACTTTTAAAGAAGTATTTATCAACTTCAGTCAGGAATGTTTAAGATGTCTCCCTATTTAACAAACTAACAAGCTGATGAGTTAATTCAGGTGTTTTAATTAGTGAGACATCTAAAACATTCCGGTAGATGAGTCCCGAAGACTGGAGCTGAGAAACACTGCCTTAAAGGATGCCATTTTAAGAAAAAAAAAGGGGATATGAATGTGAGAACTAAAGAAAATTAGTGTACCTGGACCTGTTTTTTATAACGTTATGCACAGTTTAAAAAATGACCACTGTCTCAGTGTCTAAAATCATGATTTTAATGCATTCCTCCCTATTATGTCCTTTTCCAGAAAACACCTAAGGTGGTTTAATGCTAGAGGCTCGTTGCATTGATTCTCAACAAAGAGCACTCTATCGTCTCATTTGGAGTTGGACTTTTCTCCCGGAGATTTTGATGGGTTTCACAAAGCTTGACAGCAGGAGTTGAATCTTGTTTTGAAGTTATAGCTAACGGATGATGTCCAGGTAATGCAGGTCAGTGTAGAGCGCGTTGACCAGCAGGGTCAAAAGACTGTTGCTGTCACGCAGACAGTGACCTGGGTATCTGATGAACTGACAGGCCTGGTTCACAGACACATGCAGCTCTGAATACTGCTTATTACTCAGCATCGACTCCAGTACAGATAAGGCCTGAAGATAGAGAGCAATCATTCAAGGTACAGAAAAATACAATTTGCTGGTACTATAACAAATATTAATCATAAAATATCTAAAACATATTCCCATCGGAAAGCCACACAACATTTGTTTAAAGGGGAAATAAAACCATTAATACTATTTTGCTGAAGGTTTTGGGTCACATTTAGCAGTTCTGTCATGGCAACTCTTGGAGTGTTTGGCATGGTAATGGGTATGACAATGTTGATATGTTTGGTCTTAGCGGAATAGATCTGCTTCGCTGCTGCTTCTGATTTAAGTTATTGCTGCTGCTGCAGAGCAAGTACGGGATTTGCTACTGCCAATAGAGGGTATGCACGTGATGTCACCGTCGACCGTTATGACTGCGGTTACGCCCACTGAGTGGCAAAAGACTGAGTGGTAGAATTGGTTTAAAGCATGAATGCCGCGAAAAACACACAAAACACATCCAAAACAGGAAAGAGCTTTGCGACTGACTGTACAAATAGCTTTGACACAAAATCTGAGGTATATTTTTACAGACTGCTTAAAGCTACAGAAAAAAAGAAGTAAATGGATCGCTGCAATTCACAGAAACAGCTGGACTCCAGGCAGAGAAACATGTTTTGCAGTTATTATTTTGTGTCAAAATGTAGGATTTTGGGGTAAAATCATAACCTATATATTTTATTGTTATATATTGTGTTGGCAACTCACCAATTTAATATTTACTGTCTTATATTCTGCATAATTGTTTTTTTTTTAAACAAACACTGACAAAAACTATACAAGTTTTAGGGCTGGACGATATGACGATATATATAACATTGATATAAGTGATCACTTGGATTTAGACCTACCTATATTGTATTTACATAAAGCGTTTACAGGCCGATTTGCTTTATGTATTTCCCCGGCGACGAAATCAGGCACATATAAATGTCAGGAAACACGATTCTTGGCTGCATGTCAATATCCATGGATTAGGTTTCTTAGACATGTCATAAGGAACACTTTCGAGCCCAACCTTTAGTGTAATTGTTTGTTTTACTCGCGTTTTTGCAGATATATTCAGGTGGAGCTGGGGAAGGTGGAGGGTTTCTGAAAGCACGCTGCACTGCTAAGGCAAATGCTAATCAAGTATTTGAAGGTTACGCATTCAAGCTCACTGGCTACTGATACAGCAGGAACCAATCAGCTGTGCCCTATAGAGAATGAATTGATTGCAAGCAGGTTGAGTTAAGGACCTATTAGCCATCTAGAGTTTCATGACAGAACTTGAATTTGTCTAAAAATGTTACCTGTAATATATTTTTTCTAAATTCAAAACAGAGAAAACTTTCTATTATATTATATTATATTAAATTAAATTAAATTATATTATACTGTATTATATTATACTATACACTTTTACCCAATTCCCTGGAAGCTCTTACCTGTTGGGCTTTAGCTGAGAGCTGCAGCTCTGTGCCTGGATGAAGACGCAGCTGATTCTCTGAGGGCACCTGGACCAGGAGAAATGCTGACATGCTGCGCGCCACAACCCGAAACCTGACACACAGTAAGAAATGGCATTGTGAGGCATGCAATTCACATAATTCAACTTTCATGAGCTTTAATGGAGGATGGCAGTTACCTTTTACTTCCAATCTGGACATCAAACCAAAATTCTGTTTCTAGCAGTATTTCAACAACTCTCAAACTTCTCTCACCTGCTAGAAAGTGGGGATTTCCTCCCAAGGCCGATGGCTCCCAGGATGCCTGAGTTCAGTCTTTCTTCACCGAGCTGGACCAGACGGTTCTGGAACGCCATTAAGGTGAGAATCAGAGTGTCAAGTGCGCAGGTGTCCTCTTGGTCCACCTGGATCTGCAGAAGCTCCAAGAATTTATGCCACCATAAAAACAGCTTTGCCTCATCAGCTGGACCACTGGAGGAACAGACGACACACTCGCTTAGGTCATTAATACAGGGTATCTGCAGGGTTTTTAAAATATATTTTAAGGCTTTTTAAGACCTGCATAAATAAAATTAATATTGTATTGGGGGGGATGTAAGTCAATGTTTATGGTAACATCCTAAACCATAAAATGACTGTAAAAATTATGATTTAAACAACTTTACAGTTTAAATAATACAAGTTGACAAAACAAGTTTTATAAAATTATAAACCTCACATTTCAGCCTTTAAATGATTATTTTTTAAGAACAGGGATGTCAAAATGATAAATATAATGATTATACAGTATATATTCATTTAAATTATGATTATATATAATATTCTATATTATTATTAATATATTATTCTACATTCTTTGAATGCACATTAGCTTCTTATGGATCCACTGGTTAACATTTACAACACTGTGTGCTGACCTTAAATTTGATTAAAAAAAAACAAATGTAAGACTTTTTAAGGACCCATGGGGACTCTGGAATAGTCTCACAATAAGCACTAAAGGTAAAAAGGAAGTTATTTACTACCTCTGCAATCCTACACTGCTTCCATACAGGTTTTTTGCATGCGTCCTTCAACATGTGAAAGAACGCAATGCCACTATATGTAATAAAGTGCACGTTACCTAGGGAAGACCTGACTGATCCACGTGTTGAGCAGCATTAAGGTCTTCTTCTCATTCAGGAGGGTTTGCTCCAGGTTGAGCCTCTGGAGGATGTAGACGTACAGTGTGAGGTAACTGCCCAGGCTCAGGCTTTCCTGGATGAAGTCCTCAACAGTCAGCTCAGGAACCTGAAGAGAGACCAGGATGGGCCCCCAACCAGAGTACTGATCAGCACATCCACCTGAGAGAGAGACACACAAAATACTACTAGAAGATGTGGACATTTTTTCTTATAAGAAACTAAAACTCACTGTACTCTTTAATGGTACTGTAATGGGAAAACATGCAAATGTTTTGATTCAGCCCAGATGTTTGCTTTTATGGTTCTAACATTGTGATGAGGAATAATTCCTAAAGGCTTACGCAGACAGACCGTTTAAAATCTGTGACTAAGCCCAGAACAAGTATATGAGCTATTATTACCGTCAGTGAAGTATGAGAGAATACAGGCCTCAGTAGTGCGTGTCATGTGACGCACTGAGGCCAGGCATCTGCACGCAGCGGTTAGCAGGGGAAGAACCAAAGGACCCCGAGCTCGCTTTTCCACCCAGGAGTGGAGTTTAGTCCCAAGTCCCTCTGCTGTAGACATGCCAGCTTCATTCAGAAGAGTCAGCATCTCAGCAAACAGACTGCAGGTGGCCATGTGCCGCTGCTGGAGGTCTGTCTCTGAATGAGAGGATGAGACACATTAAGATCAGTTCATTCAAAATAAAGAGAGATACTGGTGCAGCCTGTCATGTTGTTCTAAGCTAAGATGCTAATTAGGCATTAATGAATTTAAAAACACTTTCTGTAAATAAAAACTGAAACAACAGTAGTAGTTAATTGGCTATTAATTGGCAGTTAATAATAACTGTTCTTTTGAACTTTCTACTCATTAAAGAATCCTGGTTAAAAAAAAATGTATCCAGCTCTCCACAGAAATAAGCAGCACGACTGTTTTTAACATAAGTAATAATACGAAATGTTTCTTGAGCAGTAAATCAGCATATTAGAATGATTTCTGAAAGATCATGTGACACTGAAGACTGGAGTAATGATGCTGAAAATTCAGCTGTCATTACAAAAATAAAATGAAATCCAAATTTTAAGCTTTTTTGTAGTCTAAACAGCATGCAAATAAAAAAAATAACTAAATTACTAAATTCATATTTGGTCTAATATTCAATTAAAATCAGCTTTTTGGAAATGTGTTTTATTTTGAATGGTAAAATCGAATTTCAGGCGGAGCATGGAAAGTGAACAGACTCTAGGGCTAATTCAGAAATGACTGCACAATTTCTATGTACATATATATGTTGTAAATATAAATATATAGCATTCTCTAGCATGCCAAAGAGAGTTAATTGGCATACTCAAGCGTGCAAATCAGTAGATCATATTTCAAATGTTTTGGCAAGAGATGCAAACATTATTGCACAGTAGTGCCTATATCTGTTTCTGAATTCACTCATTTCTTACTTTTTCCCCCCACTCTTGGCATTGTGTGAATGCCTTTGTCATTTACTATGGCAACCGATGTACCGGGTACTGAATGAACAAACAGATCTCATTTTGTCACCTTCTAAATGACACAAAGTACAAACAATCAATCTGAAAGACTGGATCTGAAAAACAAACCACAACTGTGTGCAGTGTGAACACAGGCTAAAAGCTTCTAAAGCAAACAACTGCTTTTATTCCTTTACAATCTAGCTGTACACAGAACTACAAATTATGCTTATGCAATATTCTTGAGTCGCCTGCTGAGGGACGTGACAAGAAAATGAATGTGAAACAGCAATGAAACGTTCTCCTCACCAGGAGGGTTGAAAATGACAATGTATTCCAGTAATTTCTCCATTTCTGTCTCCAGAGAAGAAAGACTGATGTGCCCATTTTGATCCAGAGAGGTCAGGAACTTCACCATGAGATGAAGGAAAGCTTGGCACTTTAAAGTCATGTCCTAACAGACACAAAACACACAGCAGCAGCACATCATGATGCTGTAAAGATGTAGTTATATGTTTCATTCATTTACAGTGTGCAAACATGTATTTGACAATAATGTGTCATCTAACCTTGTGATGTAACACTTGTGTGGTCGGCCAAAATCCAGCAGACATTCTAAGCAATCTGATGACTTGTTGTGAAGAAGTGTCATTACTGAGAACAAGGGATGCTGGGTAATGTGTGCTAACGTATTGCATAACATTTTGATAAGAAGGAAAATCCACTAGGTGCCAAGGCAGAGAAGCTGATTGTTCCAATAGAGTGAGGGCGGAAGACTCCTGTAGAAGTAAACCACAATAGATTAACCTCTAATAGGCACCCTTGAAGATGATTAGGGTAAACAGGTGACCACTCACAGGCTTGCTGAGATCCTCTTTGGCCAGAAACACCATCAGGTAGAGGACAGAGACCACCAACATCTGAGCTGAGGGGCTCATCTGGGGGCTGAGAGAGTCACTCAATACACTGACCCAGTTCACCTCACACAGCAGCTCTCCCATAAACAGGAAACAACTCTTTGGACTTCCCCGCTCCACCTGAACAACATGAATGAAATTAAATCACTGACAACGATCTATTAAAGTATGCTAACTTACCTCAAACTACCTAAGAAGTTACCAAATGTATACAGACTACTGTTCAGAAGTTTGGGGTCAGTTTGATTTTTTTTTTTTTTTTTTTTTTTGAAAGAAAGAAATGAATACTTTTAGTCAGCAAGAATGCATTAAATTGATCAAAAGTGGCAGTAAATACTTTCATAATGTTATAAAAGACTACTATTATTTCAAATAAATGCTGCTCTTTTGAACTTTCAGCAGCACAACTGTTTATTAATATTGACAATAAGAAATTTTTCTTGAGCAGCAAATCAGCATATTAGAATGATTTCTGAAAGATCATGTGACACTGAAGACTGGAGTAATGATGCTAAAAATTCAGCTCTGCAATCACAAGAATAAATTTTAAAATGTATTAAAATAGAAAACAGTTATTTTTCAATTATAATATGTCACAATATTACTGATTTTACTGTATTGTTTATCAAATACATGCAACCTTTGTGAGCATGAGAGACTTATAACATAAGAGACTTCTAATAGGTCTAGATGGTTTTGAAACATCACACTCATCAACATTCTAGAGACCCTCAAACAAGTACAGGTAAAACATGAGATTTTAAATTTTGTAAGTCTCTCACATTGAAAAACTGGTTCATTAGTGTCTGATCTGGATGCAGGTCCTTCCATGGCAAACGGCTGTACTCAGTGTGGTAGGTGTACAGCAGGTACTCTGGCATCTTGGGAGACGTGCAGGTCTCACAGTAATGCATGAGATGATGCCACAGAGCTCCTCTTTGTCCTGGCAACAAGCGATCTGCAACAAAAACATGGATTTAAAAAGTAATTCTGATCACATGAATTTTGAACTGAATATGTATTTGAACAGTTAAAAAATAATTGAGCAGAAAACAGCTAAATGAATCATGACATGTCTCCGAGGATGTTTACCTTTGAATTTCTCATGTAAAGTCTCCACCAAGCAGGCGTATAAGCTCACTAAGCTCGCTGCAGCTGCAGCATCGGATTCAAGCCATGGAGAACAGCGGGGATGACTGTGACATACACAAGAGAGTTGTTACTCATCATTTCTGTCATCAGAGTTATAACAGCCAAACCACTGAGCCACATCAAAGCATACCTAGTGTTGTCAGTTTCAAGGACCAGAATCCACGGTTTAAAGAGTTTGGCCATTTTTGCATGCAGGTTCTCAAGAGCTAAATTAAGGAGAAAAGGATATAATATTAAAAAAAGTGATTGTACAAATAGTTACTATGCACAAAATGTATTTTATTTTATTTTATTTTATGTCTGCATTTATTTGATCAAAGTATCGAATAAATAAACAGTACAAACAATAATATTGTGAAATATCATTACAATTTAAAAGAACTGCTTTCTATTTTAATATATTTTAAAATGTAATTTATTCCCATGATGGCAAAGCTGAACTTTCAGCATCATCACTCCAGTCTTCAGTCTCGCATGATCCTTCAGAAATCATTCTAATACGATGATTTGGTGCTCAAGAAATATTTCTTATTAATATCAAACAGTTGTGCTGCTTATTTTTTTTGTGGAGACAGTGATACTTTTCTTTTTAGAATTCTTTGATGAATAGAAATTTCAAATCATTTCATCATTTATTTGAAATAGAAATCTTTTATAACATCATAAATGTCTTTGCTGTTACTTTTGATCAATTTAGTGTGCCCTTGGTAAATAAAAGTATTAATTTAATTTTTAATAAAAATCTTACTGACCCCAAACTTTTGAACGATAGTGTATATCTATATAGTTCTAAATATATAGTTGCAATGCATACGAAAGATATATAAATTTGTACCTTTGATCAGTCTGGGACTTCCTACTGGTTCTTTGCTGCAGTTGTTCAATTCCAGATGAATGATATAGGTAATCAGATCTTCCCAAAACACCTTGACTTCCTCAATGTACGGCCCCCATTTTGAGAGGAGACCAAAGCTCCTGAAGTCCCCATTAGACAGACGGAGCTTCAGGAAGAACTTTGAGAGCCATTCAATTGTTTCATCCACCTAGAAAAACATTGAATAATTGTAATACTCTGCTTCAGTTCGAAGTGTTTAACACTTAGAGCATGTGAAATAAATACAACTTTTATATGTCAAAAATAAGAGTGTTTTGTGTTACCTGTTGAGGAGAAAGGAGGATGGAGCGGGGTTTGTTTGTCTTTATCTTAGGATGAGGAGAACAGCCCAGCACTCTTAGTGACGTTCTCCAACAGTCTGGACTGAGAAGCTGCTCAGAAGAGCCTGCGGGAAAGTGAACAATGTTAATGTTTAAGAGGACAAATTGCTTTTTTATTGTACATTTTCATTTATGGCAAACTGTTCATGTAATCTGTGATGTTTACATTGAATGTTTGTGAATTATGAATAGAAACATCATGGTAAACTACTAAAACAAGGTGAAAGAAGGATGCTTAGATAGTCACATGAAAAACTACTATGACAGAAATCCATACATAATCAAATCTACAAACGCAGGTCTGATATAGACTTAGTCTGCTTTAAAATTATACATATGATTTAGCAGATATGGAAATTTGCAACTAAAATTTGACAGAAATTTGATACTAAGCATAATGTCTAACAGAAGTACAATCCCAAAAATTGATGATTGTGACCCAAAATCCTTATTAAAATAAAATAACTGTTTGTCTGAGGTAATTAAAAGAGGGTTTCATATGGATAATTCAACATGGACCCAATCAAATCTTAAAAAACAAATTTGTCTAGGTCAAAGAAAAGGAAAGTCATACTCTGCATGAGCAGACGAAGGAAGTCGCTGTAGTGGTCTGGAAACTGGTAAAGCAGCATTTCAGTCCAGTGCTTGCAAAAGATGTTGAAGGGCATGAGGACTTCTGCCTCAGGTTCCAGCCCACAGGTGCACAGAGCCTGATGGATGATTTCCATCAGCCGGCTACGCTCAGGGAACAGAGGTTGCGTCGCTGACAGCCACTGAGTCAAGTCAAACTAGAAGCACAGAACAGATTATTCAATTAAACTTTCAAAAGGGAAAAGTTGCAAACATGAGCTACACATTTAAAAAGTAGAGCAATCAAAGTCTCAGAGGGCCACAGAAAGGATCCAGCATAATTCTTGTACATTTAAATGAGACTGTTTTGATCCACCAGCCATTTCTGCATAAAACCTTTTTGATATGGCAATATGCTAATAAAATCCTGTTTAAGGATATGACAGCACTATTTCACATAATTATGAACAAAACAGTGAATTCTTCTCCAAACGAAGCAAAAAAAAAAAAAAATCTCTATAAGAAAAATGTAATAGTTTCAAATGCGACCTGACTGACAAACATTTACAGCATAACTCAATGAAGGCGAATTACTTTTGTGAGGAGCATGAATATGACATCACCGCTGTCTGTGTGAAGGGTGTTGACCACTTCCTCGTACAGAGAGACCAGCTCTGCAGGAGAGGCGTTTGGGGTGAAGTATGGTGAGAGCAGGTTACATAAGTGTCTGTTGAGCAGGATGGTCTTCAGCATGTGTTTACATTCTGATCGGACATCCCGAATGAAGACCTATAATCAAAGAGACACTTTATATAGTCTGTATTACATGAAACGGTTAAGACATGACTGTAAACATAAAACCACAGACACTTTAAGAAAAGATTAATGTGAAAAGAGACAAAATTTCAATTTAAATGAAAAATAATTTGAGAAAACATCCTCAAGTTTTGAAATTAGGGCTGAAATTATGTAACATAACAATAAAGTTCTCCTGAACATTGGGTTGAAGACGATACCTGACCCAGGATCTCAATACAGGACGAGAAGAACTGGCGAGTGGGTGGATGTCTCTGTGTGTCCTCACATACAAAGGACACTATCTGATAAAATGCAGTGATGCCCACCTTCAGTATGCCAGGGGATGCATTTAGTTTGTAAGCATTAACCAAAGCCCTAAACAAGAAAATGTAATGTTTACATTTAGTGACACAAATTTAGAAAGTGTAGAAAATGAGTCAAGTGGCTACTGACGTGATAAAGTTCTCTGTGTGCACAGCCGCCTCAGCCAGACTTTGAGGAGGAGCTTTGATTCCGTCAGCCTGTAGCTGTTTAATATCACTCTTTAGGCACTGGATCTGATTCTGCACTGGATCAAGTTTGTGCATTCTTGAGTACTGCAACACACAACGAAAGGGAGAGAGAGATTAGCATTTAAGCATTTCCGGTTCTATCGTCCCAAAGACAATGTTTTTTTTTAATGGGTTTTTGGTTAAATGGCTAAAATAGGGTCTGTGGTGAACACAAGCTCAAGATACTTTCACGTTTTATTTTACAACATAAAATACATCAGTATTAACCTACCAGCATTAACAAGTGGCTAAATCGGACTACAGAGGCTGTCGCAGACATTAAACGTCATCAACAGGTAAGCTCAGTCCGCTTTTACAGCCTCGTTATGCTTAAAACTGCACTCTTACAAACTATTCTAATTCACACTTTCAAGGAAAATGTCTTTAGATAAAGACTGAGCTGTCGGAAGCTAAGTGATGGTGACGTCGAACTCGTGGGACCGTTATAGCCTACCTTTAGCTTTTTGCTTCTGGCGACTGCATTTAGATTTCAAAATTCATAAAAGTTGTGTTCATCTGTGAAAATTATCTTGATGGACAAAAAGTGTAAGCATCATAAACTTTTGTTGATCACAAAACTTATTTTTTGTGATAATCCAAAAGCCTATGGGAAAAACCCATTGGGTTTTTGTCAAGGGAACCAGCGTGATGCTAACTGTTGATTGGCCTACAAAGTGACGTCATAGTTCCACCACTCTATTAAATATTGATAAGTCATCATGGATTGCTGACACCTTGCCATCATGCTGACACCTAGTGGTGTGGATGTATTATTATACAAAAAAGTTTTCATTTACCATTGCCACTGCAGAAATGTGCTAATTGCAGTCTGTCATGATTAATTAATTACACAAGCAAAAGTGTCCAATAATATGGGGGTTACCACGACAAAGTGAACCGTGTTCAGCAGGTCATGTGATTACAACATGGCGCCCCCGATTAGGTGACACTGCATATACTGTGAAACAAGGGTGCCCAGTCCTGTTCCTGGAGATCTACCTACCTGCAGAGTTCAGATCCAACCCTGCTCCAATACTGTCTGTAATAATCAAGCGCTCCTGAAGATCTTAATTAGCTGCTTCAGTTGTGTTTGATCAGGGTTGGAGCTGAATTTTGCAGGAAGGCAGATCCCCAAGAACAGGATTAGCACTCTTGCCAGAAAACAACTTTTGTTTGGCTCCTGAATATGAGTGAAGTCTTCATCTCATGTGAGTGTAATTGATTTTAAGGTAACACTTTATTTTACAGTGTCATTGTTACATATGTTACATGTAGTTACTATAGTAATAACTATAAATTATGAATAATTACATGAAACTAGCCCTAAACCAAACCAAACCCTAATCCTAACCCTATATTAAGTACATATAGTTACTTATTATTACTCAGTACTTAAATGTATAATTACAGTGTAACAAAGACACCTTAAAATAAAGTGTAACCATTCAAATATTGTTTCAAATGTACTAATTTCTTTATCTGTAAAACCTTTTAATGAGAAAAATAAATACTAAGTACACCTTACAGATAGGGCAGAGCAGAAGGACATAAAATGGCCGATATGTGTTCACCTTAACAGTGATATGTGCGGGTCCCTGGCAGGGCTGTCCGCCTTTGCCACGGCATTCTAACTGCATTGAGAGCTGGTCTTCTCGGTTTATGTAGAGCTGCGGCAACACCTCCAACAGTTCATTGTCTAGAGCGACCTGCTGTGTTTCCCGGACCGTTGCCAACCTGAGAAGAGGACACAGTCATGATTTACAACATCATTCAGCATATACGAAGTTGCAAATACAGCAATACAGCTTATCACTGAGTAATCGGAGAGGCTTCAGTTATTAATCACTGGAAACTTCATTAACATGCACTTACAGACTGTATCTTATGTGAGTTTTGAAATTACTTTATCAATACATAAATGCTTCAAAATTACAGATTAAGTGCTCATGTATTGAGTCTCACTTGGCTTGATGTTGGAGCTTAGCGAGGTCTTCCTGAATTAAGGCAGTGGAGATTCTCTCATCAGACAGACTCTCAGTGGGAATGTCAGGCACTGGAGCTTTCATAGGCACGAGCAACAGTGCCCCCTGGGGGGCGACATGCTTTCTCAGGTGAGAGAGAATACGTTCCCTCGCTGTAAAAGAATAGATAAGATATATATTTTTTTAGTGCAAAAAGTACAAAATGCTGTTCAATTAATCTGTATAGCAAACTGTGGTCTAAGATCTAAATATCCAACAGCAAAAATTGTTAACATCTTTTTATTATACAAAACTTTAACGTGAATATGGTGAAAAAGGGCTTGTTGTGACATAAATGCAGCCCCTGACTCTTGCTTTTTTTATTATTTAAATATGCCTGAAGCAAACAACTGAAGCATTCCCTACTGTAGCATTTTGACTGTTATAAATTAGAGAGTCCAGATATCAGAGAATGATTATCAGTGGAAAGTGGGCTCAGTACCAGCCAGAGGATTGATGAAGTCAGTAAAGTAGGAGGAGTTGGTGTTCTGGGAAAGTGTGGGTTCATTCTTGACTTTTGACCACAGACTGAGCACTTCCTGCAGCTCATGCTGGACTCGCTCAATGTCCACATGCTCCATCCACACCTCCTAAAGGTGAAGTGACACAACCTGGCTTCAATTTATTTTTCATAATGTTTTGTGTCAAAACTTCTTCAGTTTTTGTTGTAAATTTGATCAAATAAATGCAGCCTTGCTGAGCACAAGACTTCTTTCAAAAACATTACAAAAATCTTACTGACCCCAAACTTTTGAACATGTAGATTTGTTAAATATACAGCTTGACATTTTATATAAATTGGAAGGGATGTTTTAAATAACATATTCATTCAAAACAATCCACTAAATTCTTTTATGCCTCACAGTCCTCTTAAAGACCAAAACATAAAGAACCAAGAACGAACAAACCCTCACCTGCTGGCGCTGCATGATTTTGGCTAGGCGATGGGTGTCATACTGCTTTGGCAAAGAGGGCAAGTAAATTTCCTGCTTCTGAAGGTTATCATCATCCAACCACAAAGCAAACACAGTGAAGAGCCTGAACAAAAAGAGTTTGACATTTAAAAAAATATATTTTCTATTCTAACATTATGGTTGAATGATATGGCTTCTATTTACAAATAATGAAATCTAAAATTCTCAGATTTTATTTTGTAACTTCTGAGTAACCAAAATGAACAATGTAGCAGGACTCACAGCTTGGAAACAATATCAAGTTTCTTTTTGATGTCAAATTTGAATCACTTAACACTCAATAAGACACTCAACTCAACAGTAAACAGAATAATGGATGTTTAGAGAATAAATCAAAGGACATTACCGCACAAGCTCAGTGTGCAGCTCAGGAGATGTCATGTGCTGGGTGATGGGCGTCCCGGGAGTGAGCAAACCATCACTGGATTCACCTCTTGAGCAGGGAACTTTCAGAGCCTTACTTGCAGCGTGGTGGAAGTCAGACACCTCAACCAGCCGCTGTCTGAGGCTCTTCAGCAAAGAGAGATGGGCCGCACTATGGAAATAACGCCTCCCAATACAACCTTTCACCTCCAGTCTGATGGTGTCAAATAAAACAACAGACACGGGTTCAGAAATACCCACATATGCAGTTCACAACTCACAAATATTATACTTTGTTTTAAGTAATATACAAATCAAAGTATACAGATGATCAGGAACTTGACACAACATTATAAAAATAATAAATGCATAAAATGCTGAAATTATTTCATTATGTTAAAGGAAAGAAAGTGTGAAGAGTGTGAAGTGTAAGTATTTCAGAGAGCCTTGTAATAAAAATTGATATTTTTCAAGTACAAAATTTTATATTGACAAATGCATGAAGTGAAATGCATCTGTGACATTATGTTCAACACATTATAGTCAAAGAAGCTGTGTTCCTCAGAGCTGGAACAGTCTTATGAGTCATTAGTACTGCTAAAAGCTTAAAGTAAAATCTGGTGAAACATGAAATCATCAATAAGAAAGGAGTGCAAGGGAAGTGAGGGGGAGGGAGGAGAAAAAGAAGGAAAGATGAACAGTATGAACTGTTTCACTTGAATACAGCATGTACAGCATGTACTCTGAATCCAACATGCCTTATGTAACAACTAGACTTTAGTGAACTGAAATAGAATGATGATATGTGTAAAGTTAGGAAGTCTTCACTTTAAGGAGACAGATAATTCAAAACTTAGCAAAAAAACAGGTACTAAAAAACTACAAATAGCAGTTATGTAAAGGATAGAATGTCTCCATGTTTAACGCACCCAAACTCTGGTCCAGGTTGAAGGAGATAAAGTTGGAGGAATTTCTGCCACACTAAAGGTAGGAGTGGATGATCTGCAGGGGTAGCTAAAGCTTGTTGAGCCCAGCGATAGATCATCAACCTCTGCAGGGACGGGACGACTTGAAGCTTGAGGCGCACCTGGGCTTTCTGACAAACCGAAAACAAATGGGCTAATGAAAATGTACGTTTATTGCATGAATGTATAGAAACATTTACAGGGATCTCAAACCTATTAACAGATGAACCTATTAACAGTTGTCATGTCGATCTATTACCTTTCCAGTCATTCATGATTAATGGATACATTTTTTTTGTTTTTACTTATTTAGAAACGTCACCAGTAAGACCCTCAAAGAAATACGTAGGCAAACACGGGATATGAGTTGGGGAAAAAAAAGTATATTTCCAATAATTTTTTCCTCACATCAAAGTTTTTCCATCACCATGTCACCTTCAGGCAGTGGTCTCAAACTCAATTCCTGGAGGGCCACAGCTCTTCACAGTTTTGCTCCAACCCTAATCAAACACACCTGATCCAGCTAATCAAGGTCTTCAGGATTACTAGAAACTTCCAAGCCGGTGTGAGTTGGAGCTGGTTGGAGCTAAACTGTGCAGAGCTGTGGCTCTCCAGGAATTGAGTTTCCACTGCTTTAGGGGCTTTGTAACAAAAGGAGTTTGCGAGTTTTACTCTAAAGACAACCTGCAAAGTGAAAAAAAATGGACAATTAAAAACAATTTTAACATTCCCTGATCATTACAGTTCAAAACATTCTCTTTGATGTGACTGCACATGTAAATAGTACTGGAGAAGAGAAGGTAGGAGCAGAACGAAAGTGTACCTTCAGAGCCTGATCTGGTGTGTAAGCAGAGTTTGAGAGGAGCTCATGCTCCACACAACGTCGCAGCTGAGAGTCTTCCTCAAACATTGTCTCCATGTTTAGGACCAACCAAGCAAACCACACCTTGAGACAAAATAAAAACACAGAGAGGGACATGCTGACTAAAAGTAATTAGATCAAGATGTGCTGTATAAGTAATAACCTGCACATACCTCTCCTGTGAGAGAATTGCCCTCTATGAAGGATGGAGTAACATTTCCTGCCACTATCCAGCCCATTAGAGATGAAAGCAAACCTTTGTCTCCATGGTAACCTAGGGCACTCTAAAAGGCAAAAACAAAACAAAAAAAACAACACCATTTGTAAGTAATTTTCTTTATATCAGCCATTTGTTAGAAGAAGGCTGTTTAAACATCAGCCAAGAATGAAAAACCTTGTGTTGTTGGTAGAGAAGTTTCTGGAGACATTCCTCTTGTTGGTGAAGGAATGCAGCACGACACAGGTGGTCCAGAAGGTAGAGAACAGCTTTGTCTCGATGCCAGAGGTTCTGCTCAGTTAAAACCTGAAGCCAGAACTCAAGAACAGCTACTGCACCAACACGCCCGGGCCTGGAGCTCTCCAGAATATGAGCCTGTAGGACAACAACTTCTTCTCATGGATCATGGATCTTAAAAGATTTCAAGGTTTTTTTTATTTAAAATTATTTTTATTCATACACTACCGTTCAAAAATTTGGTGTCAGTAAGATTTGTTTTTGAAAGAAATTAATATTTTTTTATTCAGCAAAGATACATCAAATTGATCAAAAGTGACAGTAAAGACAATAATGTTAAAAAGTATTTTTTTTTGTTTAAATGAAATTTTAGACTTTAGAAATTTCTATTCATCAAAGAATCCTGAAAAAAAATCAGCATATTAGAATGATTTCTGAAGGATCATGTGACACTGAAGACTGTTTAGAATGATGCTAAAAAAAATTCAGCTTCCATCACAGGAATAAATTACATTTTCAAATATATTAAATTGAATAAAGTTAAAGTGTCAATTGCAATAATATTTCACAATATTTCTGTTTTTAACTGTTTTTTTTTTTTTTATTAAATAAATGCAGCCTTGGTTAGCATAAGAGACTTCTTTCAAAAACATTAAAGAATCTTACCGATATCAAGCATTTGAACAGCAGTGTAAATTTTTTAATTGGCTAATGGAGGAAAAAGAGCAACAAGTGTCCAGTATAGATGGAAAATGTAACATATTTCAAAATCCTACCTGGATCACACTGTTTAGGAGTTTGATGTTCTCACATGTAGAGGTGCCAATCAGATGCTGGGTCACCTTCTGTGTGACCTGCTGGGTCATACCCTGAGTCCCACTATCTAGCTGCAAGAAGAGCTGAATACAGCTCAGAAACCTGATTCGTATTAGAAGAAAAGCATTGGTCTTTCTTGCATAACTACAGCATTATTAATTCATTATTTATGCTGTTAAGTCAATAAAAAACAGAAAAGTCTGACAGCAAGTGAAAAATATTTCTCAATATAAACATAAATGTTCTTAACTGTTCACTCTTGAGCAGGTAGAACTGGCAGTGGTAGACCAGAGGAAGAATGTTTTCCAGTATGTGCACTACGGCTTTGAGATGACGGGACTGAACCAGAGTCTTCAGCAGAGATATTCCATCACTGCAAAACTTCTCCAAACTGTCATGAAAAACATTTAAATTTAATTCATGTTACTAGATTTGGATTTTCATCCAGACTGGAATGTTACTGATGATGAATCAGTCAGTCGATGTTCACTACACTTCATCTGTTTGAAACAAGAGTTATAATATTCCTTCCAAACCTGTGCCCGATGGTTGTCATGTCGATAGCCAGAAAACAGCCAATGGGGATGCCCACTTTGACTGCTTTGAACACTGGGTGCATGGTGGGAGAGTCTGTGATCTCAGGCACACTGGGGGCGCTGGAGGAAGGAAGCGGGCACCAGGCATCCTGAGGACTTCTTTCATTGGCATGGAGCTTTAGCCTCAGAACCAGGTCCCAGGCCCACTGGTTAAAGGAGGATTCTGGAGTCTGGCCAAGCCGCACCACGTTAGCCAGGTAAGACACCTGCAGAAAGTTATCATGCAGCCAATGTGAGCTGGTAACAGTACAAACGTTTGGCACTAGGAAGAGAATGTTCATTCTTGGAGGGAAATTGTTAACAATCAACTTTAAGTGGCTGATTCAACTTTTGGCTTTCATTTGTGCTGATGAATGGAGGTGAACCACAGACATTTTACATAGACTGATTTGGTCTGCATTACTCTCCAAAAACAAAGCCATAAGATATACAACACTGTCCTTTAAAAATGTTGAGGAATCTGGAGTAGTCAATGAATGACAATCAGTGTTGAATAATAAAAAGGATATGTAGCCACATAATTTCATACCTGTTTGATGCCTTCTGAGAGTATGCCACCATATGGCTTGTCTGTGAGATATTTTTGATATGCCTCAATCACCAACAGGGCGACTTCATTGTGCAAAGATGCTGGTAGAATGAGGCAACCATTCTGTGGACGAGACAGAAAGTTTTTACTGTGAATACATACAACACTTAATAAAAAACACAAAATAGCATAATTAATGGAAAGATTAACCACATGTCCAATTAATTTATCTCAGGCCTATCAAAGACTCATCAGGGAATATCAAAATTTGGCACAAAAGTAAAAAAATTTTTTTTGTGTATTATGTTCTTTTCTCGGCTTCAATTGCGAAAGCGGACATATTTTATGATGATAAATCAGCATTTATCTTTCAATAATCATAGGTAAGACTCACAGGCTGAAATCCCCAGTTGAGGCCCTCGAGTATGATGCAGGCTAATCTGTTTTCCACAGCAGTGAGACTGAAGTTCAACAGCCAATCTCGGATCAACCCCACCTCAGCTTGAGCTGGCATCCACAAGTGCAGGGGCAACTCCTTGAACAGGTAAAGTGACACCTGGACAGATCATAATTAGGGCAAATAACAGCATAAAGATCAAAGAGGACACAAAAAAATGCATTTTGTTCTGTTCTTTCTACAGTAGCTGTTCTGAATGCATATTTAGAATAGCGTTACATGCTCAATTGTCAATCTTTATCAGTCTCTGATCATCCAGTTACTACAAAAATCAGAAATGTCTTGAAGGATGCTGTCTTTCACTCACCATGCCCACTTTCTCTATGGTCTCTCTCAGTCTTTCCAGCAACACAGAGATGATGTGAGGGTGGGCTGTTGCTACAGCTGCCAACAACTCCCGCCCAACTTTAGAAAAGATCTCACGGGTGGCGATACTAACATAGGATACCTAGAGCAAAAAGTAATCACACATTTATTGCATTTATAACATCTGGATGATGTCAAAATCAGATCTTTTTTTTTTTTTTTTTTGCCTTCAGTAAAATTTTTTGTGTTAAAATCACCTCATATATCTCTAGCACTATGTTCCTGACAAACTCAGGGTCTACATCAGTGCGTCTGGGCTGGGCCATGTGTGCAAACGTTGTCAAAAGGCAGATTCCATCTGAGCTGTTTATCTCCGACAGCCAGTGCTGAAACTTTTCCTGGTGGCTTGGTTCTAGACATACATAAACACACAATAAGTGTTTTTGCTCTAAACCAGTAGTCCTCTACCAGGGGACCGGCACCCACTAGGGGGCCTCAGTACACTTCCAAGGGGGGCTGCAGATGGCTTAAAGAGTTAGTTCACCCAAAAATAAAATTTAGGTTCAGATACCTCTTGGATTTCATTAAAAAATATCTTAATTTGTATTCCAAAATAAGGTCTTATGGGTTTGGAACAACATGAGGGTGAGTAATTAATGACAGAAATTTCATTTTTGGTGAACTAAACCTTTAAAATGATTAAAATAAGACAAAACAAGCATCAAAATAAGCTAAAAATGCTAGTAAATAAATAGATAAAAATAAAGATGTAAGCCGACATATTTTTAATTTTAATTTGTTCCCTTAACAGCTACTATTTTATTTAAACCATGGTCAGGGTTTTGGAAAACGTGGATATATGACAAAATTTAAAAGTATGATTTCTAGACCTGGAAAAGTCATGGAAATTAATAAAATCTTAAAAAGTCACAGAATATTTTCTATTTTTTTCCCCAGCTCTAAAATATTTTATTGGGCAAAAATTGCTATTTGTGACTTAAACATAATTTTAAAAACCTTGTTAAATCAAATGTATCATTATTTTACTTAAAATGAAGTGAGCAGCTTTTTTAATACAGTGGATTTACACAAATATATGAGGGGGGGGCCTTCCATTGACAATGGAAGGCCTTAGAGTCAGAAAGGTTGCCAACCACTGCTCGAAACTATTCTCTTGTGATTTTCTAGCATCAGATGTGCTTGGCGTCTCACCTCTGAGTCCCTGGATACAGTCCTCAGCACTCAGGCTACAGCTGAGCTTCTCCAGACCATCCATCTCTGCACACTGCATAATGTAGAAGATCTTCCACAGCATGGAGCTGGATAACGTGCCATACGGCATTTCAGACATGAACAGCCATATGCCAAGTCTGTAAACAGTTAGTTAAAGCAGACACTGCTTCAGGAAGTGATGCACAAGATAAAGTATTGCTTTAGTTGAAATTTTTTTATTGACAGCAAACATAGAGAGGAGGCAGGAAATTATTTGGTGAAAGTGGGGGAAAATGGGTTCAGGGCAAAATGTAGGCCAGATTCCAACCTACTTCTCCCATATAATCACCAGAATTAATGTCTGTATCATGTGCAATAATAGTTAGACTCCGTTATTATTCTATACCTCTTGGCCTTGAGCACATGAAGCACTGCTCTCAGGAAGAGGTGGTCAAACTCCACTTGCAGCTTCTCCATTGAAAACGACTGTTCCTGCATTGTGGTTCTACTCACACCTGTCAGGCTGATGTACTGCGCCCAGTGGTCACTAACATAACTGAGTGTCATCCTAGAATGAGGAAAAGAACATGGACATGGACATAAAGTCAGTAATAATTAAAAGACTTTATAGGTTAACTATATAAAATTACCTGAGAAATACCTGAATACCTGACTGCAAACTTGCTAAATCATTTCTAATAATAATTAATAACTATAATAACAATAGTAACTTAAAACAATATAGGTAGTTTGTCAGGATTACTTAAGTATGAAAGCTTTCTATAGTATGAAATGAAAAACTGACCAACCTAATCATATAACCAATCCTCTTCACAAATTGGCGATAACGTGCTCTGTTGTAGGTTTGCAAGCCAACAGCAAGCAGTTCGACCAATGAAGATGCAAATGCAAATATTTTCATCATCTTTTGACTGGTGGTGGCTTGAGGCTGATAGTCCCCTATTGGCAAGAGTAACAGGTAAACTTATTAGAATCAGTATGAAAAATGTCAACTGTCTGACTGTTAACTGTCTAAGGATTTGTAAGTCTTAAGGGAAATACATGAGAAGTTTTTTTCCATTTCATATCCCCAATCTCTTTCAATATATAGACATAAATGGACATTTTTCAGTATTTCTCAATACCATATTTATACCACAATAGATAGTAAATTATGACAGAATTTGCATTTCTGTGTGACTATCATTTTAATAGCAAGTGAATACTATACAATCTACTGACTAGTTAATTAATGAAGAGAACCAGACATATACCGAATACTGCATGGCTGTCTCAGCTCATTTATGGGATATGATGAGAGTCTCACCTTTAGAGCAGATCCCCAGTAAGTGTTTAAAGAGCTCATCAAAGGGAAACTGAGAGAACAGAGAAACCAGATCATCCTCAGACAGCAGCATCCAGCTTGTTTCTGGGTCTTCATCCTGAGAGAGTTCACAAGAGTGTTACAATAGACATCACATGGTAGTATGGTGTACAGTTATAACAAGCACAACAAAGGTTTTGTTGGTACTTAAATAAGAGACACAAAATACTGACACCTTTGGTCTGTGATGACAGAAGTCAAAAGTCTAATCAGAATGATTATGACAATATATGCAGTGAGGTCAAAAGGTCTGAAACTAAATGTTTCTGTTTTTCATTTTAATAATTTGTTTAATACAAATCAGCATAACAATATGAGCTCAGACATTTTCTCATAGAGCACTGACAGGGTGGACCTCCTCACCTCCTCTCCGCCCTCATCCACTAGAGTCCAGTTACCAGATGCAGGTCCTGTAAGACTGTTGTTGCCCTTCACGTCACTGGGCTTCATGTGTCCCAGGAAGTCTGCACGGTGCCTGCATGTCACACATACATCTCCATATTCAATCAAATGAATAATGCAAAGCCAAATTCTTTGTCTCCAGTTTGTGCTTTTAGTTATAACAGTTTTAAACAAAAGAAGCAGATTTTCGAGTCAAACTGTAACAATGGCGACAATACTGACAATAATACAGATGATATAAAAAAACAAAATTCAATGGATTGTGAGCATAATTTCCAGTAAAGCTAATCTTTACCTCGCTGGAGACATGAGGATAGCCAGAGCCTGCATGAAATGATACACTCCAGATGGGTTATCCAATACTTTGATCTATTGAAGGAAAGTGGATGCAATGACTATTATAAGACAAGCAGATATTTGAGATTTTTAAAAAATATATATTATTAAATTTCCCTGTTAACATTTACTCATTGTCATTGTTACAGCTGATCTGAGTCACACATCAAGGCTCTGCTTCAGTACCTGTAGGAATGGCACAGCCCACTTGCCCACACCTGCCGGGCAGCAGAGCAGGTGGTTTAGGATGAAAAGATGATCTCCTCTAGAACCGACCTGATGCAGCACAGACACCTGGATGGAGAAAAGCTTGTGTTTCATCATAGGTCGTGAACCCAGATCCTTTTACCTCTGGAGTAATGTAAGGGTATTAGTATTGCCAGCTAAGCTTGAATTTAATAAACTGAAGGACATCAGAATAAAAATAGTTCCTATACATTTACAAATATAAAGTTCATATGAATGTAATATGTGACCCTGGACCACAAAACCAGTCATAAGTCACACGGGAATGTTTGTAGCAATAGCCAACAATACATTGTATGGGTCAAAATTACTGATTTTTTTTTCTTTTATGCCAAAAATCATTAGGATATTAAGTAAAGATCATGTTCCATGAAGATATTTTGTAAATTTCCTACTGTAAATATATCAAAAATTTATTTTTGTGAGTGGATATGCATTGCTAAGGACTTTATAGGTGATTTTCTCAATATTTAGATTTTTTTGCACCCTCAGATTCCAGATTTTCAATTTAGTTGCATCTCGACCAAATATTGTCCTATCCTAACAAATCATACATCAATGGAAAGCTTATTTATTCAATTTCAAAAAATGTATGACTGGTTTTGTGGTCCAGGGTCACATATTACAAATAATTTGTAGCTACTTTTTCAGAATGTTCCTTGTAAGAAAATAGAAACAATTTCTTATATTATGATCTCATGTTATCTTGACATTGACATTTTTTCAGTTCATTAGCTGGTGTCTGGGGGTCTTTACCAGCCTCTGAAGCCAGAGATGGATGTCAGCCTGAAACTGAGAATCATCTAGGACCCGTCGGGTGAAGATGAACAGCACACTGATGCTCTCCTTCAACGGTTGCAAAGAGGAGGGCTGAGCCTTTGGACTCACTAAGAAGTTCAATACAAAATCAATAGAAAGCATGACATTCAAAATCACAGACAGAACTACTTTCAGCAGTAATCCTATGCTTTTTCAATGGTCAGTAGGACCAGACACAATAATACAGAAATAAGAAAGATGTCAGTTCTGGTCATCCAGTCTTTGAATAAAAGTGTCTGCTAAATACACAAACAGTGAACAAGCAAAATCCAACAAGAATTGCTTTTAAAATGCCTCAAAATGATCATAATTTTTTACATTTGACAGAGATTTATGTTTTGTCAAACCAAACAACCAGTGTAACTGTGAAAGTATTTCAGATAGTCATGGTACTCCTTAGCAAACAGTGTAAACTAACCAATTATTTGTGTCTAATGTACAGTCTAGACTTATCAGTGTGAACTTGCCTGTGCTTGTATCTTGTACAGCCACACTCTTGGTGGTGGGGTTACTGCTGAGCAAGCGGTAGAGATAAGACTCCACTTGCAGACGGGACAGGATTGAGGTGTATGAGTGCAGGGCCACTGTCTGATGAAGTATTTCTGCTTTTGCAGAAAACAAATGCTTCAGCTCAGCTAATGCTGCCTCGTTCAGAGTCACCTGCTGGTAGCAGTGGTAGCCAAACACCTTGTTCTGGTCCGCACACACACCCTTGTAAAGCAAACAGGTGTATTTGTGGTCAATAAAAAAAAAAAACGAATGCAGTGTATTTTAAGGTAAATAAACAGCTGGGTTTACAGTTTTGATAAGGACACATTATTAGACTAGAGATCATGCTACCAGTCAGCAAAAAAAATACACAGCTGATCAGGGTTGTTCGCCATTTAGAATAGAACTGAAAGCATTCCTGAATTTGAATTGAATTAGAATTGAGGTAGCAAACATGATGCAGAATCACAATTAAAATTTGAATGTAAGGAAGTAGAATTAAAATGAACTGAAATTCATGTTGCTTTAATTACTGAATAAAGGCAATTTTGCCAAAACTTTGAATATCAGTTGACAATGTTTTTTTAAGTTTATCTTGAAATTTGAAGGTTTATAGGCTTTAAAATATAACTATATTTAGATATGATAGACAGACGGTCTAGACAGACAGACAGACAGACAGACCTGTAATGAAAGCCTTTCTTCCTTGAAGCTCCACATGCGATTCTGTACATTTTTGCAGTCTGAATTAGCAGCCTGCAGTTCAGTCTGGGCCTGCGTCAGCTGCTTACGGCACCTCCAATAGCTCAGCAGCAGCTCGTACAGCTCATGTCCCTCTTGGTGGGCCAGACTCTGGAACTCCGCTTCATGGAGCTCCACGTTTTCCAGCCAGGAACCGGGTTCCCATGTCCGTAGCTGCTCGCTAGTGAAGGGCTTCACGGACTGGCAGGTCCTGGGCAGCTCTGGATAAAGCCTCTCTCTGGGCTTCTCCACATCAGCGACCTTCACAGGGATCAAGCTGGGCGGGGAGGATTCCTGGTTAGCCAGAGGCAGAACAGCTGGAGCTACCTGTCCTTCAGAAGCCATTGGCATAAAGGAAGTGTCTAACAGTCCATAGGCGATAGAGAATGAGTCCTCCGAGAGCTGAGGCTCAGAGCAGGAAGCTGGGATAGACGGATATATAGAAGGGACACTAAATGGCTCAAGTTTAGCACTAAGAGGTTTGGGATCACATTGGTTGTACTGAGTGGGTGCCAAAACTTCGTCCACTCGAGGCGCCATGTCTTGTGATGGCGATTTATGCTCTTTGTCTTCATGGCAGGATGGTTTCTTCACTATTTCAGTCGTATCAGACGAGCAAACTTGGCCCTTTTCAGCTCTGTCATTATGGTCTAGTGAGGTCTGTGTGGTGGGTGGGTTCAGATCAGGGGCGGGAGGCACATGAGAAAGGCTGAGAGGGACATCGGTGAACTCCGGAGCTGGCGCTGGCTCATTAAGTTCTCTAGAAGGTTCAGAGGGCTGTTTAACTCTCTCTAACTGTCTCTCCTTTTTGACCTGTTAATGAATGATAACTATTTTTAGAATTATGAGATGAGATTAACTTCAACAAGATTTAAAGTAGCAACCCAAAGAACAGTAAGAGAAATATTATAGGTAGGTTTTCACCTGTGGCTTCCCACTGGATTTGGACTTTGATTTTTTGGGTCTTACAGCCTCCATGTCCACACTGGTATCCACATGATCGTTATAAAATTACTCCATTCCTCTACAGGACACTGCAGCACACAAGTCATGAAGCTTTAAAGGAGAGATTCCGTTTAAAGAGACATCTCGCACAAAAATTAAAACTTTACACCATTATCTGCTCGCCCTCATGTCATTACAAACCTGCATGATTGAGTTTCTAGCTGTGGAACACAAAATGACAGTCTCCGTTACCTTTCACTTTCGTGGTATGAAGAGGAGATGCAATGAAAGTGAACGGTGACTGAGACTGTCAGTCCCAACATTCAGTAACATCCCTTCCTTTTTGTGTTTGTAACAGCATGATCTAAAATTCACAACAATCGTCTATGACAGAACGATAGATGGAAAGGGTTAGGGTTTAGATATGTTTCTTGTTTCACTGAAGAAAGTCACATGGGTTGTAACAACAGGATAAATATATGATCACTAACTTACTTCCACGAACGAGGCTACTATTTCTAGTAAAAAGTAAACAGAAATAGACAGATACATCACAGGATTGCAGGGAGGAGCGGATCAACCAACATAACCCTGCTAACATGGCTAATTCGCTCTCTAAAACACAACAAAATCATGTCGTATGAAAGGAAGATTATTATAACTCACCTAAGTGATATTACTCTTATAAACAGCAGCTGTCAGTCAGCCATAAAGATTTAGCAGAGCTGTCAACTCTTGGTTTGTTTTGTTCCTGGACGCTATCGCAATACAGGGATCACGTGTTCCTCCAATGGTGAGCGGGAAGGGACAAAACGCGAAAAAAATTATGAGCGACGTTACGAAATTGGATACTAAATTTCAGTGCTAGCCGTAGTTTTGTCATTTCTACAATTTTGTTACAGTATCAGTAGTTGCTGCAAAACAAACAAATACAATAAAACGACAGATTCTGAAAGCTTCTTCAACAGTTTAAAGGCGATACAATTAATTTATTTTGTTTTCATTAACAACCCCATGCTACATGTTTGCAAAGGACAAATAATAATGAGATGTGTTTATATTTGATTTGATTAGTTGAGTGTTTAATAAAGTTGAGTGATGTAATTAACTACAATTCTCCATTATTTGAAATAAAACCAGGTCAAACCTCTATGCGGTATATATTTCAAACATAAATAAGGCTAACCACAACTCAGCTTCCAGATGTAGATGTTTTATTAATTAATTTCATACACAAATGACACCGAAAACTGTTATAAGTCCTGAGGTCATATCTTCCATCCTCAGCCCCAGAAGGAAGCCGCATCCAAACTGCCCTTAATGTTGTTCTGATTCTCTCTCCTCTCCTTGGTCACCAGGTTGGCCTCACCCTTCTGCAGACGTCTTCTCTGGGCAGCCTTCTGCTGTTTGGTGAGCTGTCTCTTCACTTTCTGCCTGATGACTTCCTGTATAGGGGCACATCATCTCATTACTTAAAACAACAAATCTAACTTGCATCATGAACACAAAGTTAGATCATTTTTTACACCAAGTGCAAATAGCCTGCCTTTTTTGGCAGAAGCTATTTACACTAACTCCACCCACTATTGTCAACATAAGTCAGACAAAATTAGAAAAGAAACCCATCTGATAACAGGAGCAGTGGCGTGGAAAGTAAAGTGGGTTGCCAATAACTTTTGCTGCAAACGGCCTTTTTCCGAACTCATTCTTCTCCCTTTTCCTATTGCATATCAGCTTGGAGAGGTGTTATTTTAAATTAAAATTAAGAAAATATTCGAAAGGTGGAAATAAAGTACTTAACTGGTATTTAACAGTGGAAATAAAGTGCTAAACTGGAATTTAAGTGACCTATAATTGAAATTGGAAGTGGTGTCCTCACGATGATCAGATGGGCTGCCACTATTTGTGCCAAGTTTAAATAGCATGCAGCAACTATTTACAATTAGTGCAAAGAAAATACTGCTATTTTTACTTCATATAAACAGCATCTATCGCTATTTGCACTTAGTGCAAAATAGCCTCTGCCTTTCCCCCACCAGGAACTTTTCATGTATATATGCAAACCTAAAAAAGTTTCACTGCAACATGCTTTTGTGAATGAGGAAGCAAACTTTTAACCATAGAATGAAATTCAAAGGGTTATACTTACTGGTGGGATTGTTGAACAACTGCCAACACTTCCAATGCTCATTTCACTGGTTGTTCTAGTTCTGTGCTCGTTCTCAAGGCTCAGTTGGTCTCTGTGGGATCACATGAATCATTTCATTATATGTAAGAGTAAGGGTTTATATGAAGGAATACTTCACACAAAAATTAAAATTCAAGTTCACAACGCAAACAGGCTATCAAGCATCAAAAAGAGCAAAAATGTACAGTAAAAGTAATTTAATACTCATAATTCACAGATCATCTTTGTTTACACTGAAGCTCTCCAACCAAAATATGCCACGTTGTGACTGGTTGTGTCAGCTTGAAGGAGCGAAATTTACCCTCGTGTCATTCCAAACCATTAAACTTTTCACACATTTTTACAATATTAGTAATATTCTCTTGAATTTATCATCCATGCATTGAAAGTTCACACAACCATTTCTCAAGCTTCAAAAAGTTCATAAAGACATTGTAAACATAATCCATATGAATAGAATGGTTTAATCCAAGCCTTCTGAAGAAACACGTTCACTATGAAAAAATTTAGGCTTTCCGTCGCATTTAAACAATGATCAACGAACATCCACGGAGCACATCAAATATGGTAAACAAGCTCAACTGTACTAGTTTTTATATTACAGATTTTCATTGGGTGAAATAACCCTTTTAAGATAAAAGGCACAATATGAACAGTAGCTTTATAGCAGTGTGAAAAAGTTTACGTGTGTGCAATTAAAAATGACTTGCATCATATCAAATAAATGACTTACCTGAAAGGCCTGAATTCTTTGTTGCATGCAGACAGGTCAACCAAATCAGGACACTCATCCTCTACCTCATCCTCTTCATCCCTTCCTAAGTCTTTGGAAATGTCAGAAACAGTTTCTTTCTGAATGTCCTCTGTGGGGATGTCCTCTTGACATCGAGCTCCTTCGTGTTCCTCTGTGTCGTTCTCTTCTGATGGAGTCTCCTTGCTAATTTTTAGCCCTTCCAGCTCAAGCATGGCATGTTTATACTCCTCCATGCTGATAACGTCCTCTGAGGCTGCCTGTTGTGTGTCATCAGCTGACTCTGAGATGTCATCATCTTCATCTTCACAGAGTTCCTCACCCTCTGGACCTTCAGGGTGGAGCAAACTGTCATCCTGCTGCAGCTCCTTGGTGTAGCCACTAGCTGAGATCTCCACATCGAGCGAACATGATCTTCTGCATAGAGGAATGTGTAACTTAGTTTGGTCTCTAAAGTCTAGACTGTGCAATAAGGCAAGCTATTAGAAAAATTACCTGATATCTTTGAATGTTGGATAGAGTTCACTTTCGTAGTTGAATCTCCTGATGAAGAAATCTCGAACACACTTGACGTCTCGATCAAAGTACCTTTTTGGAAACAATTAGAAACTTAATTATAGTGCCAGTGCTTATAATTACATAATTATCCATTTGTTATCAGGTTAGACAGTCACCATTCTGCATTTATATGTGAGGTGGAGACCATCTGAGGGAAGTCAATCATTGTGACGCGGTCGTTGTCATCGAGCATGAGGTTAAATTCATTGAAGTCTCCGTGGATCAGGCCATGATTGGCAAGTTTGACTATTAGCTCCATGATTTCGCTGTATAGTGAAGCAGGGTCTTGAATCTCTCGAATCTGACACCTATGTAAACAAACAGCAACAGTCAATGCAAGTAAATAAATAAACAAAAAAGGTGTTCCTATGTCCTTTCTAATAAAGTGTGGTACTAGATAGATTAATACAGCACACCACTGCACAGTTGTCAATGACCTGGCATACAAGTAAATATTTAATATAAAAATATACTCCTTGTGTGTGAGGAGTGTGTTCAAGGCAAAGTGCAGGTAAACTCACAGTGGGTAACCATTAATGAACTCCATAACCACTGCATGTCTGTTGTAGTCCACTGGCTTTGGAACAGGAAACCCTCGATCATATAATGCCTGTTGGAAAACAAGGAATCCAGACAAACATTAGCCTGAACATGAAATAGGTGTTTTCTGGTCTTTATTTGGTTACATTTAGCATTAAAATATCATCAAGTAAGCAACAGCTGGCAGCAGCTCAAATAACAAATAGTCATAAAATATTGATTTACATTAAAATTATTTCAGAAGAGAGATATGAATCTAGCACAATGTAGGAGATTGGTTGCAAGGGTCAACAGGAAAGTTGGTTGACCTCAGAATGCTGTGATTGACCAATCAGAATCAAGTATTGCAGAGAGTTGTACACATACTCAACACAAGATATTTTTTGTTGAAAATGAGAAAAACCTTTTGTTTTGTTTTTTTGGTTGTTATGGGACACTATGAGAAACTTTAGATAAAAGCAACTGCTTTATCAGTGGTTCTTAACCAATTTTGTTAAATTATATTACTCTTAAATTGCTTAAAAACACATACACACACTAAAATAAAGATGTCCAACATTGAATTGACATCATACATGAATTTATTTGTATTACAAAAGAAGTACCAGAGGTACAGATCAGCTTAGTTGGAGGGCCTTCAAATATTGTCTTGGAAAAAGTGGGGCTTTGTCCAAAAGGCTGAGAACCATTTGTGCTAGCTATGTAATGGATTTTGACAAAAATGCATTTTCAGATTAAAATCATGGATGCAAATATAAATAAGATTATTTTAATATTGGAAACAGATGAAATAAGCCCAAATCAGCAGTGACACTGACATAAAAAAAAAAAAAAAAAAAAAAGTATAGAAAAAAGTACAGAAAGAGTACAGAAAATTTACTCTTGGAATATTTGGATATTACCTTCATATATGCATACTCTTTCATGGCAGAGAGCCGGGACAGGTACAGCCATGAGATCTTGTGTCTGTGCTTGTGGTAATCTCTCTTATTCTTCAAGTTTCTGAAGGATGTCCTACCCAGTCTGTGAAGTTTCAGAGCAAACTGCTCCTCCTCTGCATTTGCAACAATGTAAATGTCTGAAATATAAAACAAGTATTATAACTCTCGAAAAAGTCTCCTTTATAAGTGAAACTATTTGAGGGTTGAGGGAGAATGGACAAAACAACAAATCAAATGTGCCAGACTTCTTAATGCCTACAAATAAATTCTAATTAAAAAATAATCCTGACCTGACTCTTTGCCGACTCCCATCTGGTTTCCAACAGACAAAATAACATCCCTGGATGAAAGTGTCTTCAATGCCAGATAATCATAGCCACCGTAATTTAGCCGATACCCCTGCACAGCTATAGTGAGGAAACATAGTCAAAGCTGCAACTCATCCACAAAACATTACTGAATGAAACTGAAGAGTGATATCACGCCTGGCACATTTACTTTTGCTGCGTTCATAGGCCAGTAGTTTGTGTTTGACCAACTCCCGCAAAACCTTGTTGCATCCTCCATGTTTGAGACTGGCAATGGACGCAATAAGACTCACTGGGACGATTTCGTGATTCTTCATGCCCATTTCCACCTGCGTACCCCAAAGAAATAAAAATAATGGCATAATGGAAACGTGATTGATTACTGAAATATAACTGGATCTTTTAGATTGTAATGTGCTGACATCTAACCAAACCCGTAATGAATCAAATGTCAAGAAGTAAATATCTTTCTCTTCCCACTAAGTGAACTGAAATGTGATATAATTGTGTTTATAATGTTTATAATTACATTCTGTAAAATAGCTGAAACAGTAATTAAACAAGATTCACTAATTTTCATAAAATTAATGTGAACTACAGGGGTTGGGCAATGAAACTGAAACACCTGGTTTTAGACCACAATCATTTATTAGTATGGTGTAGGGTCTCCTTTTGCGGCCAATACAGCATCATTTGGTCATGGGAATGACAAATACAAGTCCTTCACAGCAGCCAGAGGGATTTTGAGACATCCCTCTTCCAGAACATTGGCGAGGTCACTATGTGATGCAGGTGGAGGAAAACTTTTCTGACTTGCTCCTCCAAAATACCCCAAAGTGGCTAAAAAAATAGATATGGTGACTGTGAAGGCCATGGGAGATATTCAACTTCACTGACACGCTCATCAAACCATTCTGTCACAAGTCTTGCTGTGTATTGGTGAATTATCATGATACACGGCACCCCCCTTTCAGAGTACAATGTTTGAACTGTTCGGTGCACATGGTCCTCCAGAAAGATTCAGTAGTCTTTGGCAGTGATGCACCCATTAACCACAGTAGGGAATGACATGATATTGCAGCCCAAACCACAACCGATTCACCCCCATGCTTCATTCTGGGATTGCAACAGTCCAGGTGTTAAGCCTCTTTGGGGCTTCTCCACAATGTAACTCCCATGGATGTGGGAACTCAGTCCCCCTCAGATGACCTCATCAGAGAACAATACATGTTTCACATCGTCCACAGCCCAAGATCTGCCCTGCTGGCACCAATGAAACTGACATTTGGTGGTGGTACGAGTGACCAAAGGTTTGGCTACAGCAGCCCGGCCATAAACATTGACTCTGTGGAGCTCCCGACTAACAGTTTTGGTGGAAACAGGAGAGTCGAGGTGCTCATTTAATTCTGCAGTGATTTGGGCAGCTGTGGTTTTATGTATTTGGATACATTCCGGGTTAGTACCTGGACTACCCTTTCAGACAGCTTCCTCATGCGTCGACAGTTAATCCTGTTGGACGTGGTTCGTCCTATGTGGTGGTATGCCGACATTACCCTGAATTCCATGGCTTTCGATACACCACCAAGACTTGCTGTCCTGGTCACAAATGCGCCAGCGAGACGCGCTCCAGCAATTTGTCCTCTTTTGAACGGATGTTATGTTGTGTGGATTGTAATATTTTATGTATAGCTGTGCTATAAAATCAGTGAAGATTGACCACCAGACCGCGCATATATAGGTGTGAAACCTCCAACACTATACTGTTTCATTGTCCAACCCCTGTATATGCCATGATACAATTGACAGTATGCAATGAGCATTTAGCTAAAGGGTTAATATTTATTTTCATTGACACAGATATCTTTAGCTCAAATGGTTGTTAAAAATACAGCTGGATGGAAAAATTGACGTAAACATATTAATGGCTTCTTTAAATTGGATACATACCGCTGTGAGGACTCTAAAGTCATCTCTGGACAGATACCTCAGGATAACGACGTTCAATTTGCCCATGATGGCAAACCCGTTTCCACCTAATTTTATAAAAGTTTCTGTTTTGTAATGCGTGATTAGTTCAACCAGCCATTCCACATGTTTAAACCGGAAGAGAGCAGTATTTTGACGTTCACATCCCTGAAGTTGAGGGGTTCAGTGATTCTCCTGGCGGCCTGGAGTGGAAGTGCATGTGACAACTTACAAGCCTTCTGATGTACTTGTACCATATCCACAAAATGAGCAAATCAGCAATATTTAAAGCTAAAGTAGGAGCTTGAATCTTATCAAGTGAAATAACAAAGGACACAAAATAAAACAGCCAAGACGTGTAAAAGTTTTTAAAACTTTTTTTAATGTTTTTATTTTTTTTTTTTTTTAAATTCATTTATATTATCTACAAAGTAAAAGTTATTTTAACTTAACAGTTTTATAACGGTCAAGTCAAATGGGGTTTTGTCATCAGATTAAATTAATAAATAATTTATCTGCATTTTTTTTTTTTTGCCGAACATCTTCATTAAATGGAAGTTTCTCGTGTTTAGTTTGGTTACAACCATTTCGTTTTGTTGGTGTTGATTTACCCCAAGGGCTTGAGCACAGCTATAGCAGCAGCATTTAACAGTAATGTTAATACTGTCAATATACGGAAGAATTATCTTTAACTTAGAAGGTGCAAACAAAATGTTCCAGTTATTTATGCACAGTTTTCTCACTCATCTGGGCTTTTTTGTTATTGTTAGGACCCAATGCAAGAGTTCTAGTGTCACTGAAACATGTGAAAAATGATTCCTCGTTAAAACTCTTGTTTTTCTTTTCTTTTTTTAAAAAGCCACAGTTCACCACATCTTTGCCCTGTTAACTTTTCTTAATCACTGGTGGTGGGTAGCAGCAGAGCAGCATGATTGAGGTTCTCGTGGCCATTTAAGGGGGTGTTTAGAGAAAGGTAAGGATTGGTTGGCCAGTATGTGGTGGGTGGGGCCAGATGGCTCTGCGAGGATCAGGAGCCACTCAACTCAAATGCTGTTCTCTGGTCTTCATCCTCTACATCTGCTGCTGATGGTGAGCTTGCACTGAAACACACAAAGATTTATTTTACACACTTGATAGCAAAATGAACAGAGAAATTTAAATACACATTTACAACAATTAACATCACTAGTCTGACAGTATGCAACTAACATTGCAGGCAAAACAGAAATTGCAGATCACTATATATTCAAATGCATACATAATACAAGACAACAAAAAGTTGGTTTGAAGATTATATGGAACGTGGAACCTCAATGGCTGATAATTATAATTATCTTGAAAATACAACCTTATTGGCAATAGGTGCTGGATAAAACTGAAAAAATAATGGGAGAGGAGTTTGACTATTCATTTATTACATTGCACCTCGGGAAACCAAAAACGGTTTTAGACAAGAATAAATACTAGTGTAGTAGTAAAGCTAAAGTAGTAGCTAGTAGGAAAGCCATAATTTACTGAAATATACTGACTAGAGACTCACATTTAATAAAATCAATTTAAAAAAAAAAAAGTAACAAGTATTGGGAAAACTGAATTATGTATATACATTTAGAAAAGTGTTAAATTGTATATCAAGATGTATGTTGAAAACGTACTGTGACCTGACATTGTAACACCCATGATGAACCTTAGATCTTTGTTTTCAATAAAAAAGGGGAAAAAAAAAGGTATTTTATTATTTTGTTCATTTAAAAAAATCTTAAAAATATTATTATTTAGATAAAACAAACACGGTTATACAATATTTATTATTATTTTTTAGATAAGACAAAATAATTATACAAAATAATAATAATAATAATAATAATAATAATAATAATAATAATAATTTCTAGATATATAAAAAAATATTTTTTTTTTTCTCCCAATTTAATTCTCTATGTGTTCAGTTGAGATAGGTCCTTACCAGGGGTGAGAGTGTAGGAGTAGTGTGTGGCTGATGACACAGGGATGGGGTTGAGAGTTCCCTGGGGCAGCGCAGGTTGGGGGCCAGTAGGAGCCTGTGTGGCCATCAACATCATAGTGGGAGGGTGGGAAGGAGTGCCATGATGCTGAGGCACCATCCCTGACTGCATGTGGGCCTTTAGAGACATAGTGAATGAATATTTTCTGGGTATTTATTAGTAATTTTATAATCCTGGTGTCTAACTCACTAGTACTCACCTGCTGCACATGAGCCATATGGTTAGGGTTGTACCCATGCTGCACCTGTTGGGGGTGGATGTAGACGGTCTGCTGAGCGGAGGGAAAGCTGGCTTGAGGGGACTGTGGGTTGGGGCCGGGGGTCATGGAGGGCGGGGTGGGAGCCAGGGCAGAGTACATCTGCTGCTGTGGTGGGTTGCCCAGGTGCATGGCCTGGGCTGCAGCCTGGTGCTGGGGATGCTGAACGGGGCTGGGGGCCGGATGGCTGCCTCCGTGTTGGTTACCCTGCTGCGGTTGTCCTGTCGGGGTGGCAGAGGGCTGAGGGTGCTGTGGATGAGGGTGCAGGGTAGAGCTTGGGTGGGGAAACTGCTGAGGAATGGGGGTAGGTGACACTGAAACACAGAAAAACACAAGTACAAGCAGTTATAATGTTAAAGTAAATCCAGTGAAAGTTAACAAATAAAAACAAAAAGAAAGGTATAATTATAAATGAATTACAACAACAAGAAACATGACAGGAGGAAGAGAAGTCTATTAATAAAATATATTTACATTTAATTCAAATCTAATCTAGAGTACATTTTAAGCATCTAAATTTCCTTTATTCCTTGAGTCATTAATGTTTGGCTCATTACAAAGACCAACATTAATTTCTGTAACATGAAGCTATTCAGAGGCAACAAAAAGTGACTATAAATTAGGGCTGGGCGATATGGCTAAAAATATTATCACAATATTTTTCTCTATATCATACAATATCGATATTTATCAAAATATTAATTTACCATTAATGCGGAAGGAAATGCTTTCCACATACAGTATTTATTAGGCCATGAGAATGAATGTAAACAAGTAAACTTGATTGTTCACAATTAAACTCCAAAGAGTAGCTACCTTTTAATTTAGGGCCCCATGAAATCCATTTTATTTTCTCCAAAATTCTGTTTTCCGTTTCTTTCTTTCTTTCTGGATTCTGTGTTTTATGATTTAATACAAATTTATATGAACTTTAACAATTTAATCAAGCTTTTAAAATGTAATCAAATTAAAATTAATTTACAACAAAACATTGCATTTTTTTTTTTTTTTTTTCCAAGTAAGATACTGCACAACAGAACTGTATAAATGTAAAACATGGATGAAAAAATATCTTGGTTATATGATATTCCTTAGAAATATTATTATTATTACTATTATTACTTTGAGAAGTACATATTAGTTCACAGTAGTGATTTATTTCTGTCATAATTTCTTGAAGATAAACCAAACTTTTATTTAGACAATTTGTTGTGAAGATCTATATAGATTCTATATCAGACGAATCCTTGCAGCTCATTCACACAGAAATCACTTTTTGGCGACATGCACTGACTGACCATGGTCATGTAAATTTCTGTAATAGTCTGTTAGATGAATCCATATAGGGTAAAAATGTCCAGAGCTTATCACTGTTTTCAACGTAAATTTTATCACAATCTCGATATGATATCGGTTATCGCCCAGCCCTACTGTAAATTTAGCACAGTATGACAGTAAAGGGGTAAAGTGGGCTGGCAAGGCTTAGACTTTGTGCTGCGGGGAGTTCTTACCATACATAGTATGCGTCTGCTCACCATACTGAGTGGTGGAGGAAGAGACCAGGCTGGGCTGGCCGTGGCCAGGAGGGGTGATCATCCTCGCACTGCCCTGAATCATTGGACTGAACACATGCTGGGCCTGAAACACATGAACCCAACATCATATTAATGACTTTCACTTTTCTTGTTTAAGAAATCTTTAATAAATATTATCTGTCAAAAAGACTTCCTTTTTCTTTAAAAATTCAGATACAAGATTTTTTTTTTTTATAAAAAATAAATAAATTGACAATACATTAAACCCATATGATCAGACTTTATTGAAAGGTAAATGGTCTGCAAGGTAGTACCTTTAAGAATTTTCTTTTAAAAAAAAATATTGCATTACCTATCAGTAATCGTATGTGTTTTTCTTGTATAATGGGGGAAAAAATCTGCCCAAATGTTATCCAGTCAATTGAATGATATCATCCAACCATAAAACAGTATTTAAAGGCAGAGTATCCAAACAAACAACACAACCATAACATTTTAAGCAAAAGAATCAAAGACTCTTAAACTTCCCACCATTGTCTGTTGGTATCTTTTCAGCATTTCAACACTGTTCTAAGAAAGGGAATACAATGTTCAGAAATACTAAATATTTTGTTTCAGCTGAAGATTGTCAAGACACCACATTTATAAAGGCACAAGTTAGAGTTGTCAAAAGTACCGACTTCGGTACCTAGTCGGTACTGAAATGTTAAAAATGTGACTCTTTGAGCGGATTCATAAACACCTCTGATTGGCCATTGTTTTCACGGCTCATCGGATATGTCTGTGATTGGCTTCAATGATCAACGCTGTAAAAATGTTGTAAATAATCATCAATGAAGCTCTTCACCAAGCGCTTACACAGATACACATGGGAGCATTTGAAAGCAGGCATCTATCACGGACAATTCCACTGATAGACATCTGCTTTCAAACGTTCCCGCTTTCAAATTCAAACACTTCCGTGTGCTTTCAAACGCTGCCATGCATTGATCATTGTTGCCAATCACAGACATATCCGATGAGCACGTCAATACAATGGCCAATCAGAGGTGTTTATGAATCCGCTCAACAGCACTCAAAGCGTCACATTTTTAACATTTCAGTGCCGACTAGGTACCGAAGTCGGCACTTTTGACAACTTCAGCACAAGTTGTGTCCAAAATCACATACTGTCCAAGTAGGTACTACATTTGATAAGTACATTATCAAGTACATGCAAAAAAAAAAAAAAAAAATTAAATAGTTAAGTCTATATAGTATGAAATCCTGGCGTACTACATCCACATCCACCACCTTTATCATGTGACCTACTGCATCAGTTATATCACTGCCATTCACAACCCCTCTTCCGTGGCCTCATGGAATTGTAAAGTGTCCATTGGATGCAAACGTTAGAATCTCAATGGAGGTATTCAGGCATTCGGGAACCTTTCACTTATTGTTTTATAGTACGAATTTGGACATACTAATTTCATGTACTGCCTACTAGTAGGGAGGTAGGTAGCGAAGAAAGCATATTCGGAGACAGGGTCAATATATATATATATATATATATATATATTTTTTTTTTTTTTTTTTAATGATTGGTGGTGTTTATTGAACGGTAAATGGTCTGCAAGGTAGTACCTTTAAAAGCATATTCGGACACAGGGTCAATATATATATTTTTTTTAATGATTGGTGGTGTTTAGGGTGGGGAATTGAAAATAGATTTCGTCGGATCGGATACTCGTTATAAAATAAAAAATTTGATTTCTCATCGATTCCATTGTGTGCGTTTTAATATGACTTTAAACCATTCAAGCGCAAGAAGACCCACAAGCTGTTTTTTGTGCTGCACACACGTCCAAAACGTGTGCACAGAAAGCCTCCTTTCATACTGAATAATGTGCAATACTGAGTTCTCTTCCGTGTCTTTTTGCACTTGAATGGACAAATACAAAAATATGTCAAAATATCTTTGTAAACACAGTTGCTTACGTCTTAAAGGGTTAGTTCACCTTAAAATGAAAATTCTGTCATTAATTACTCACCCTCATGTCGTTCCACACCCATAAGACCTTCGTTCATTTTCAGAACACAAATTAAGATATTTTTGATGAAATCTGAGAGCTCTCTGACTCGTCCATAGACAGCAATTTAATTACCACTTTCAAAGCCCAGAAAGGTAGTAAAGACTTCATTAAAATAGTCCATGTGACTACAGAGTTTCAACCTTAATGTTATGAAGCGATGGGAATACTTTTTATACAACAAACAAACAAACAAAAATAATGACTTTATTCAACAATTTTGTCATTCTCCTATGCTGTTGACGTTGTACACACAGTAAATAGCTTACGGGTTCTACGTCAGAACGCCAGCTCAGTATTGGTCGATGCCATTCATGTGAGCACCATGACGCATGCGTGTGATGCTGACGCAGGAGCTGGCCAATAATGAGCTGCTGTTCTGATGTAGAACCCGGAAGCACTGCACACATCTATACAATGTAGACAGCGTAGGAGCATGACAGGGAAGAGAAGATATTGTTGAATAAAGTCATTATTTTTGTTTTGTTTTTGCGCACAAAAAGTATTCTCATCGCTTCATAACATTAAGGTTGAACCACTGTAGCCACATGGACTATTTTAACAATGTTTTTACTACCTTTCTGGGTCTTGAAAGTGGTAAATTAAATTGCTGTCTATTAAGGGGTTCGAGAACTCTTAGATTTCATCAAAAATATCTTAATTTGTGGGTGGGTGAGTGAGTGAGTGGGTGGGTTGCATTCTGATATGCTGTATCCTTTTTATATAAATTATTACTCAAAAACAATTGTTCACATAAAAAAAAAAAAAAATCTTCATTTGATTACAGTTTCTGTTCCTGAATACCTGAAAATCTTAAAACACTATTTCATTCGTATCTTTATTCAGTTTTATTCATTTGTGCGATTGATAATTTGTTTGTTATTTTTTTAATTACTGAGTGTTTACTTGTTTTTAATAAAGCTTGAAATTTATATCAGTTAGGCTAGTTGTTTTTGCTATGGTATTTCTAAACCACAGGCAAAAGTTCCTTGTGTAAGTGTTCTCTAGCCTGTTGATTTTTGTTCATGGTATTCAGCTACAATTAAATGTTTTGCAATAAGACTTAAATGAATGTGAATGGTATCTAAGTTTTTTTTTATTGGAATCGCAATTAGCAATCAATAAGAATTAGAATCGATAAGCAGAATCTGAATCGTTAAAATTCAAATGATACCCAACCCTAGTTGTGTTTATCTTTTATTTCTCTGCTTTAATAATTCCTCATTAGTAATGAGATATTTAAAGTCACAGTACCTGGGACTGGTAGTGGGGCATCTGTTGTACCAGAGGTTGACTGGCAAACTGCTGGGGGCTACAAGTGAAGTATTGTGTGGAGTAGGCTGGGTTTGGTGCCACGATGGGCGGCCCGGCAGCTGTAGCTGGATGCATCATTGTAGATGTGCCAGGTGGGTGATGCTGGTCTGGCCTTTGCTGTGGCATGTTCGGTACTGCAAGCAGATTCAGCAAAAGAAGAGAGCATGAAATGGATATACAGCCTTAAATCATTACTGACTGTGAGAACATCATAGAGGGAAAAAAAACAAGAAAAAAAAAAAAACACTATTTTACACAGATCGTATTTCCTAAATGCACAGACTGGCAAACAATATACAAAAATATACAGGGTAACTCCCTCAAATTGAAAAAGCTTATGAATATAGTAGATGCAAAATAGCCTTAAAGGGATAGTTCACCCAAAAATGAAAATTTGATGTTTATCTGCTTACCCCCAGGGCATCCAAGATGTAGGTGACTTTGTTTCTTCAGTAGAACACAAATCATGATTTTTAAGTCCAACCGTTGCGGTCTGTCAGTCGTATAATGCATGTAAATAGGAACTCCATCTATAAGAGTCAAATAAACATGACAGACAAATCCAAATTAAACCCTGCGGCTCGTGACGACACATTGATGTCCTAAGACACGAAACGATCGGTTTGTGTGAGAAAACAAACAGTATTTATATCATTTTTTACCTCTAAAACACCATGTCCAACTGTCTTTAGCATCCGGTTGGTAAGGTCTGAACGCGCTCTGACAACGGAAGTGATGTCTCGCACTCATTGAAGCAAAGTGCGAGACATCAGTTCCGTCATCAGAGCGCATTTTTTTGACCTCACTAACCGGATGCTGAACGGAGTTGGACATAGTGGTGTTTTAGAGGTAAAAAATGATATAAATACTGTTCGGTTTCTCACACAAACCGATCGTTTCATGTCTTAGGACATCAATGTGTCGTCACGAGCCGCAGGGTTTAATTTGGATTTGTCTGTCGTGTTTATTCGACTCTTATAGATGGAGTTCCCATTTACATGCATTATACGACTGACAGACCGCAACGGTTGGACTTAAAAATCACCATTTGTGTTCTACTGAAGAAACAAAGTCACTTACATCTTGGATGCCCTGGGGGTAAGCAGATAAACATCAAATTTTCATTTTTGGTGAACTATCCCTTTAACCATCATTTGAAAGCAGCTCTAAAAACATGCACACTGAGAGAGAAGCATTCTCACCTTTACCTGGTCTGTAGGGCTTGGTCTGGCTCATGGCCATATGAGGAACCTGAACATGGTACATGGCTGGAGGCTAAAGGATGAGGAGCAGAACTTGAGATGCAGAATTACATATATGTTCTGAGTTTTTAGTTCACAGTTTTGAAAACCACTTGCTGAATGCATCTTAAGACTATCATGTATCATATTCTGTTGATCACTAGTGTAATTTACTTTTAACACTTTCTCTTCTAGGGCTCACAGGAAAAAAGCTATTTGTACACATTTTCAGTGTTTTAGATCAATGGTCAACCCCACATTTTCTGTTTCTGAAAGACTAGATTTTTCAGATGTGCCAAGAGTGTAACCCTAGAAAAAATACTGTCCTCTATTGCTTATGGGTTGTTAAATACAATGAGAGTTACACACATCAATGCTTTTGAAAAAAGACTGACATAAATCCACACAACGTTCTGGCTTTTTCCTGTTCTGGTCAAGGGTACATGCAAACAAAGCTTTAATGCTCTAACAGGGGAAAAAAAAAAAAAAAAAAAAAAAAAAAATTAAGGGAAATGTTAAAACAAAAATTGATTACCAATTTTGAAGCAAAAAGAACAACAACAACAACAAAAAAAAAAAACCTGCTTATTCATAGTACTGAAAAATCATAGTTGATAAGGTAAGCTAATAATCTAATAAAGTTTAAAAAAAATTGATAACAATATGGAAATATAAGTAAGGGATAATCCACAGCTTTAAACGATTTTAATGCACGACATGGAGGCAAAAAAACAAAAAACAAAACACCCTTCGTGAAGCCTCCGCGGAGTGCATTCAAATCGTTTAATGCACAGCTAGCCGTGGATTATCCCACTTATACCATGGTCATTTGCCAGCATTGACAACTTTAAGCTGTTATTGAGGTTTGCAGCACAATATTTGACCAGAAGGGTAAAAATGACAGTTATTTTCACCAGTTACAGCGCCTTAGATCTAGCATTCTGCCCTCTTTGAATCAGACACCGATATAAAGTAAGATTAGATTAATTTGAATATATGAATATAGCATTTATTTGAATTTATTATAGAGAAAGAGAGAGAGAGCGCGATGCGAGATGCATCTGGTCAGTGTCTCTATTAACAACGAAGCTGTGAGTTTAATTACTTTTAAAACCAGTGATGTTACCCCCTCGTTGCTGAGAAATATGTAGTGATTCAGTAGTGAAGCTATTTTATTAATAAAAGTCGCACGTCAGCATTGACAAGTTTTTGTGCTCCTGAATGTTTTTGTGTGCACAGTGCAATCTCCAAGTGACGCATGCGTGTGTGTGCTTCAATCAAAACAGCGCATTAAAATAGAGCGGTGATTAAACTGACTTGGAACTACCTGTACATTAAAAAGCTTTATTGCACACCTTCCAGCCAATCAGAATCGAGTATTCAGACAGACCATGGTATAATAATAATAATAATAATAATAATAATAAACTGATCAGCAGTAAGAAATAGGCAAACCAAAATCTGCTGGTCAGTTACGCAGGCAAAAGTCTCATACACGTTTTCAGCAGAAAAAAAAATCTTAGAAATTGCACAAACCTTCCAGATAATGCTTTTCTAATGGAGAGAGAGGAAAGAGGGGGAAAAAAAACAAAAAGAACGAGTCTTTAGTGTGATTATCATTTGCTTTTTTCAGTATAGTAAGATTTGTTTTCTAGAACATGTGAGTGAGAAATGATGAATCAAAGAATTTTTAAGAGACGCTACAAAGGAATATAAAAGGACTGAACGATTGCATTTGGGTTTTGCATTTACTGAAATACATCTTTCCACTCTACACCACAATGTATACAAAAAAGTAAAGCTTTTATTTTGGTCAGTAGAAAAAAATTAAATTAGTAAATATATTATCAAACATCAGTGTGGTGCAAATTTTAGGCTGATGATGAACAATGAGCTCCTTCCAAAGGTTGACGGCATGCTACCAGTCAAACCATCTGTACTTTATCATCTTTTGGACATTAAGGTCTATTCATACCAAGTCCACATTTTTGCAAATATTGTAAAATAAACTAGTGCACACCTATGAACCACTTAACTTTCATGTCATTTATTTAAACCAAACTTAGCATGAACAGGCCTTTACTGGCCCTTTTCACGGAAATTAAATTAAAATAGCAATCATGTCAATCATCAATTAAGCAATCATGTGATGGGTTACACATGCAGATACTATGCAAATGCAACTGACAAATGAAAGTAAAGGAGCGATGGCTGAAGTTTGAACACAATGAGGAAATGGTTCTTGGCACATAAATGAAAATAAATAAAAATAACAAGTTTTAGTATAAAAACCATGCACAGAACGAATGAGATTACACTGACAGAGAGGTTCATATAATGGTGCTCACCTGAACGCCAGGGCTGACAGGGGTCAGAGGGTACATCTGGAACATGGTCTGACCATAGACAGCAGGGGGCTGCTGTACTACGATGGAAGGGCTGGGCTGACCCTGAGGTCGGGTCAGAGTGGGGGTTGTTGCTGGTTTAGGCTGAGGAAACAGTTAAAGTGAAATGTATGAACATGTACATTTCTCTGTTATATTTGTTTGCCCTCTTCCAGAAAACCTAACGGGAAAAACAAAATGACCTGACTTTAAGGTACAATATATATTTTCTCAGAAAAAATTGACATTTTTGGGAATATGTTGATTTCAGTTAATTTAAGGACACAAAACAAACAACTGATTTACTTACGGGGGAGCAAAAAACCCTTGGGTTGAACTCCTTGGCATTGGGATTGAGAGTAGATTTTCTAACACTCCTAAAAAGTGCATAAACAATAAATTAACATTGTTTTACTCACTATAACTTATTTGACAATGAATTCTGTCACTGATTCCCCATTTTCTTCCACTAACTCACTCTGCTACAGGGTCATTCTTCTCCTCCTTCTCATCCTTATCTTTTGCAGCAGTGTTGGCAAGAGGCAAGGTGGTCTGGACGCCCTGAGATGTCACATCAGGCCCTCGTTTCTGCTCTGGTACAGCAGAGGAAGGAGAGAGTGAAGGGGTACCAGATTTACTTCCTGCAAGGGCAACACTCACAGAAGTGGAGGTTTCTTCATTAATGCCGGACTCCATGGAGACTTTGGGACCTGTTGAATCTACTGCGCTCTTCTCAGCTGCTTGATCCTTTGGCTTTTCTCCAAGGTCCCTTGGAGTCTTGGTCACCATGGGCTCAAGAACTGGATCTGGATTTGAGCTAGACGGCAACTATAAATGATGAAGGGATTCAATAACCTGAAGTACAGTTGCTGAAACACATATAATGGAAGAAAAATAAAAACTTACCCTAAAATCTACACTGAATTTCCTTAAATTATCTATTTGTTTCCTTTGATCCGGAGCCATGTTGGGAAGCCCTAGGAAGATCAAAAAGTGAAAGAATCATTTTAAAAAGCACATTTACTTAAAATAATTTACATAATTGCATTTGATTTTTCACTTTGATGTAGTGATGTCACAATATACTGGTATTGCGGATGTCTGAGATATTTAAAAAATTAACTGAAATAGTGTTATACTACACATATACCCCCGGTTTCACAGACAAGGCTTAAGCTAGTCCTGAACTAAAATGCATGTTTGAGCTGTTTCAACTAAAAGTAACTTGCACTGATGGATCTTAAAATATGTCATTGCCATTGTTTTGTCTCAAGATGCACATCAGGAATGTTTTTTCTAGAGATTGTTTATACAAGCTACTTAAATGTCCTAATTGAACTTAAGCCTAATCCTGGCTTTAAAAGTTTTTTGGATTCTGTAAAAAGACTATAGGTTAGAGACTACAGGAGGGGGCTCAAACAGCAAGTTCTTTTTGTACGAATTTGTACAGTTATGGTTTTGAGTATAATTAATTGGCCAAACAAGAAAAAAAAACACAAAATAAAGTTAAAGATGAATGTGACTGATATCATTTTTAATATTTCATAATTTCTATTAGACATCACAATATCACTATCGTTAATTTGTGTAGAGAAAATCTGATACCGTGACAAGCCTACTTTAATGCATATGCCGTACCTACACTTGTATTGTGTTTGATTTAAGACGAACTGAAAAAGTCATTTCTCACTCTCTCTCTTTTTAAAGTATCAGCAATTTTAGGAAGAAAATGGATTTTTGGAAGCCAAATCCTTAATTCATATTGACAGTGTGTAATTTCTGCTTCCTACGTGCTTTGTCAGCACAGCAAAATCGCATGCAGCAAAGAACAGCTTTAGCAAAAGCTTTAAAATTTAGATTAAAACTGCTGGCCGTAGATGATAAATAGCATGACTTCTCCAAAGGTACACACCCTTGCCGATGGATCGAGCGATGCTTGCAGAAGCTTCAATAGGCTTCACATTCTCTTTGTTGGCATTGGGAGAATTCTGTCTTGTCTCTAGTACTCTTAATTCTTTGGCTACAGAAGAAAGATAAATGGAAAACAGGGTTGTTGTAAGATCTGGTACAGAGGAAATTAATAACACAAATTAACGAACAGGCCTTAAAATGACACATATTGTGTAAGGAACGTCCTAACCCTCTTCTATTGGAGATGCGTCCAGGTTGGTGGCCGGGTTAGCTGCAGTGGGTGACGTCGCTGTTGTGGAAGCTGTCACAGAGTCTACTGGCACTGTACCAGCCTGAGGGGAAGACAAGCAGGAGGAGCTGGGAGCACCTCCACCAACGCTATTCTGTCGAGGTGAACGAGGTCTGTGTGCTAAGAGGAAGTGGAAATAAATCAGTCAGCATTAGAGTGTTCCCAACTGAAACTGAAATCTGGGTACAGATTTAGAATCTAGGCTTACCACCACTGACAACAGATGACCATGTTCCCCCAGAAGGGCTGTTGCGAGCAAGAGGGGGAGCAGAAACCTCCACCGATGCACCTGGAGACATATAATCAGGAGGAGGAGGCCCACCGCCCCGACAAGAGGGCACTCTATGAGGTCTCGGAGTTCGCTGTGACTTGGGAGACATTCTCGGAGGACCTGCATTCACAAACATAGAAATGAGCGAGTTCTGAAAAAAGAAACAAACACCCTTTAGGGCATCTCTCATCAATGTGTAGTGTGTAGCTCTCTCCAAAAGCAGATGCTGTGTACTATGTGACATTCAAAATATCAAATATGAAGCAAAGACTGAGGAGAAAATTCCTATGCTAACTACTGCTAACTATGTTAGCAGTCTGTGGTCTGCACATGACATGAAGAAGAAAAAAAAAAAAAGATATTGTGACCAAACATTAGGAATTCGTTCCCACAACTGAACTAAAATTAAAGAACAGATTAGAACAAAGTGACCATGAACGTGAAGGAACAAATTAGTAAAATGTGGTCACGATTTAAATTAAAATAAGGTACAGTATCAAATTAGTACAACGTGGACTTGTTTTAACTAAAACAAGGGAACAACTTAGTAAAATGTGGCAACAATTTAACTAAAACACATTAGTTAAATGTGGCCATGATTTACAGTAATTAAAACAAGGGAATAAAATATCAAATTGTTGCCGTGATATAACCAAGTAAAAAAAAAAGGTACAGCGTAGCCACAATTTAACTAAATGTACATGAGGGAACAAATTAGTACAACATGGCCACGATTTAACTAAAATAGGAGAACAAATTATTACATTGTGGCCACGAATTCATAAGTTGTGGGAACAAAATCTTAATTTGTGGCCACAGTATCTGTTTTTTCTTCTGCATGTCATGTGCGGTGCTCTGTACTCATGAAATGTTAATGGATAAGAATGTTAATTCGAGTCAATCTACCTGATATACATTTGAACTTAAGAGGCTGTGACAGTTTCTCATTTGATGTACAAGAATACAATGTCAAGCCAATATCAGACATGGAAAGAAACACTTGGGCATTGCCAGTTGTGTCCCCATGGCCAAAATACAATGCCAGTCCTTAAACACACCGCAGAAAATGAGTGAGTGAAACGTGCCCCAAATTCACTTCAATCATGCATAGAAAGAGGGACAGTATTAGAAAATGGAACAAGAGGAGAAGTGAGTCGTTTTATTAAGCACCAGGAAAGTCCCACAGCTGTTAGTGGCAGCCTTAATTCAGGCATTTGGATTGCAAAACGTGAATCTGAGCAGTGGTGCCACAACAAAATGGCTGCTCAGTCTGGAATTTCTGGTACCTTCTGAGGACAGGCGTTTAGGCATGGTGGACAGAGGCCCTGAAGAGCCATGAGCAGAGGGGTGAGACATGGGCCGTGAGGGCCTGGATGGGGGTCTGGAGGGAGGCCGGGTGGGCGTGGCCGCCCGGGGTGGGAGAGAGTTGGTGGGGCCTGACTGGTAACGGGATGGAGGGCGAGAGGAGGGAGATGGGCAGCGTGAGGGCCAAGGGTGTGCACCTGACAGAGATGAAATGAGCCGAAATGAGAGGAAAGAAAAACTACATTGGACTGGATAGGAATAGGAAAATAGGAAATAGGAAAACAGAAAAGTCTGAAGGCCTTATAGATTGAGAATTTTAGATATGATGACTGAAACTAGCCAGCAGGAAAGGCACAGAGAGGTATTTGAGAAAGAGTATATGGAAGAAATGAGTTTAGAAGGAATGACAAGACACCAAAGAACAAGGATGAAATGTAACAAATAACATTGAGATTTCTTTGGTTAATTCTGAGGCAGTGAAACAGAAAACAATAGGGAAACAGGACTTCAAAGAAAGAACATTTGGAAAGATCAATCAGATTCTCTTGGAACAGCAGCAGTCTTGGCCTGCAGAACTCCCTTGCTCAAATCCTTTTATCATGAAAGGACTGAAAGCCAGAGAGATGATTTGAAAGATAGACTGTTAGTGAAGGAGAGAACAATGGATTAATAGATACCATAGAAAGCCAAAGGGAATAGATTTTTATTTTTTTTGCTCATTATAATTTCTAGTATTTTAAGTGGAAATTTTGAATACTGTTTTATGAACTAATAATGAATGATCCCATTGAAAGTGACACCCGGGAAAACTTTGAGACGTCTATCAAAGATCCAGCCAGAGAATAACAGCACATTGGCCCTCATTTATCAAGTGAACGTATGACAGAAAATTGGGCGTATGCTCGTTTCCATGCAAAATTTGGCATTTATCAATTTGGACGTGAGCAGTGACTACGATCAAATCTCATGTCAGGTCTCAGCTCGTGTACGCAAGTTTTTGAGTCAGCGGGAACTTGCATACAGCATAGTAAATCTGGTGGAGAACTATAATGAGAACATTTTAGATTATTTTCCTGAACGACAATCACTCAATCATTAACCATTAAACGACACGATTAAAATGTCAAATGAAAATTAAATTAGCATAGATGAGTGCCTTAAAATAGCCTACTACAAATGTTTTTTTTTCTTCTTGGTTTTCTTTTTTCCTTTCAAGGAATTTTGCTTTGGATGTGCAAATGGCAACATCAACAGAACTAGGATTCACACATCATGCACCTGCAGCGCAGAGAAAAACAGAATAATATTGGAATAAAATAATAGGACTACACGAAATATATTTCACTGAAATAATTAACAGATTAACAAAACAAAAGAGAAAAATTGTGCATCAAATAGGGCTGGTACACGCACATTTGATGCATTGTATTCGTTTTCTTTATTTTATTAAAATATTTATCTTTATTTTATTAAATCTAATTGATCCCGCGGGCGCCTCACTCATACACGCAGACCCAACATATCAGTTCTAGCGTTGCTAACTTTACATTCTAGCCATTTATCAGCAAACTAAAATGCAGACAAAGTTAACACAGTTTAAATGGTCTGCTATCCATCTGTACCAGTCGGCGTGCACAACGCCCAACCAAACACATTTTTGCGCATGTGAAGGAAGTTTTACGTGGATATTGAAACAAGAGTGAAATAGAAAGCAACAGTAGTTCAGCAAGCAATAAATGTTACATCGTGAATATGGAAACGTTTGGATTCCTCCCGAATAGGCTATGTGAGCCCAATTCAGTTTTGCTTTAAATAAGTTCATTTCTGCTTTATAATGAATGCCACTATAGTCTAATTTATGTTTCGATTAATATATAGCTAGTCCTACTTATTTTTCGTTCTTGTTCTGTTCTGAATAAAATAAATTTAAAGGATTTTCTGTGGAGTGAGGTACTAAAATAACCAAGTTTATATATATTAATAATGTTTGTAAGTATTTAGTTTTATTTAGACCTACCGGTATTTTTATTTAAATTAATTTTATTGTTTGCAATTACGAGGTTGAGGGGTGTTTTGAGAGTAAGATAAATTTCTTTTTCTTTACTTCCTCTTCATGGCCGGGTTACGTTTCTCTGTGTCGTAAACTATAGGGTGAGACTTCTAAAATTTGGGGCGTGACATTTAAATGACGTCAGTTTTCAGCCGCCACATTTATCAACACACGTTCATTCTTGCGACGGAATTGGCCGTTTACGTAAGTTTAATGAATCACATGTGAGCGTTGTCGTAAGCTGATTTTTTCGTTCAGATGTATGCTGGTTTCTAAGTTCATTTGATAAATGAGGGCCATTGTTTGCTGCGCTGGTAACTCCACTGATTATATTTCATGGATTCAAAGCTGCATAACCAAACATACAGTTTGTTTACATAACTTGATCATTTGAGGCATCATAACACTAATTACTAGCTATTTTAGATGACATGGATACCCAACATGAAGTTGAGGCACAAAGAGTTCACAAATCATCTTGTACCTCCATTGACCACTCGCTGATCCATTGCGTTGTAGTCGTGAGATCCAGATCTGGGTGTGGGTGGCCCAGGGCTACACTGAACCAGTCTGGGTGAATTTTGCCGACCAGCTCCCCATGACATCCCTGGTTCTCTGTTCCTCTGACTAGGGGGAATGTATTTGTTCTCTCTGTTGAAGTAAACAAAATAAAGAGGAAAACTCTGGATTTAAATTCAACTAATTGAGCAACACTTTTCAAACTGAATTCAGCTCTGACAAAAAAAAAAAAAAAAAAAAAAACGTAGTGCCAAATAATAACGACTAAAAACAGTTGTAAAGGTGTGGTCACATTAGTGGAATTTCAGCGTAATTTTGTAGACAAAAAGGTCCACTGCCCATTTACTTAATGCTAAATTTATGTGTTGGGAAATCTTTTGCCCAAAAGCAAAATCCCTGTTCGAGTGAATTCCTATTGAAATAACTCAATTTCATCTGCAAAAATTTGCTGAACAACAGTAAATGTGACCACACCTTAAGACATTGGCTGCTACTGCTTAAGTTGATCCAGACGAAAGAAGCAAATGATAACTGTTATGCAAAGGTTTATTTGGACAGATTGATTAACAGGCAATAAGTTGTAATCTTAAACCAGCGATAGTTTTTGTCATTTTCTGGAATATTTAAATATACTTCAATCCAGGCAGAGCCTTTGAAGTTAATCAAAGTCCCTTTTAAGGAAAGCCAGTTCACTCTGTGGCCATATTTGCAATGCCTCTGAGCAGCTATTTCGGGCATGAATCTCCTATCTCAGAGGTCTCCAAACTCGGTCCTGGAGGGCCGCTGTCCTGAAAGTTTAGCTCCAACCCCAATTAAACACACCTGAACCAGGTAATCAAGGTCTCACTAGGCATACAAGAAACTTTCAAGCAGGTGTGTTTTAGCTTGTTGGAGCTAAACTTTGGAGGACAGTGGCCCTTCAGGACAGAGTTTGGTGACCCCTGTCATATCTACTTGAATGGAGAAATACAGAGATCTCAAACACTGCTTACCAATCTCACATTTAAATAACATTTCAAATTAGCAATAAAATCTGACACAAACAGTCCCATAAATGTTGTTTCTTATACTCTTGCTTTCTTATTCTGACTGTTTCTATGGGATACAGAGCTTCTAGTGGCAGCCGCAGTGATGTGATGACAAGTGGCGATTGGTTCGTTTAATTAGATGGCGGGACTTATTCTGCCATATTTTGCGTTGCACTTTTTTTCCCATTCACAGTAATATGAGTGGAATAAAATATGCCTTTATACACTTATGAAATTGTTTTTCTTGCTCTTAGTATAATTTAGAGTATGACAAGCATGAAAAAAAACACTATTATGAATCTCCTTTTTATTTGTTCAGTGACAGAAATACACTGGAGCACAAACATCTCCTGATCTAATCATACATGCAGCACTGGTAGCAAGTTCAAGCTTCACCTGTTGAGGCTGTGAAGCTCCCTCTCTCCACGAACCACAGCAGTGTATTTCTCTTCCTCTGAGCGGTCGTCATTCTCCAAGGCCACACGGGCCTTGTAGGTGGCACTGGCTTCAATCTCCTCCGCCAGCTGTGATGCACGAGCCTCGCGCTTGAGGAACTCCTCAGAGTTGTCTCGTTCCAAGGGAACCCTGGAAACAAAAGGAAAAAACAGACTAAGAGACAGCACATACACAGCATTTAAACAAACCAAGATATTCATCAGAGGTCATTTAAAGCACAGATGAGAGGGCTTACGTGTATGATGACAGGCTGCTGTCATAGGTGGATTTCACGCCATATGTCTCCTCATTGTATTTAAACATCTCATCAGGATCCCAACCATTTGACTGAGAGGGAGACAGTTTCAAAAACGTGATTACGGCTTCGCACCATACTGTACCTCTTGTAACCGCAGAAAAATCAAAGTAAAGCATGACCTCAAGTGGCTTATTGCTTTAAACATCTAAATGTTACTGCGTATGATACTTCTACAATGATTCGACTGCAGTTTATTACATTATGTCAAGCCTGATTTGTTTGACGTCTCACCAGATCAGTGTCAAGAGATTCCATGCTGCCCGAGATGTGCTGCTCCCCTCCATCCCAGGGTTCCAGATCCTTCTCTTTGTGCTCTCCATTCAGACGGGCACTTACCGCACTGTCTGTGAAGTTATCTTCACCAACACACAAAACAAGCAACAGGATTCATATACATCATGGTGATGCAAAAGCACACAAATAATTATGAAAAAGTCATAAAACACATGAAAATGTGCAATATGGGCGACATAATAAAGTGGAAAACAGGTGATGATTTCTAAAGCAGGGTTCAGACTACACAATATCATTGTCACTACACAATTAATTTGACAATTTTTTCGGTCCTCCATGACGGGTTCCGTCACATCTGTGACATTGACCGATAGGAGCACAGAGGCTCTTCCGTGCACAGCTTTCAAACATCCTGAAATGAAGTTTGTGGAGCTATGACAACAATACTCCTGCCTTTATGATGTTTATGATGCTAACACGACGCTTCGGTAGCCATTGTTTGTTTACACTCTTGTTTCCAAAAGGGTGAAAGATTTCCCTGTGGGTTCAAGTTGGTTATGTGGATCAGCCTCATTGACCAACAGAAAGCAAATGTGACCGCACCATAAAAATATATAATAAACTTGATTAATTGAACAGGAACACTAATTAGATGTTCCGCCTCCTTGATAGCATCATGCACGTCGTTAAAGACAGCAAGCGATGATTGGTCAGGAGGCAAGGTGTAGTCTGGCATGTCTCTTGTCCAGGACACGACAAGAATTTAGGAGTCAATATAGCATAATCCGACACAGTGATAATCATAAGACAAAAATATTGTACAGTCTGAACCCAGCATAAACGGACACAAATGGTGGTGCAGGGGCGAGGATCTCAAAATATAAAAATATCTCAAATATACAACAATACTGCATCTGAGCTCACTGCATTACAAAAACATGTCAAAGGCCATGTTCTCAGAAAAAAAGTTGGAGCTGTATTTATTCTTCTGACATCATATTCAGTTTATTATTGAATAATTAAGCTCTTGTACCAATAACCAGAAACAAAGTTCCCTGTTTATTAAATCCTAAAGTTTAAACTAAAGGTGCAGACACATTTTCTGTCGTGTGCAGAGTTTCACAGTCAAAATACAGTCATTTCAAGGAATCCAAAAAATTTTGCATAAGGGTGAAAGATTTTCCTGTGGGTTCAAGGTTATGCGGATTAGCTGCATTGACCAACAGAAAGTGAATGTGACCACGCCTTAAAACTACATAATAAACTTGATTAACTGAACAGGAACACTAATTAGAAAGTGAGATTCCTGAGAACATGACCTTCACTGGAGTAAGTCAGAGATCAAGGGTCACAGAGAACTCGAGAGGAAACACAGTAATACAAAAGAATTAGGAAAGAATCAATATGTTTGGGATTATTAAACAAACTGTGGCATCACGCCATGCATTTCGGACCATTTTAATCATTTAATTTCCTATTTGGAATGGAATAACGAGAAATAAAAAGACGGCTCATTTCCTCATAGGCATACATTTTTTCCACAATCTTTGATTTGAATTTGAATTTGTGTTTATTATTATTATAACAATAAAATTACTCTGTCAAAGTTTAGAATTTTTTGTACGAAAGTATAATTTTTTGCAATTATGTCAAAATATTACAGTCAAACCTGAACATGGTATTATGCCTGTTATATGTGTGTGTTTATATTTTTTCTCCATCGTGGATGTGTTATGGAGTCACCTCTTCATTCCTGTGTGCATTCTGCATTGTAGCAGATTTTTTTTGTTTAACAAAAAATGTAAGAAAGCAATTTTTTCTATGGGTGACTTTTAGGGGTGGGGGTGTATGTGTTTTGGATGAGCATGAGCACTCCCCAGTGAGGTTGTGTTGTGGTTCTCAAATCAAGTTCAGTTTTGGTTGCATGCATTGTTGTAAAGATAAGATAACTTTCTGCAAATTAATTAAATTTTCCATTGTATTGACTGATCTACACATCTGCCTGCAGACATCCAGCTGTGCAGATTCATTTATAGACAACATTAACATAAGCCAGAGGCATCCAATCCTGCTTCTGAAGGGCCAATGTCCTGCAGTTTAGCTCCAGCCTACATTCCAACACAATGCACTCTCAGAAAAAAAGATAAGAAAGCTGTCACTGGGGTGGTACCCTTTCAAAAGCTAAGGGTACCTAAAGAGTACCTTAAAGGTACATATTGGTACCAAAAGTGTACATATTAGTACCTAAATGGTACATATTACAACCTTTTTAAAGGGTAGCATCCCAGTGACAGCTTTTGTACCATTTTTCTTTCCTGAGTGTAGCCTGGATATTTCTACATCATCATTAAAGAATGTTGGTAACCAGACAGTTGGGGTAATGACAGTTGGGACAATGGGGTAACCCACTGACTTTTCCTACTATGGAAGACAATGGCTACCGTCAACTGTCTGGTTACCAACATTCTTCAAAATATTCTCTTGTGTTCAACAGAAGAAAGAACCTCATATAGGTTTGGAACAACTTGAGGGTGAGTAAGTGATGAGAAAAATGTTGGTTCAATTATACAATTATATATATTAAGCATGCAACAATAATAACTTTAAAAAGTGCTGTATTAATAATTTACAGTGTTAAGTTACAGTTTTAAATTATGTTCCACATATGAACAAATCTGTTAAATGTAATTTGTAGGTTAATGTATTCAGTTGGATTACTCAAAGCAGCATGATCAAATTAATTTCGGATAATTAGTTTAACAATGATTTTAATTTGAACCACTGCAGAATCTCACAATTCATATATTGCATCTCACAGATCACAATTCATTTATTGCTATTTTTATTGGATTGTTTTTCTAATCCAAAGGAAACTATTAACAACATTTTTTATAACCAACGATTTACACTGTATTCTAGTCTATAACTTGAACAGTACAGTTCCTATTCATAATGCATAATTCAATTTCAGGCCTATAATACCGTTTCTCTCCAACCCTGCAAATTTTTTCAGGTATTAAGTACCCTAAACATTCACTGATTTTTTTCTGAACTCATTCTTTTCATGTGAACTCTGTACACAACTATTTATTTATCTATTTTTATTCAGGTGTGCCACACACACACTTGCTTTATGGGGACTTTCCATAGACAATGATTTTTATACTGTATAAACTGTATATTCTATCCCCTAACCCTAAACCTACCCATCACAGAAAACTTTCTACATTTTTACATTGAAAAAACATCACTTAGTACATTTCTTAAACCTTTTTCCTCATGGGAACCAAAAAATGTCCCAGAAGGTCAAGGATTTCAGATATTGTCGTTTCAGATATTGTCGTCTTTGCGGGGACATTTTGTCCCCATAATATAGGGTTTTTCCTGAACCACACACACAAACCCCTAGTGATCTCATTAAAATGCGAGTGGGAAAGGTTATGGACATGTTATCATGGTCATGTTTATTGATTTTTAAGTTCAATCCTTGTTGCTAATACAGTAGTAATGTAAAACATTTTACATTTAACCAAAGGGCCGTAACTATTTTCATTGCATTTATCAAAGGGACACAGGTAAGACCTACTACAAAAATCATACATGTCAGCATATGGTATTGCTTGCGATCTCTCAAGTGTTGTAAATTAGAAGCAAAGCTTTGCAGCAGCACTGATTATATGCCCAGCAACATATACAGTACTGTGCAAAAGTCTTAGGTCACCACCAGCTTTGCTATTTTAGCAATGTTTTAATGACCATCCATATTTATAATTTAGTCTCTTTATTACGATACAAACAGAAAATACAGGAAATGTAAAACACAAAATGTAAAAAAAAAAAAAAAAAAAAAATCAGAACAAAACTGTTTCTTTAAGCAAAAATCAGTATTTAGTGTGACCTCTCATCACGTGTCTCCTGGACTTCCATTTTCTCAAAGAAGAAACTCTGAGAAACATATTTTGAAAGTTTTTCTTGGCCTTCCAGTCCTTTTCCGTTCCATTTAGGTTTAAGAGAGCCAGGTTCCTGCTATTGCTCAAGTGTAAGGGGAGGTCACTAAATACTTGCCACTTTAGCCTAAAAAAGCAGTTTTTTCCCCCCCCCTGATTTTTAATACTGTATACAAATTTACTGTATTTTCTGGTTATGTTCTAATAAAGAGACTGAGAAACAATTATATATGGTCATTATATCATTGCTAAAACAACATCTAATGATGGCCTAGGACTTTTGCACAGTACTTTATCTGCTTCAAATGTGCCCACATGTGCGAATGAAATCTCAAAGCCATAAACTGATTTGTAAATGAGAAATCGAGCCTAAATCTGATTTTCTGTTTGTTAAACTAAACGGAAAAAAATAGATGAGCCGTCTTTTCATTTCTCGTTATTCCATTCAAAATAGGAAATGAAATTATTAAAATGTAACACAGACCCCTTTCAATCAGTAGTTTCAAAATTAACTTTAAATTTGCTGTTGAATGAAAAAGTAGTTTTCGTGGCAGCATGATATGCTGTTAAACTGGTCTTGCATTGAATTGAACTTTGTTCCTGTTGATTTCAATAAATTAGCTTTTATAAAAGGCAGAGGAGAAAAAGCATGCAAATGGATCTAAATTTGAATCACAACCTGAAGAATTATGATCTTGCACCAATATTTAATAAGATGAAGCAATAGTGTAGTGCTCATGAAATGAAACGGGCCTCTAATATAACATCAGTTTATGAAGCAATGACAGTCAAAATGTTACAGTAGCTACTTGCAGCCAGCTTTGAGCGGGTTCAGCATTTGTGTGTTGCTTGTTTGGCTTTTAGTATGGTGGTGGTGAATGCCATTTTATCTTCACACGAACTGGCTGATAATTTTTGTATCAAAATCAAAATCAAGTAGCTGAAGTTATAACATTGCACAATTATCCATGTGCTTACTGAGGTGAAGTACAGTAGAACAAAAACCTTTCTTAAATGTGCCTTTTAGGTACTTAAAATAGGGGTGACTGGTTAGCTGAGACTTAAACATTTAAGCCACCTTGAAAAGGAGCTTTCTTAGTGAAAGTGTTCATACAGTCACATCAAACAATTATATAGCTGGCTTTGAAAATTTAAAACCCAGAAAAATTGTTCATACTGTAATCTACAGTATGTTGTCCTGATGATACAATCACTGATACAACAAAAGCACATAAAAAGCTGATGGTTTGTTCTGCTTTTGCCAGGATAACGCAAAAACAACATTCTCTGTCTTAAGGGCTGCATCAGTGTTGTGTTATTAATTAGTAAACTAATTTCTAGTTTGACCCAGCATGACCCCCGATCAAGCAAGATTATAATAAATAACAAAAGCATCTCTGTGTCAAATTGCCTGCAAGTCATGCACTTAATCACCTACTCAAAGAATGCCACAAGCAACTAAAAAAAATGCTTTTTTTGCATAAAAATACACTGGTAAAAGAAAAGGATGAGTTGCATTACCTGCATCTGATGAGACTACGCCCATTTAGGAGGAAAGAGACAGAATAAAGAAGGGGTCAGTTTGTGAAAGTCATTGACCAGATTCAACTAATGCATTTTTAGCAGCTACAGTGAAAGAGACAGTCTGACAGGGGTTGGATTGTATAAAAGGAGCAGTGGAGACAATAAATATTCACACTTCAAATGTAATGCAAACTGCAAATGCTGTTACCAAAAGGATAAATAGAATTGGTTTCATGCCTTATGATGAGGTTGTTCTATATCAAAAATGTCAAGTATGTCTGGAATGATAATTCCTTAGGTGTGTGAAACTGTGTGTGTTTTGTATTGCTGATAGCAGTATGTTGTAGCAGCATTATAAATATTTTATAACAAGTGGTTTGCAATGTCTTTGATCCATCAAAATGTCATGCCATCTCCTAACAACACACTTAGAACTCAGTAAACAAAACATAATTGCAGGTCTACAGCAGTCACTGTCCATAATGATGTTTCAGCATTTACACTGCAAGGCTCATAGATCTGATTGTGAAACACTGACCACATCGCAGACTCAGTTGATAGTTCTGGTATATCTTTTACGAATACACTAAGGGTGTGTTCACACTTGCCATGTTTGGTGCAATTGCTCTGTTAGTGCACCCTAACACACCCTAAAGATGGTCATGGTTTTTTTACATGATGGAAAATTTTGTGCAAAAATTTTCAAAAACAGCTTAAAGCATATCACAAAACTTATACGAGTCAATGAGTGATTTGAGGAATTCATCTATTTGTGTACTGATTTATGTTTTTAACATTTAAATAAAAGAAAATAGAAGAAAACATCTCCTCGATGTAATAATGTGTCTGATCACTAGAATTACTTTGTTTGGACATTTACAAATATAACAATATTCCCTTACAGTATTATTAATCACATAAAATTGAGAAATAAGGAGAAATGGATATGATGACCAAATATTGAATATGTATCAGATTTAGAACCATAAATGTCCCAGGTCAAATGTGAATATCTGATATCTGAGTCAATATGTTTGTTTACATGTGTGTAACAAAATCAGATCTGCAGCTGATACTGGAAAAACAATCCGAATAGATATCCAAATACAGACATGGTTGCTTTGTATTTATTTAGTGTGAACCATTTCACTTGATATTAGACTGATTTGGCTCATGATTAAAAACAAACAAACAGCAAAACACCACACCTTCATCAGTGACAGTCTGTAGCTCAATTATAACAACTAACCTAACCTGAAGTGTCTCAAAAAAAGAAAAAGAAAAATACAAGCAGCCAATCATGAAACAATGTGTCTGAATATTCATAATGATAGACAGATTGTGTTAACATGAGAGATTGTGATAGATAATAGATTATGTTTTACCCAAATAAATATGTAAAACTGAATGATGCCACAGAACTGGAACTGAACTGAATTTTGAGAAAATTCCTTTAGCAATCATGGGTTACAACTAGTGGATTGTACATTACAGGATTATCCAAATTGCTATAATAATAGGCATGAGCTCATAAAGAAAGAATTGCACAAGCACATTTGTTCTGTTCTTTGTACATACCCACTGACTAATAAAATTCATGGTGCAAGTCAAATATTTGCTTTTTAATTTCTGAGCAAAGTAAACTGATCAGTTTTCCTGCTATTGGTGTTCATGGATGAGTCTTTTTTTTTTTTTTTTTTTTTACCTACACAGCATCTGTATTCTGATGCCTGTATCCTAACCCTGTATCTGTAAAGTAACCACTAAAGAAGCAGGGACAAACATTTATTTGACACAATTCTCACCTTTCTTGGCATAGTTGAGGTCTACATCTTTGAAATGAACTACCACTACATCTGAGGACTTGAAGATGATGCTCTCCACAATATCCTCACGGCGAGGGCCCACATTAGGTTCTACACTCTTCCTGTGTGCAGCATCCAGGACAATTTCACACTGCAGATGAAAATACCAACACAATATAAAAAGAGGGACAAATGCCATATGTGCATAAAAGTACAGTACTTTTTTGCTACACAGTGATTTAAAGGGGTCCTATTATGCCCTTTGTAAGTCTTGATTTTGTTTTTGGGGTGTACTAGAATATGCTTTCATGCTTGATTGTAAAAAAAAAAAAAAAAAAAAAAACACATTATTTTTCACATATTAACTATTATTACAGTACCTCTCTCCCCAGTCTGGCTCGAGCGCGCTTTTTAGTTCCTGTTTTGATGAAGCCCCTCCTTCCAAAATACGAAATGTACTGTGATTGATACCGCTTAGCACGTGTTCGAAAAATGTCATGCCCCTTACCATAACAGCGAGCTCTACTCAGATGTAAATATTAAGGATGCCGTCAATTTCAAACCAATTCAAGCCTGATTTAGACATAAGAATGATAACAAACAAGAGGATCGTGCAGAACGTATAGATTTCACAGGACGTTTCAGAGTGGTATGTTTTTTTGTAATTTTCTTATACATTTTAGATACGATGTTGTACACCATTTAATCAGGATATTTGTCGGAAAACTATGGTAACAATCACAAAACCACCATAGTTAATTTCCTAAGAGGCGGTGAACAGCCTTACAAAAGCTACAATAAACACTATATCATCACTAATGTTGGCTAGCAGGCCAGCGAACTATTAACAGAAAACGCAACTACAAATAATAAGACATACAAGTTTTGATCCACAAACAACAGATTGTCCCGACAAAGTGAGAACTGCTCCATTTCAGGAGAAGCTTTTGTGTGTAGCCTGCATTGTACTCTCTTAGGTTCTGGAAGCTTTTTTTTGCGTATTCTGTGGGCGGGGATTATTTAAATTAATAACATTGTTTGTGACTTCACAAAACCTGAGTCGTGTCGTAGTCCAAACGAGTCATTCATTGTAGTTCATGGAAAGTGGATTCTGTTACATAATTTTTTTATGCTCAAACAGCAACATTACACACTAACTAAACATGAAAAAGTTAAAAAGCATAAGATGACCCCCTTAAATGCTTGAGTTTAGAGCCATAGAAAGTCGTTTCCTCACCTCTGGGCCATAGGTTTTAAAAACTCCTTCATAGATTAGTCCATTTTTAACCTTAAGTTCACATTTGTTTCCCTGTTGAGTGGTGAAGCACAAAACAAATTTCAGTATGATTATATTGGTTTAATTTTGGTAAAGAGACTGATAAAATCAAAAACAGAAAATAATAATAACAGATGCACAAACTGCTGAACAAACAAGCATTTTTTCTAACTTCACTTATAACTGTGCATTTGGACTCACCACAACTGAGGTCAAAACATGAACCATCCTCATGTTTGCATAAACTCCACTGAATGCCACCTTAAAGAGTCGACAAAACCATCATTTTTAGCTGAGGTAAGGAGTCATACAGAAAACACTTGCATTTAAATTGTATTACAGTTAGTTCTGGTCCTCTAACTTAATTGTCTGAGCAGTGTTTAATGCTCTGACATACAGTTCAACTGAGGACTTTTTAATGCTTGCGGAGCGGGGAGCAAGTTTTTAAATATGAGTCGATTCAGAAAAATCGATGTTATGAATAAATTAAAGAAATTGAAAGAAAGTAACAACTCACTGCAGTGGAAGGTCCTTTGGCATTGTTGCGTCCTCTGTAGCGAAGAAAGAAAACAGCATGATAGATAAGCTTGATAATAGATAACTATAACCAAAAAAGGATTCAAGAAAATGTTTGACATGCTGTATACACAGTTTGCAAAGCCAAAAAACAGTGACACAGTCCCAGGGACAAGAATTCATGCGATACCGGTGGAGCTATTGATTGCACATGCACCAGCATACATCCAGAGCTACAATGACAAGAGAGTGACAGATAATCATATGCTTCACGCATTTCATTGTGCAAAGAAGTGCTTGTGAAGTTCCCAAACAACAGGCTTAGGAAAAATCAGCATTTCACAGAGAGGACGTGATTCGTGGCCAGTGACAGCATTATACCTCAAACATGCAAGTATGAGAGATCCTAAATTATAAAGCGTTCGTTTACACATAGGACGAAATACCAATGAGGTGCAACAAGAATGAGTTCAGTGCACATGATCTGAATACAAACTATCAAGTGCTTCCAGTCCATTAAAATAAATTAGAGAATAAAAGCTGTGAATGACAGTCCTCCTCTTTCAGCGGCCAGACTGCAAATCAAATGCTGCATTACAGGCGGTGTGAGGCTTCACTGCACCACTCACGATTCCCACAGTTTCTACAAGTCATAATACTCTTGTTGTTCCGTGTAAACAAGAATGACATTTTTCACCATGCAGACTATGTGATCTATGTGACTATGTGATGCCAATAAAGGCCTCTCTGCTTCTTAGCTGTAAGAATACACGTTTCCAAGTACATTTACAGCAAAATAAAAACCGTATCAATATTTTTCGTGTATCACAACATGCTCTAAAGTAACATACTTACACAAATGTCATATAGCAAGGAAGGAAGGACTTATACATGCAACCTCTTGTAAACGTCAAGGTTGAGAGTGATCTGACTTTCCCCTCTAGCGCTCGTGCGCCACCACTCATCGGAAATGCACCCGCGACTGATAAAATAGTTCCAACATTGAAACGTTCGTTTCCCAAATTAATAACAACGGGAAAGACGCAAATCTGCCCTGGTGCCCTCAGGTTAACCAAATGCAAGGAAGCTGGGTTAAAGTCATTCTCAGTAGTGACACAGAGAGCTAACATGTGACTTCTCATATGGGATGATGAATTCCCATAACGTCGATTCACATGCCCTCAGAACGGTTTAAAAATCAGACCTGTCGTTAGACATAAAAGATAAATAAAAGAAAAAAAAAGCAAAAAAAAAAAAAAAAAGAAAAAAAAGGTATCCGTAGCCAACAATTTCACTGAGAATGACAGTCAAAGGGAAATGATAAAACGGTGTACAAATAATGTAATCATCAGCTAAGGACCTCTTGATTGAATTTTGAGCAATTGCTAAATGACATTTATCAACAAACTAGACTGTCATGCGGATTAAAGCGATATATTACTAACATTATAACCAAATAAATGTTGGCTAGTTAGCTGGCTAACAACACTACTATGAATTGCACCGCTGCTGATACTTTAATATTATGGCTCTCAAAGCATTTCTTTGAACGTTATTCAAATGTCAAACACGTTTAATCCCACTATAATACATTCCAAAACGATAAAAATGCATCTGTCTTGTGGGGCAAGGCTGGTACAGCCATATTTCACCGGCAAAAAGGCAATTCATCCTGAACGTATTCACCACAGCAGACAACACACCCCTCTCAAATATTCACGAACGTATTGTCCGCTATCAGCTGATATTTTATAAACGCAATGAGTTTGTGTCCATTAATGTGTGAATGAATCCCTGTCCTGAGAACTTGGCCTATATCGGCCTACTTGCGCTCAATCCCGACCACTGCAAATGCCCAACCTGCGTTTTTAAACTACGACACAAGTGCGGGCATGCCGCATCCCCCTGTAGGTTCACGCTCATCCGTCCTCCAAATTAAAACCCCGTTATGTTGCAGATTCGGAACCCACCTGCCAATGTTCTGGCGTCCGACGCCTCCTCCTACTCCCCCGGTACCGGAGGCCGCAGCGGCTCCGCTGTTGCTTCCGCCGGGTTTGCGATTACCACCGGCCTGCGGCTTCATGGACATGGTGATCCCATAAACGACAGCTTGAGCAGAGTTTTCTGACTGTTTGAAAAAAAAAAAAACGTTTTACACCGCGGACGAGTGCGGAATATGTTATTTGCCGTGTTAGCTGACAGTTGATCTAGTGACAGCCAACGTGTAAAGCTACTCCTCCAGTTATTCAAGTAACGTTATCCACTAATGCTGCCTGCTACTTCAGCTAGCTCTGCTGATTTTTTCCCTACTCAACAGAGACAATTTAGTCCGTTTTAAAACCAAAGCGAGGACGATCCATATGTTTTAGATGTCAACAAAAATACCAACCCGGTAATTTCGCTTTTTGTTATTTTAAGTGCGATATTTTCTATGATATACACAGTTCACGCGGGGCTTCAGTACTGACCGATAGACCTAAACAGTCTGAAAAGCCACAAAAAGTGGCGGAAGGATATATATATATTTATACACATCCCAGGAATGTGTGTACTCCTTTTATCGGTTTTGTTTGTTTTAAAGAGAAATGATCACCGGTAATTACTGTAAATATGCTTGAAGCATGATACGTCATTTAGTTAATACTGGAAATGGATGAATGTTAGTTTTGAGGAACACTGCTCTAATGTATAGCGCACTACTTTGCGCAAATGCACCGATCACTCTGAGCGTTGGCGCTTTGACACTAGTAGGCCAGGTGACTGATGTAATATAGAGCCCACTGTTAAATTCCTTTAGAACTATGCAGTTTTTCTGATCATTTTATTCGTTTGATCGTTTGTTTTAAATGTCTTTTAATCCATAATTCGACAGTCAAAGCAATGTTCAAAAACATTGTATAGCTGAATGGTGCAATGTCTTGCAAAATGAATGAAAACAACTATTTTGCGGAAGCTGAATAGAGATTATCAAACTATCAAAAGATTTGTGAGTGATTTAGATCACAAAATAACATAGTGCGATAAAGGCTTATTAAGGAATGTTTCTGTCAAACAAATTAATTGTATTAAAGGGGCAGCTATAAAAAATTTAAAAAAAGCCACTGTTGAGCAGCAAACAGCTATATGAAGTGTCTATGGAGTCTGAAGAAGCTCTCCATGCAGGCTGGCAGTTGTGCATAAAGCTGCATTTCTGCCACCCTTAACCCTTAAAAATGAAGACTTACTTTTAAATAGTTTTATTCACTGACGAATGCTGTACTACAATGGATGGTCTCGATGGATTTCTGGATGGTTGGTGAATGGCCACCCCATTCCAATAAGGCTGTGATGTCAGGTGATGATTTGGGCTGGAATGTAGGAAAGTAAGATGGAAGGTCCCTTTAGGGTCTCTGTGGGTGACTTCTGCAAGATATGTGGAGTTTATACCTGGCCATTTTCTGCTATGGTATAAAAAGAATTGGATTTTCATGCAGGACAACACACTATCCCATGCTGCAAAAAACTCCACGGCAATAAAACTGTTTGAAAATGTATTTCTAAACCTATTGTAACGTACTCTTTAAAGATCTGAGTGTATATTGTACTGAAATCCTACTGATATGTCACTTGCATAATAATTTGGAACAGTGTAAAAGGGCTACATCTCAGTAAATATTTTGAATTAAAAAGACCAATTACACAAGTACTTGTTTACAGTGAAAATCTAGCAATGGTTGTGTATGTTGCTTTTAGACATGTGATGTGACTAAACTGCCGTAATACATATACAGTATTTTTAATAGCTGTTTGGTAATCAAGAGAATGAAATGAAACACTGGCATACACTTAGTACTAGTGTCAACTACATAGGCCTATACAGGTTGAGCTGTGTTGTTTATGCTGTTTTATCAACTGTTTAGTAGTTCTTAACTATTTTGCTGTTTATATTTTGCTTAAAAGTCTAAGAATTCCCTGTTTAGTGGTAGGTTTATATTGTGACAACATAGTTTGTCTATATATACACATACATATATATATATATATATATATATATATTCTACAAAACATCGTTCAGAAGTTTGGTGCTAATAAGATTTTTTTTTAAATAAATACTTTTATTCAGCTGGGATGCATTAAAATTAAAATAAATTCTGTTCTTATCAAATGATTTATCAAAGAATCCTTAAAAAAAGGTTCACGGTTTTCTTCAAAATATTAAACCGCACAACTGGTTTCAACATTAATGTTGATACATTTCCTATTATTACACTCTTTTTTCAGTAGCCTACTTTACTTCCTTTTATGAGGGATTTTCCTCTAGATCAGCAAAGCTTGCCCTCCCACGTGACCGTATCTTAGCAACGTGATGCGTGGGTAATTAGACTGAATAGGTAAAGAACAACTTCATCGTATATATGTGCGAGACATTCGTATTTGTAAGATTACAAACAAGTATTATTAAAAATCAAGAGCATAGTAGCACAGGTAATTTTCTACGGCACTAGAAAGACTAAATTAGCCTGGCTAACCGACACGCGCAGAGATTCTAGCAGTTTAATCTGTAACATCGTGATTCTGGTTGTGATCAAATTCTCCAGCTTTCCTCCTACAAGTCACAACGAGCAATGTCAACGGCAAACGAGACGTCTGATAAGACAGATGCAGAAACTGAAGGCGCGAGGGAGCAGAAAAGCACAGTAGATAATCATATGAAGAAAGAATTAGATGATGAAGATGAAGGAGTACGAGAAGCTGGGAAAGAAGGAAGTGAACTGTCCAGTCTTAGAGAGAATGTTGAGGATTCACAAGTTTACACAGCCACATCATTGTCTGTCATTCCCAAGGAGACCAGAACCAAAACTCACCCACTGGTAATGGTTTGATAAAATTACCCTTTTATTTACTTGAATTACTTAGTCCAGATATTAGTATCTAAAACTAAAAATATTTTATATTTCACAATGACAAGAAGTCATATTCTGTATTATGCATGAGAGTTTTATATAATTACAATAAGTTTCTTTAGGAGCTATCTAAAACTTTGATCTTTGCAATTGCAGCTCCTTGACTGGGCTTATGGGATCAACCAAACCCTACCTGTTTTCAGCCTGCAGGATGAAGATAAGCTTGTCATCTTGTATATTTGTGCTCATGTTGCTGTTATGTTTGATCACACTTCTAATGCTCAGCATCTGTTGCAAGTAGGAGGCTCATATGGCTACAAACTAAGAAAGTAAAATGTAATATAAAGCCTAAAATTTGATTTTAAACATGTTGCTTTTGTGCTGTTTGGTGTCTACAGGGCCACTGCAGTCCAATCACATGTTTGTGTGCTAGTGAAGACAGGCGTTGGCTTGTGACAGCTGACATGGGCCGAGAGAGTCTTGTTATCATATGGGATGCTTATACAGGGTAACTCTGACCCAAATATTATTATATGTATGAATATATTTATGTGTATATGATTATACAATCTATTTATATTGTTTTTGTAAATCTGCCCTTATCTTGAATATGATGTTCAAAAAACCTGTTAAAGTCGCGATGAAACAAAAGTAGCAACAGATCTTTTCTTCCGTATTGTGAGGTATATCGAAGTGAAACGGATTATTGAAAAAGAAATAAAGGTAAAGAGGGACTTGTTTCTATCCGTAAATTATTGGAGAAATTCGGCATACATCACCAGAGAGAAGTGTGTTTTTTTAACAGATTTTGATTAAGACACATTTTGTTTTTTAAACAGATTTTGATTAAGAATTACAAGGTCAACATTTAAAAACAAAAAAGAAACATTCTGAATGATTCATCCATGTATATAAGATCTATAACATGCATTTACAAAATAATTTTCAATTCATGCCGATCCATAACGTGTTGTAGGATTCCTGTGCGGACATTGTTTGACTGTCATCCAGAGGGTGGAGTTTCTGCCTTGGCACTATCAAAGGATTCAAAATATCTGGTGACTGTTGGAGCTGGAGCAGTACAGGTGTAAAACATAACGTTTTATATTATCTATCCTACGTAACCTCACTGTAGATATATTATGTCATCTTATACCACATTTACACTGCAAAGGTGGCATAGAAGCACTTCTGAAGAGGCATGTAAGTGTCTTTACACAGACTGTTTAATGCTGCTCAGAGATGGCATAAATGCATTTACACAGCAATTACAACTGTATGATTTGATACTTGGGGTTGAGGTGGGTCAGAGCAGGCATAATTAAGTATGGCTTTTATACGGCATTGCATCTTTACACTGAATTTTGAGCAGGCAGAGAGCAGCCTTAACTTGTCTGTGTAAAGATGCCTATAGATGCACCCTCCAGGAGCCATGTATTTCCGGCATACAGAACTCATACTAAACTTGCCAAAAGAGACGTTGATCCTAGGGAGAGATGAAAATGAAACCTTTATTAACTGAAATGTTCTTAATAAAGACGATGACTATAAAAAGGTCAAATGAAATCACAGAATATTTTCATCAGTTTCTTTCTATGCATCAGCGAGTGTGTATTTGGGACTGGACAGATGAAAGCGACAGTCCACAATGTCAAGTGGACCTCAGCCCAAAATATGGTTGCCAGGTATGTTGCAAAACTGTGCTTTGATGTGGTTATTATGCTGAGGCAACACAAAAGCAGCAATGTCTTAATTTAAAAAATGTTATTCTTTTTTAATGAATACTAGCTATCAGTCAGCCTTAAATGCATCTAACATCATATAAACATTCTCCATGTTTTCCCAGAATCAAATACTTTTCAATCCCTCTGACAGCACACAGTTGGTTAGCAACAGTAGCACTCAGGTTCTCTTCTACAACTGGGTAGGAATTATTTATTTGTGTTACTGATTTACTATTTCAGTTGTCTTTGTATATAACAATGAATTCTGTTGCGCAGGAAAGAGGACATCTGGAATACTCGGCTCCTGAAATTACTGACAAGGTTGGCAGAACAACCTTTCATCAGGTTAAATTTGTGTGTGCTGCTGTGAAGGTTTCTTCTCTGCTTTTGGCATTGACCTTTGGCAAATCTGTTCCCATTCAGACATTCAATATGGTGCTAGGTACCCTGAGCCAGTCCATCTTCCACTACGACAGTGTGCAGGCTCTTACAGCCACCTCAGCTGGGAACATAGTTCTCTGGGACAAGCAGACCGAGTCTGTCTCTTGTCAGCCCATAGTGAGGAAAGCCGTAAAACTTGTGCCTCTCCAGAAGGAAGCGATCACTGTATTAACTCTGATTGACAGGTATATATGACACACAGATACAGTATATGGCAAATTTGTGCATTAAGATTTTTCAAATAAATCCTAAGGTAATCGTGATCATGATGTGATACACATCAGCCTCCCTGCCACTGCAAGGCTGTTACATTTACACTTGTTGAAAGTTACACTTTGCTATGTATTTGTTGTTTTTTCTGTCTGACATTATTTTCTACATTTGTAAGTTTCGTAGTAACAGGCGACGTGAATGGCCACATCAAATTCTATGATGGAAATCTCAAGCTCATCAACTTGTACAATGAGTTTAGCTTGGATCCCATCAGATCCATCTCCTTTTCCAAAGAAAAACCTTCCACTAGCGGCCTGGGATATCCAAAAGACTGCACACTTGATGCCAAACCATTTGTCATGAGGTGACAAATTCAGAAAGATCTAATATTTATTATGATAAATGCACCATAACAATTATATATATATATATATATAAATTATTGTGTTTTTAAACATTTTAGAGAGAAAAATTAATTAGCATTTATTTCATTCAAAGATGTTTTAAAGAAAGTTCCCATAATTATTTTTTGTGACATACATACCTCAGCAATAAGTGTGAGATACATTTCAAGTAATCAGTTAAAAGCTAAAACTGCCTACAAGAGTGCAGTGTGTAGATTGGATGCACCCATCTGTATAACTGAGTACATATACAGAGTAAATTTAGTGTGAGTATGCTTAAAGGGATAGTTGACCCAAAAATGAAAATTCTGTCATCATTTACTCACCCTCATGTCGTTCTAAACCTGTATTACTTTATTTCTTTTCCTTAACATAAAAGAAGATATTTTGAAAAATCCTGCTGACTAAACAGTTTTGGCGACGGTTGACTTCCATTTGTATGGACAAAAAGTTCTGAGACATTTCTCAAAATATCTTCTTTTTTGTTCCACAGAAGAAAGAAGTCATACAGGTTTGGAACATAATGAGGGTGAGTAAATGATGGCAGGATTTTTATTTTTGGGTCAACTGTCCCTTTAAAGTATGGTACTAACTATCCCTGCTATCCCTTTGCATCTGTTTATACCATCATTGGAGACAGAACTATAGAGGCAACATTATTATATTCTAACTCTGCAATGCAATAAAATGTTTCTCTCCTTCCTTCCAATTACAGAAATGTTGTTCTTTCTACTACTTGTGCAACTGTAGTACATTTAAATGCACAGAGAAATGTTCTACAGACCCTTCTGAAGGAACATGCAGAACCTCTGGAAGCAGTTGCCTGCCATCCCAAACAACCACTAGTAGCTATGGGAAGCCACAGCGGCACAATCAAGGTTTGGGATTATGAGCGTAAAGAGGCAGTCTGCAGCAGGGTCTTCCGGCCGCACAAACAGATCCAGTGTATTACCTACGATCCACAAGGTGAACTACAAAACAAGATCTCACTCATGTTATTATAATACAGTTCATAGATAATATGTTTTAGCTCAGCTTTATTGATCCATTGTCTGATTCAAGAGTTTAAGACTGTTCAGACATGAAGTGACTAAAATTGCATTCATACCACCTATTAAAAACTACTTTGTTTGTATGAAGGATGTCACAAAATGCGATTATAGATAATCCATCTGTGTGAATTTGCCCTGTTCTAGGTTTTTACTTGGCAGTGGGCTTTGCCAGTGGGGCTTTGCAGATTGTTGATGCCTGTACACTTCAAAGTGACGGTAAAGAGTGTTTGCAGTACAGTCAGGACAGCATTACCCATCTCACCTTCTCTCAGGACTCATGCTACCTGGCTGCTGCGGTTAGTAGCATTTTTGTTTTAGCTCTGTTTGTATAGCACATTTCAGCACAGATTGTTTTGTGAACCTGTCACAATGTGAAATAACGTGAAATGAAAAACTAAAATATGACTGTTTCTGGCACAAATACGTTACTAAGTGGACCTCAGGGAAAAATAAATATTTTAAAATATTGCTGACAAATAACCTCTTTAAATTGTGTACTTTTTACTGTGTAAAATTTGACTCTAACAGTAAATTTAATGAGGGCACTTTTTTTTTTGAAGATACATATTTGCATTTGTATTTCTCTTATGTCAGGACACTGGGAAAAGTGTGACGTTGCTCCAACGGTGTAAAGAGGGGACCCAGGAGATTTGGAAGTACCAGGGCAGGCACCACTCACATTATAAACCCATTCAGGACCTGCTGTTTGGAGTGGATTTAGACAGCAATCAGCCTCGCCTGCTCTCTCTTGGCATGGATCGCAGGCTGGTGAGTTCATGTTTTCCTGTATGATCTTGCTCCCTATGTGTTTAACTTGTTGAACTGTGTTAAACAAATCACATTTATGTTGTCTGTTCTGAACAGGTGGAGTTTGATCTGCAGAACAGTGGTGAAAATGAGTTGTTGATTTTGAGTTCTGATCGGATTGAACAGAGTGCTGTGCCCACCTGCATGGTGTGGTATCCTCCTTTGACGCCTGAAAACTTCCTCCTTACAGCCTCCAACCTGTATAAGATGAAGCTCTTCAATGCTACCTCCAAAATGTGCAGGTTTGCACTTTTCCTATTGGCAGAACAAATAGAAATGTCACTGAAATAACAAACAACAATCTGGTTGATTAGTTTTTTGCAGAATTTCAAATGAAGCAAAAGCCAAACCATTCTGTCTAAATGTGATTTGTAGATAAACTAAAATGGAAAAAATGATTACACAAACTTAAAATTGGATAATAAAATGGGATTTCAAGGATATTTTAGTAATATGGCATTCTTATGATCCAAAAAGGAAATAAGTTAATAATTGTGTTAAGATAAACATCTCTGTTATGACTATGGACAAAGAAAAAGAAGATTTATGATTTATGATTTTAAGTTCATTTGTCATCATCCATAAGTGACGGGAAATTACTTAGTGATGACTTCATGTTAAGTGAGGTAATACAAATAAAGTGGATTTACAGGTCTCCTGAATTCCAAATAATTAAATAGGCTGTCAACCAAATGGACCAAAAGGAAGAAAATTAATCTGGTTTTATTGCTTCTATTTTTGAAGTAATACACACTGAAATAATATATTATAATTTTACGCATAGCTAGGGTAAACACAATATAAGAGGTAATAAAAAAATAAAATGGTCCTCTTTGACATTCTAACTCTTAACTATTAGATACACTATATTGTCAAAAGTTTAAGCGCCTGCCTTTACATGCACATGAACTTTAATGACATCCCATTCTTAATCCGTAGGGTTTAATATGGATTTGGCCCACCCTTTGCAGCTATAACAGCCTCAACTCTTCTGGGAAGGCTTTCCACAAGGTTTAGGAGTGTGTTTATGGGAATTTTTGACCATTCTTCTAGAAGCGCATTTGTGAGGTCAGGCAGTGATGTTGGCGAGAAGGCCTGGCTCGCAGTCTCCGCTCTAATTCATCCCAAAGGTGTTCTGTCGGGTTGAGGTCAGGACTGAGGCCAGTCAAGTTCCTCCACACCAAACTCGCTCATCCATGTCTTTATAGACCTTGCTTTGTGCACTGGTGCGCAGTCATGTTGGAACAGGAAGGGGCCATCCCCAAACTGTTCCCACAAAGTTGGGAGTATGAAATTGCCTAAATTGTCTTGGTATGCTGAAGCATTAAGAGTTCCTTTCACTGGAACTAAGGGGCCAAGCCCAACCCCTGAAAAACAACCCTACACCATAATCCCCTCTCCACCAAACTTTACACTTGGCACAATGCAGTCAGGCAATGATACCACTAACAGTTGACCGTGGAATATTTAGTAGTGAGGAAATTTCACAAATGGACTTATTGCACAGGTAGCAACCTATCACGGTACCACGCTTGAATTCACTGAGCTCCGGAGAGCGACCCATTCTTCCACAAATGTTTGTAGAAGCAGTCTACATGACTAGGTGCTTGATTTTATACACCTGTGGCCATGGAAGTGATTGGAACACCTGAATTCAATGAATTGGAGGGGTGTCCCAATACTTTTGACAATATAGTGTATTATTATGTAAGTAGTGTGTAACGGTCTGGGGGTAAGCCAACACAAAGAATACCAGAATTCAGTCTAAATGGTCTTTAATCCAACAGCAGAAATACGTAGGAGAATCTCAGGAGAAACAAACTCTTTCCACACATAATGTTAACAATTCACCCACAAAAAAACTGATCAAAACAGGGAGTACTTATACACAGAGATAACAAGGGAACTAATTAGACGACAGGTGAATGTAATTATTAACTCATGAGAAACCAAGGAAACTAACAAGGGTAAGGAGAACAAACCAAAACACAATGAAACTAAACATAACTCTGACAGAGTGATAGCTAATTTATCTGTATTTGCTTTGCCTACGCAAATATTTCCAAACAAAGCCATAGCAGTTTTTCATTCCTAAATGAATCTGCATTTTGAACAAATTGGTTGTGTGAAAAAAATCATTTGTGTGTGTGAATAAATCACTGAGAGTGAATGATTGAATGACTCACTCATTAGCGACTCGCTACCTACTGCCGTATTTTACACCAAAGGTAAAAATTCTCAGTGCTGTACTGAACTGAACTGTTGCAGCGCTCTTGTAACGCTGCTCGACCAATCAAATTTGAGGACTAGAACTAACTGTTACACAGTACAATTATCTTATGCCAATACGAACAGCGCTGAATTTAAAATTAAATATTTTTTCACTCTACTATATTAAGCAGTTTTCACAGTTGCTCTGCAGATCTGAGTTCCTTTTTCTGATCTTTAAAAAAAAAACTGATCTGATCCAAAATAAAACAAGATAAATAAACACATTTCTGTTTTTTTTTTTTGTTTTTTTTTTGTATATCTGTTGGTGATGGTGTGCTTTGTCTGCACAGAAAAACACTCTTTGGGCCCTCTTATGGTTCTCCAGTGAAAAAGATGGCCATTCTACCTGCATCTAAGGCTGGCGACCCTAATTCTCGTTACATGGCATATATAACACAAGATAAGGTATAAAGTGTTTCAGGCCTCATAAACAAACCATGCATTTGATAATAACTACACATATAACATGATCTCTACTCTTTAATGTCTTACTAAGATCTCTTAGCTGGTATCAGCATGAACCATTATGCCAGTTTTATTTCCTTTACTTATGATTTAATGATTTAAGTCTCCTTTTAATTCCTGTTTTCTTTCCTTGATGTAGGTTGGCATTCAGATTCTGCCTCTGGATGGAAACCCTCACAAGTCCTTTGCAATGATCTGTCACTCAACAGGCGTCTCAACTCTGGCTTGCTCTTATGATGGTAGATATGCTTTCACTACTGGAGGACAAGACTGCACTGTCTTTTCATGGGAGCTCAATTTGTCGTAAGTTTGAAGAACATTCGTCCCATGTAAAAGTAAACTGTTTTTTGCAGTTGACTTATCTACTAGGTCATAATATATCACATAATATATCACACTCAATTAAAGGAATAGTTCACCCAAAAATGAAAATTATCCCATAATTTACTCACCCTCAAGCAATCCTAGGTGTATATGACTTTCTTCTGAGTTATATTTAATAATATCCTGGCTTCCCGCTTTGTAATGGCATTGAATAGTGCCAGAGTTTATGTCCGTTGCCGGAAGCTAGTGATTATAGTTTATAAAGTTTTAAATAGGGATATTTTTCTTACAAAAAACGCATTGCATCGCTTCAGGAGGCATTTATTAACCCCCTGGAGAAGTATGGATTACTTTTATGATGGATTGATGTGCTTTTTGGAGCTTCAAAACCTCTGGCACTATTCAATGCCTTTACAAAGTTGGGAAGAGCCAGGATATTATTTAATATAACTCTGATTGTGTTCAGCTGAAAGAAGAAAATCATATATACCTAGGATGACTTGAGGGTGAGTAAATTATGGGAAAATTTTCATTTTTATGTTAACTATTCCTTTAATATGATGTCATAAAATATATGTGGATAATATTAATTGTACATGAATTTTAAAAGCTGTTTAGGATGGTAGACACCTACTTGAAATTTCAACTATATACAGCTTATTGTGTCTGTCACCTCACAAAATGTGGTCACATAATTAGCTTTTGCTTTTCACTCATTTGCAAAAATGCAGATCATTGGAGGCATCAGCTGCTCTCGGAGGGAAAGACATGCTGCCCTTCTACAATCTTCTGGAGGGAGGGAGAGATGGACAGCTCTTCAGGGTTTGAGATCTCTATTTTAATGCTTTCTTTTTTCTCATTGTCCTGTATTTAGGTCAAGAATTTCTATCAGTGGCATTTACCTCTTTTCATCCTAAAAATTAAAAAATCCTATCATTTTTACAGAAAAATATCCAATAAAATGTAAACATATTTACAGAACATGTAAAACCCTAATATACATAACTGATAACAAAGACTAAGAAACACAATTACTTAAAGGGTTAGTTCACCTAAAAATGAAAATTCTGTCATTAATTACTCATCCTCATGTCGTTCCACACCTGTAAGACCTTCGTTCATCTTCGGAACAAAAATTAAGATATTTTTGATAAAATCCGATGGCTCAGTGAGGCCTGCATTGCCAGCTTTGGCAGTTTGATACATGCTCCGAACCACTGATTCATAACAAAAGATTTGTAAAGCTTCGAAGCTTCATGAAGCAGTATTTTGAAATCGTTTGAAATCACTAGATATTGTTAAATAAAGTCGTTATTTTGTTTTTTTGCCGCACAAAAAGTATTCTCGTCACTTCATAACATTAAGGTTGAACCACTGTAGTCACATGAACTGTTTTAAATATGTCTTTTAGTACCTTTCTGAGCATCTGAAAGTGTTAACTATCTTGCTGGCAATGCAGGCCTCACTAAGCCATAGGATTTTATCAAAAATGTCTTATATAATTTATGTTCTGAAGATAAATGAAGGTCTTACGGGTGTGGAACGACATGAGGGTGAGTAATTAATGACAGAATTTTCATTCTTGGGTGAACTAACCCTTTAAACAAAATGCCATCAAATGTGAAGTGTTACAGTGAATTCTGGGAATGTCAGTATACAATTTTTCACTGTAAATTATAATATAATTTGTTATTTTTAACTTTCAAAAATGGTGCATTTAACAATATTTTACTTTAAAATTACATGAAATGTAAGGTTAAATTATTTTTTTCCTTGCATTTAGTAGGGGAAATTACTGTTAGCCAATTAACAGGTTTTTACTATAGCATTTTTACAGTTAAAATTACAACTTAATCAAAAAAATGTTATGAGGTTTCATAATGCTTGCTTGCTTAACATGTTACCAGGCCTACCAATAGACAGCAACTCTTATGGTTTGTCTTTTAGGAAATGGAGGAATATTTTTACTATTGTCAACTACAGAATCAGGACCTCAACACCATGGAAACACGGCTTGTGTCCACGCACATCCCTCTAGCTGATGTGCCCTTCTTAATGAGAGCGCTTGGCTTCTATCCAACAGAGCAAGAGGTACAAACATTGTTGCAATCACCAATTCACTCTACCATACAAAACTGTCATCGTTTGGTGGACTAGCACTCAATCTTTTGTCAACACATGGTTGTGTTTTGTTTTGTTGAAGCTGGAAGACATGCAAAATGAGGTGAAGTTCAGCCGCTATGCTGAGACCAGAAATTATGTGACGGACATCGATTTGGAGGAGTTCATTAAGCTGTATATCAACCACAGACCTGCCTCTGGCATTTCCAGACAGGAGCTGTGCAATGCCTTCCAGGTGCTCGGAAAGGCAGATGAGGAGGGCAGGTATACTATTGACAGAGACGAACTGCTGGAGTTACTGCAGGCTAGAGGTAAATATGTTTTCATGAGTTTGAACAGTACTTTATTTTTGGTAATTTGATGAGATACCAGAGAAAGAATTATTATAATTAACCGAGAAAGATTTTGGCTAGCGAGAAGCTGTGGTTTCGGTGAAAAAATATTTTCTATAAGTTAAAGTTAAACTCACAAATGTCTCACAGGACCAGCATGACAATATTTTCTGTTTCTCTATCTCATGGCACTCAACACAAGCTGTCAAATGTATATTTAATTGTTAATGCTGTATTATACTCAGTAAAAACAAACACCTGATAAACAAAATTATTTTGTGCTGTTTCTGCTGACACATTTACAAAGCTAATTCAGGTTTTGATGAAGACATATTGACAGTTTTGTTACGCAGCATAATTTTGAACAAGTGATTAAAAATTAGTAATTACTTTAATGTAACTTTAATGTTCATTTCAGGTGAACATATGACAGAGGATGACTTGGCTGAATGCTTTACAACTCTTTTAGGTTTTAGTGCAGAGGGAAGCAGTTGCACAGGTATGTAGAAGTCCTGTGAATCACCATACTGATGGCCAAATTTCAGTGGACACGTTTCTGGGTCCAAACACTCTATCAGATTCCAAAAGCAAACAACGAACTGTACTAATATACATTCACGACGTGCTGTAATACTACTGAAAAATCGTGATAACCTTTATCTCTATGCTCAAATATCATTTGGCCACACAGTGACTAATCTTTTGTGAATTGTTAAAATATTAGTGTCCAGGACAACAGGAACCCAGAGTACACCTTGGCTTCTTAAAGGGATAGTTCACCCAAAAATGAAAATTATCTCATGATTTACTTACCATCAAGCCATCCTATGTGTATCTTCTTTCAGACAAACACAATCAGAGATATATTTAAAAATATCCTTAGTCCTCCAATGTTTATAATGGTTGTGAATAGGGGGCTGCATTTGAAGTCAAAAATAATGCATCCATCCATAAAAAAAGTAATCCATACGACTCCAGTGGGTTAATAAAGGCCTTCTGAAGCGAAGCGATACGTTTTTGTAAGAAAAATATCCATATTTAAAACTTTATAAATTCAAATAACTAGCTTGCGGCAGACAACCGTACGCAGAATGTGCAAGAAGAGGCGGAAGAGTATCCTTTGACCTGACGCACAACGTAATGATGAACGCGAAGGTGCAGAGGATTATAAGTCTAAATGATCATTTTTAAAGAGAAATTTCAGAGGATTTTGATATAAGAGAAGAGCCTTTTAAATTTGTTGCACAGCCCTATTTGTTTGAACCGCGAGAGGCATCTAAGCTTTTGAAAGAAGATAGTCATATACACATAGGATGGCTTGAGGGTGAGTAAATCATGGGATAATTTTCATTTTTGGGTGAACTATCCCTTTAACTTAAGAGTGCTGTAAATGAATAGTGCTCAAATAGCTGTTGAGATAGTATTTGAAACAGAGTAGAGGCTTGGACCCAGAAACAGTTTGATAACTTCTCAAGGTGAAGAACTATTTGACTAAAATAGTAGTGAAAGTGTACCAATGTTTTAATCTCAACTATTGTGTGTTTGTGTCCCTTTCAGAGTCTCTGTTGGAAAGTGTGCTACCCCCTAAAATTACCATGGGGACATTTGCCACAGATGTCTTGGGGTTTTCTGCAGCCACACAGGAATTTTATCAAGAACACAGCCATGATCTATAATATATTAAGTGTCCACAACCATTCTGAAACGTACAATCTATCCAATTAAAGAATTGTTTGATTTGTATCTCATTAAGTTGAATAGTCCTTTTGTGATTATTAAGCTATTGTTTCGGTGTATTTTCATTTGAGTTTAATACTTTTCTGATACGCAGAGAGAGAGAGATAAAATACGGAAATAAACGTTGTTTGACAATATACTGTCGATTCAGTCTCCATTTTTCCCCAGAAACGTGTAAAACGCCTGTGGATGTCGTAGCCATTGTTTCGATTTGATCGACTTGTTTAGCAATCTGTTAAAATATCGTTTTCTTTTCTCTGTTCGCTAACAAAGGATCGAAACGCGTACCCGCATTGACCGTGTCTCTCATGCTTCGAGGGCATTTGGCTTTAGCGCAGGCGCACAAACCCCGCCTCTCTCCTGTGCTGTGTGCATTCGCATTGTGTCTAAACAGGCAGCGAGCAAAAAGATATTTTACCAACAGCAGTAATGTCGGGCAGGTCGGTTCGAGCGGAGACGCGGAGCAGGGCGAAAGATGACATCAAGCGGGTTATGGCTGCAATTGAAAAAGTGCGGAAATGGTAAGAGAGAGCGTCTACCCGTTAACGAACAGTACAGACAGCCTGTGGGGGAGGAGAGACAACGAGAAACAATGAAATGAAAGGAAAGAGAGCGTTTATTCCACTCCAATTTAAGTCAGATGTCCCGTTTCTGCGTTTCTTCGCGCAGCTGCTGTTTTTGTCGGCTTTTGAAAAATTAGTTAAGAAAAATGTACGTCGCATTTTTCTTCCATTAAATTTTTATGTGGGTTGAACCTAGAAGCCATTTCGTTGCAGTCACATGAAGGCTTTGCTGTTTGAGCCTGTAATGCCGGCTGAATAGTAACCGAACGGGCTGACATGATGAACTAGAGTCAAACGTCCGTACCAAACAAAAAGTGCCGCTGAACGGGCGTTTGACTCGTTCATCTCATCTGTGAGTGAGTGACTCGCGCTTCTGAGCGACGGAGCGTGAGAAGAGTTTTATCCACGCGCTGGGGTTTAAACTCAGCGCGGAGCTTCAGCTTCGACTGCACTTTCACACTTATCAAGAACTTCAGTTCAACTTAAAATAATTTTTCTAGAAAAATGGTTATGAGTTTAACAATAACCACAACAATAGTATCTTTCTAAACTTAAAAAAAATAAAAATAAAAAATATCCAGAGTTAAATAAGAAAAAGTAGTTTCGTCATAACATAAGTGTGACTGAAATTTTCCTAATCTATGAGCTAATAAAAAGTGATTTTTAAATAGTATGATTTAAATTTAATTAGTTTAATCATTGTTCTACACAATCATATGGTTGCAAAATTGTACACTTTTGCAAAAAGAGTAAAAATAGTTTATTATAGATGCATTGCTAACATGTTATCAGTTGCATTGCATATTCTGGAAATACTTTTTACACAACAATACCTCTGCAGAGATTTCTCATGCTTACACTAAATGTAAATGTTTAAATAATGTATCCTCTGTTAAACTCATTTGCTTGCGGCCTCTTGTCTTTGATAACTAACAAAAACATGCATCTCCAGGGAGAAGAAATGGGTGACTGTTGGTGACACGTCACTGCGAATCTACAAGTGGGTACCAGTGACAGAGCCCAAGTCAGATGATGTAAGTGACATTATAATGCTCTATTGCAATTCTAGTCAATACCAATAACCCAATTAATTATTGTCATGTTTCGGCCGATCTGATAAATCTTTTTCAATCTCGCTTTCCGAAAGATATTGTTTTCCCAGTTCTTTTATATGAATAATTTTTTTTTTTTTTTTTTTTTTCAAATTAGAAAAGGTAAATTCATAGTGGGATTGAGATCACTAGTACCAAAATTTTTTGTTTTTGTCGCTGGTGTCCCAGATGATAACACTTTTTAGTTGTAGCATCACACACAAAGCCAACATTTATTTTGCAATATATCTTTTAGATATGTTTCACTATTCTTCACATGGCTTAAAAAATTAAATATTTATGTCACACAGAAGAACAAAAACAAGAAGAAAGGCAAAGATGACAAGTATGGCTCTGAGGTCACGACCCCTGAGAACAGCTCCTCTCCTGGAATGATGGATATGCATGGTAATGCTGCAGACCTGACAGTTATCACACTCTAATCGCATCTCAAAATAATGCTCATACAGCCTTATCAGGCTCTGTTACTTGGCAATTTATTATAAATTTTAGTTTTTTTTTTTTTTTTATACACCAAATTGTGATCTCTGTGATTCCTAAACTGTTGGTCTTCCAAGCATGTATGAAAAGTTAAATAAGCCAGAAATGACCTTGTAATTTCACACCAATTATCTATTTTAAAATATTTTTTTTTATTATTAATGCCTGTTTGCCTTCCTTCCAATTGAATTGATGTCATTTGCTATTTTTTCATTTAAAGGGTTAGTTCACCCAAAAATGAAAATTCTATCATTAATTACTTACCCTCATGTCGTTTCACACCCGTAAGACCTTCGTTCATCTTCGGAACACAAATTAAGATATTTTTGATGAAATCCGTTGGCTCAGTGAGGCCTCTTGCCAGCAAGATAATTAACACTTTCAAATGCCCAGAAAGCTACATATTTAAAACAGTTCATGGGACTGCAGTGGTTCAACCTTAATGTTATGAAGCGACTAGAATACTTTTTGTGCGCCAAAAAAAAAAACATATTTATTCAACAATATCTAGTGATGGGTAATTTCAAAACACTGCTTTTTAACACTGAAGTTTCAAAGCTTTATGAATCTTTTATTTCGAATCAGTGGTTTGGAGCACGTATCAAACTGCCAAAGTCACACCCCCCAGTGGTGAAACATTGAAATTTCAAAACACTTATAACATAACGAAGCCTCGTTTACTGAAATCACGTGACTTTGACAGTTTGATACACGCGCCGAACCACTGATACAAAACAAAAGATTCTTCGAAGCTTCATGAAGCAGTGTGTTGAAATCGCCCATCACTAGATATTGTTGAATAAAGTCGTTATTTTGTTTTTTTGGTGTGCAAAAAGTATTCTTGTCGCTTTATAATATTAAGGTTGAACCACTGTAGTCACATGAACTGTTTTAAATATAACTTTAGTAGCTTTATGGGTATTTGAAAGTGTTAATTGTCTTGCTGGCAATAGATGCCTCACTGAGCCATCGGATTTCATCAACAATATCTTAATTTAAACGAAGGTCTTACGGGTGTGGAACAACATGAGGGTGAGTAATTAATGACAGAATTTTAATTTTTGTGTGAACTAACCCTTTAACCACCAATTAACATATGCCATATACTGTCTGAAAGTTTTTCCGAACATTAATCAAATCCTTTCACACCTTTTTAATTGTGTTTCTGTTTTTCACCTACAGATGATAACAGTAACCAGAGCTCCATTGCAGACTCCTCCCCATTGAAGCAGGAGACCAGCAACAACACTAGTCCTGCACCTGAACCCATGGCAGCTTCTCAGAGTGACAGCAATGACTTGAAAAGTGACCAATATCCTTCCAAACAGCCTTCTTCTGGTCAGGATAATAAGAGCGGTTAGTCACTGCAATGAATCCTCTACAAACTCTTTTCTATCCTTTGATGTTTATTTTAATAGCACTTTTTTTTTTTTCAGAACAAAACCACTGCTCATCAGAGTCTAGGACAGCCAAAAGAGACAGCAAGTCACATGGGGATTCAGAGCATTTTTTAGACTCTTCCAAATCAGCCCAGGTACATGCTAACAGTGTCACTTGCATTAAAGGAATAGTTCACTTTCAAATAAAAATTTCCTGATAATTTACTCACCCCCATGTCATCCAAGATGTCCATGTCCTTCTTTTTTCAGTCAAAAAGAAATTAAGGTTTTTAATGAAAACATTCCAGGATTTTTCTCCTTATTGTGGACTTCAATGGTCTCCAAACGATTGAAGATCAAAATTACAGTTTCAGTGCAGCTTCAAAGGGCTTTAAACGATACCAGACGAGGAATAAGGGTCTTATCTAGCGAAACGATCGGCCATTTTCTAAAAAAAAAAATCTAAATTCAACTTACGGAAAAAATGGAACGGGCGCCGCGTTCATTCTGTAAGTTGAATAAGGAAGGCGTAGGACATTCAGCGTAAGCTTTTTGAAGAATACAGAATCACGTTCTGGTGGAAGCACTTGTGATGCGATCATTTGTGCATATAAAGCATATACATTTTGATTTTTTTTTTTTTTTTTTAGAAAATGGCCGATCGTTTCGCTAGATAAGACCCTTATTCCTCGTCTGGTATCATTTAAAGCCCTTTGAAGCTGCACTGAAACAGTAATTTTGACCTTCAACCGTTTGGAGACCACTGAAGTCCACTATAAGGAGAAAAATCCTGGAATATTTTCATCAAAAACCTTAATTTCTTTTCGACTGAAGAAAGAAGGACATGGACATCTTGGATGACATGGGGGTGAGTAAATTATCAGGAAATTTTTATTTGAAAGTGGACTAATCCTTTAAGGTCAAAAAAGTACTAATTTCTTTATAATTTAAGAGAATTTAAGTATAAATAGCAACATTTTTTTCAGTCAGAGATCAGCTGTGTTTTTCTTATAACTGATTCAATGGATTTCTTTTGAAGGAATTGGAAGATGGTGCTCCCCCAAGTAAAAAAGGAAAAATCGATTCATCCTCTGAAGAAAGTTAACTATCTTCTGCCAGCTGTCATGCATTTGCTCTCCCAATCTCTTATCCCGAAACACATCACAACATAAAGGAATTTTTTTTCTTCAGTTCTTCACTCTTCCCTACTGCCATCTATTCACTTTAAGCCAGAAACCTGTCTTTTGCGGTCATTTTTAGTGTAGAGGGCATGTCTGGATCATCTTTGTATGAGTTAAGGTAATGAATCAAGCTGTGAGATATTGTATTGATCCTAAAACAGTTCATGCTGCCCTACAATCACTACGTGCTGTTTCTTTTGCCAAGATTAGTATTGTCAATTGAAACGGCACTGGAACTGCCATAGTTTTTCCAAATTGGCATTGATATCAACTGCCATTTGTGATTTTAAAAATTTGTATCATCACCTTTTCTTGTTCACTCAGGAAGGTCAACACACTGTTTTTTTTTTTTTTTTTAATCACGGTGAAAGTAACTGATTTCTGCTGCTGTAGTTTAGAGAGATTTCACCATAAGTAGCTAAATATAAAATAAAATACTGCAAATGGTACTAGTCACAAGTTATACAAGTTCTCCTGTGAAGACCATAGCTTGTAGCATAGGCCCTGCTTGGTTGAGTGCATTTGTGTTACTGAGAAGAGGAATGTTTTTTTTTTTTTTCGTCTTGTTTTTGACTGTCTACACACCTCTCCAAAAGTGCCCACATTTTAGTTCTCATTTGATTTTTTTTTTTTTTTTTTTTTTTTTTTTTTTTTTTTTAAATATCCAGGTAAGCCGAAAATGTTCATTTTCACTAATGCTCAAGTTAAACTGTGGAGTTCAAACCAAGCTTTGAAATGCTGGTTGCCATTTCAACAGCACTACAACCTTCCAACGTACACAAGGGATACAATAATTGCATAATTTTGATATGTCAAATTACTGTTTCTTTTAGCAGCAACTGTACTGACTGCATGTGTCGTCGTCCAAGGAAAAACGTGACATTGATTAGATTGTAACACAGGCAGGTTATGGGTAGACAGCTGTGCGAATACCTCATACTCAGTCCAGCAGTGCTGGAATGTAAACACTAAGTATGACTTTCTCGAAATTACTCTGTTACGTATGCTTGAAAAATAAAATGTATATATTTATACGATTACGTTTTTGCTACCCTTATGTTTTTGCCACAGTATTTCGCCAAACTATTGCCTTCTGTAGTTCAATCTTTGAAACTTTTAGCAAAATGTATTCATTGGGACCATATTGTTTTTTTTCTTTCCCAGTCTATAATAGAAATGTCTTGTACAGAAGTATGGTTGTGTCTATCCTATTTATTCCACATGTAGTTTATTGGTTTTCTAAAAAAAACAAAACAAAAACAAATAAAAGAAAATATTTCCTTTGAATGCTCTTGAAAGTTCATTTTGTTGCCAAATATCAAACCTGAATATGCTCTGAATAGTAAAGATGAGCTTGATTTCCTTAGATCATAGTCCATTTTTACTGCACATGATCTAGTGTAAAGACAAATAAATCATAATATGAAGACTAACAGAAAGTGATGCATAGTTAATATAAACTGATAACGTAGTGTGCAAGAGATGTCTGAATGTGCTAAAACGCAACAAAGATTCACCGCAGATTAAATGCCCAGAACCATGTGATGACGTGAAAAGTGCTCACTAGCTTTCTGACATGTTAGAACAACTAACATGGCCCACAGCAATACCTGGTAAGATGCTAAGAGAACAATCACTCCATTTTAATGCCAGTTTTCTGTCTGTTTTTCACTATGCGTCTGAAAGTGAGGTTGATGCGTGGTGTTTTGACCTTTTTTCTGACTGGAAGACTGTGATACCAGTATGTGTTTGTGGGATAGTTCATGAGCAGAAGACTCCCGTGAGCCAGCTCCAGCTTCACAGGCTCAATCTGACGTTTGCTAGAACCAGTTCGTGCATCCTTATGTCGGAAAATAAAGTCACGGACAGCTCCTAGAGATACAGAGGCAATAGGACAGGCAGGATCGAGTTCCCGTTCATCATCCCGATGCTCTCCAATGTGATCGTGACCGTCTTTATACCTAATGTAAACCATAAACATACTTTGCTCATTTTGAAAGAACACGACTTCTATGTTAAGTAACGCAACACTTCAGGCTCATAGGTAGGACAGTGTCAGCAGCAGAAACTTGAATTACCTGTTTATCAAAACAAAGTTGAATGTATGTCCTGTTGCCTTGGTAACAGCATCTCGAATGTGTTCCAAAGTGGGAGTCCATGGTTTAGCCAGGAGATGGACTCCAGAGAAAGAGTACATCAGTCCCTCGTCCCCATATGTCACTTGCTTCCTTGGAACACTGTATGACTTTCCATACACTTGTAATTTAGCTTTGTCACCTTTGTCACACGAGAAATAGAAACACAAAACATTTCAAACACTGACTTTACACTAATACAATCACCATCCAAACGACAACAGGATACGGTGCTATATTAATATAGCACACAGCATTTGGTACAAATATAAAAATAACACATCCTGTTTGTTTCCTGTATCTAATGCCAAAATACACCACCATACTAAAGTTTGGGGTCAGCAAGATTTTTTTAAAAACATATACTTTTTTCAGCAAGGATGCATTAAAGTGTTTAAAAGTGACAATAAATAGTTTACACTGTTACAAAAGATGATTTATTTTTTTTTTTTTTAAACTTTCTATTCATCAAAAAATAAATCAAAATTTCCTCAAAAATATTAAGGAGCACAACTATTTTCAACATTGATAATAATAAGAAATACCTGTAAAATACACCACCTCCTCTTCTAGCTGGTTAAACAGGCGATCAGCCTCCTCTTTGTCAAATAACAAACTGTAGTCACAGTCCAATCCCTCTGCCTCAAACTTCTGCCAGGGAATGGGCTGAGAAAACTCCTCTTCCACCTCACACTCATCTTCTTGGCATTTCTTGATCGGTTCCTCTGATTTCCATTCATCTGCCTCAACAGCTGATCTTTTTCTGTGCCGAGTTACAAACTTATCCATTCAAACACCTGCAGAACAAAACTTTATATTATTTCTTTGTTTTAATATAGGTACGGTGTGCGAATCAAAGAAAACTTCTATCTATATGTCATGCACATTTTAACAGCAAAATGTGGTTGACAGTAAACCATGTAGAGAGCTCTATGGTTTGTCAACAGTGTTTTGGTGGTTAACAACACGTGAGAAGAGGCGCTTTCTACTGCATTATCTAACTGTAACTTTGGGGAAGGATTCATAAGGTGTCTTACCTTTACTTCGTTTATGTTTAAATAAACTATCCACATTGCTCAAATTCTGTCCCAATTTTGTTTTAACTTCCAGTAATCGCGGGCGGCACACCTCCGGAAGTGTAACGTTACGTCCACGTCACTACCGATAACACGTCATATACTGTACTTTTCTATTCCGATGGTTACAGTGTACAAATGCATCTGGTTTAGCCAAGACCTTATTGTTCCGAGTACAGTGAGTAACTAGGAAAACCATGAAAAGAAACTATATGGGTGAATCTATAATTGCAGGTACATTTGGTGTTCAAAGAAAAAAAAAAAAAAACTCGTTGTGGATCACAAGATGTTACAAGCCATAACAATATAATATTTTCTGTAAAAAGTGTCTTATATAGCTGAAAATCATGATTTCTTGCTGTCCAAATTAGTCAGTGTATTTTTTCCATCATGTATCATTGTGTAAAAAAAAAAAAAAAAAACTTCTCTTTTGGTAATATTTTATTTATAAAAGCCCTAAATAGTCATTTTCCTAATTCTACAAAATTAAATTGTTTAAAAATAACTTTTATCTTATAAAAATGTACGTCCATAAATCTTGCGTAAATACTGTTCTGTTAATACATTGCCTTTAAATTGGTGTAATTATCTCCCACAACTATGTAAGATACATAAAATGATGTCACTTTCCCTCAGTTATAAGATATGAAGACCTGAAAGGTATGGGTGCTCTCTCTGAGAAAATATTTTAATCTAAAAAGTTCTTACACCAAGACTTATTTTGTAAAATATCAACATTGTTACCACAATATCAAAAGCAAAACAGTTTATCACTGATGACACAGTGGGTTGTTTAAGTCTTTGATTTCATCAGTGCCATGTGCTCTTAGCATTTATTTAACTTATGTTTTTTGGCTAAAAAGTTTAAAATGGTCAATTCTGTTACTGTCAAACTCTGTTACCAAGGTAGAGTAACAATGTTGACAGTATGTAACAGAATTTACAGTAACAGAGTTGACAAACAATACTATAAAGAAATTGTTTTTCATTAAAAGCACTGAATTATTAAAATTGAACATGTTTTCAATAAGATACTGGAAAGAATTTCTGTTAGTGAACAGATTTTTTTCTTAACTTTTTGAAAAGCAAAATGTATCTCCAATTATAGAATCACTCATATATAAACAAGGATAGTATATTTACAGGAACCTCATATTTCTTTGGAAAAAAAAAAAAAAAAGAAATAAATTTAGGCCAAAACATGTATGCAAATGTCTGTAAAATAAGTGTTAGAATCACAGTTTCATTCATTGATAGATTTGTGATGTAGGCTATGACCTGCATTTAGCTCTAAGTTAAATAAAATACTGAAAAATCAGGAATATATTATTTGTTAGTTATTAAACGTAACATGCAGTTAACAAATTGTCATGACTATTCAGCACTGTGGACAAAGTTTGCAAAGAGGTCAATTTTAAAAATGCAATATTTTATTAATTGTTTTGAAGAAGATGCTGCCATTTTGACAAATACAAATACAAGATTTGGTCGATATACTGGAGTTCAAATGACTTTGTCCCACAATGGTTTTGTCACCCTGAATGTTATCAGATCATTCCATTACAATTGTCCATTTTCAGTTAGTTGTCTTACCCGAATACGCCTGAAATGTTGAAATGTCTTTATATGTATCATCAATCCACTTAAGTTAGTAGTGTGCACAAAAGAAAAAAAACACAGAATGAAGTACTGCAGTCATGTCCACTCAGACTACTCCACATTTTCATAATCATGGTCAGAGCAGTTTGCATACATCTCCTCTTCTTGTGCTGCACTGTTCACGTAAATTGCAACCTTATTTTCAGGCCTGTTGATATAAAGTGACGAAAACTGTCCTGCAAAGAAATAAAAAAAACAATTTAATTTATTGTCAATATTTCCATAATAAAGGTAATTTATGTTATTTATTTATTACTCACTTTTCCTTTTGGAGTTTTTTTTTCTTAACTCTTGATCATTCTCTGCAGCAGAAATGGAATAACTATAATGTCTCAGATAAAAAAAATCTGGTCATGCTTTTTACTAACAGCATTAATGTTATTAAATATTAGTATTATAACCTACTATATGTGTAAAACAAGAAAAACTCCTTAAACCCACCATAGATGATTTGATTTTTGCTGGCATCTCGAACTATCATCACAATGAGAGAAAGACAATGATTAAAACAGGACGTCACTATCTTTTAAAACTTGAAAGTTGATCAGATTCATGAGACCATGTGTTACTGAAAATGGTCACATGTAGCATAGCTGTGCGTGGACGAATACTGTTAATGGCTTACCTTGCTGGCTGTTTGCATAATGTGGTTGATCTGATGTTTCTGAAAGAAAGAAATTGTTACTTTATTGAGCATGCAAACATTGCAAATTTATAATTTATTCAGAACTGAGATGATATACTTACTATTTTGTTTATACACAATGCAACACACCATGACCACAAGAAGAAAAATAAGAATTGTTGCTCCTCCTGCTATGAAGGGCCAATAGGACATCACTGTGTCTGTTGAACTTTCTGATTCACCTTGTTCAAATTCTTCTGCCTTTCAGCCAGAACATTTGTAACATGTTAAAAAAAAAAAGACAATATATCACTACAGACAGTATAACTGTAGTATTAAATAGTATTAAAGTATTTAAAAAGTAAGGTTTTAGTGTCAGGACGCAATAAAATATACTCATACAAAAGATCATACTGCATTATTTCAGTTATTTCAGTGAATAAATCATGATTTTCCATTATTTTAAAACTGTCCTCTTGGATGCAAAGTTGTAATACGGTAGCCAGTAATGTTTTTTTACTCACATGTGTGAATTCCAGTGTCCTGATGATTGATGCTATAGTTAAAGTCTTAAGACAGTTCACAGTGGAACAGACCCACATTATAGAGGAGGATGGAGGACTTTCCAGTTTCGTAGAATTTGGAGAAGGTCTTCTTCTGTTGTCCTAACCCTTTACCTGACTTTTCAGATTGTTCTCTATAATTAGGTAGAGTTGCATTGGTGCAACATCTCTGCTGTGCAGCCTGGTCTGGAGATGGCTGTTTCAAAGAAACAAGAGAGCATATCTGCTCAAACCTGAGAAACCACAGCAACAAACACATGAATGTATTCACAGTTTCCGTCTGCACATCACAGGTGATCCAACTTTGCAAAATGATGATGTTTGCTGAGCTTCCTGCTGTTTTACAATGTTTATAGGCAAACTTATATGCTGATGAGAATGTCTTTTTTAAATATATTATGGTTATATTATGTTTAAATAGTTACTCCCCAAAATGACTGTTAATGGAAACAATAACACACTCTTACATTCTGCTTGCTTGATTCTATAGTAACATCTCTCAAAAGGACTGTTTAAAACCATAAATATAACCAAAAATAAACCTTACCATTTAGAGGTGAAAAATGCAGAGTAAAAAGCCCCACAGTCCAACACAGAAAAAAAAGGGTGTATGTGGCGTGCACCGAAACCGTGAAACAAACTCTGAAGAGGTGAAGAGGCTGTTGGACAAGTGTCTTCTGCCGTCATTTCCTGATCTCTCTACCTACTTGGCCAGTGTCTTCAAAACGATTTCTATGCTCATAGTGTGTGCTTGTATGTACTTAATCTTCACTGTTACACAAAACCACTTGATTTGTATTAAGATGGATTTTTAAATTGAACTCAAGCTTTAAAATGGTGCACAAGTATAGCTATGCTTTTTACAAGGCTGAAAGAAATTCATTAAGAAATGATTAAAAATTTATTCATTTTAATTTTTCCTCAGTCAACTATTTTGCTTTATTCACTTTCTTTAGGATTAGATCATTTTAAATGAGAAAAATACAGAGGGAGAATCTACTCTGTGAAAATCTATTTTTAATATGACTAATTATATTAATAGTGTTAAATTATATCCAACATAAGTTAAAATGACTTTTCTGATGGTGATGATTAAAAGCAGGGTAACTTGGCAGTGGAGGTACATAATGAACAATTTGTGTTTGTCAGCTGTGCTGGAATGTGGAGATATTTTAAGAAAGCCATTACTGCCCTCTAGTGGCCCCAGCACCCCTCCACCAGAGATAATCCTAAATGGTATATCTTTCACAATTATTCAACATCTTATTTTCTGTTTACACATAAAAACGTATTTAGAAACGTGATCAGTCAAAACGGATTCAGTATTAAACTTCATGCCTAAACTCTGATGTCTGGATTTGATTTTTTTATTTATTGTATTTTATTTTATTTTAGTTAGTTAGTTTATTTGGATATTGGCACATTGATTAAAACTAGAGATGTGCGCTTTCGAAACGCGCTTCGTTAAGCTTCAAGTCCTTTGCGAATCATTTATTTCGAATCGAACCAGTGATTCGGAGCGCGTTTGAATCTGCCAAAGTCACATGATTTCAAAATACGTCATTCATAACTGTATCGAAACGGGCTATAATCTTTGTGAGTCCAAGAATCAGTGTCTATAGAGCAATTTTATATATTTGTAGACATTTAATGACACATTTGTATAATAAAAAGGAAGGGTTGTAATTAAAAGTTTCATACTATTCTGATTAACCAAACTCTCCATAAAAACAAAACAAGCCCTACAACTTAATAAAATAAATAATAAAAGAGACACTTCATAATTAGTGGTATTATCTAGATTATTTGTTAATTGCATCTAATAGATTACAGTTTCAATAAAACATTTACAATTGGTTTGTAAAAGGTGTTTGCATGTTTGGGCTGAGTTTTCGCTGCACTTACACCATTCTGACCAGCAGGGGTCACCAGCGTGTCGCGTTTCGAGCTCTTTGAAACAGTGAATCATTTTGCCAAGCAATTGGTTCAGTTGATTCAAAGTTTCGATACGCTTTCGTTAATTAAAACCCAGCTCAAAGGTCTGATCCATAACAACCTTTCTTAATGCTGTTGATATAATGCATAACTAACTACATATTTATTGCTGTTCCACATTATTACAGTTATGAAATTTAACTAGGCATATAGATTGGATTGCTGTGTGATATTCCTGTAGAAGAAGAAAAAAAAAAAGTAAGTAAAAAAAGTAGAAGTAAAAAAAAAAAACTTTAATAAAACTTCTGATAGATGATAAATGACCCACTTGATGTTGTACAAACTAGTAGGCTATATTTTTAATAAATTTAGATTCTAAGTAATTAACATACATCTGCATATTTTTTGATAGTGAAATGTAAGGTCATAATGTAAGGTCATACTTACTCCCTTCATTGGTGAACTTAGCTCTGTGATTGGAGCTGCTCTCTACAGAAATTGAACAGAATCATATTTGACTCATGTCTTAGACAAAGTTTAAAGCAGAAGTAAGCTACTAAGGAAAATCCCAAATTCAGTATCTCAGAAAATTAGAATATTACTTAAGACCAATACAAAGAAAGGATTTTTAGAAATCTTGGCCAACTGAAAAGTATGAACATGAAAAGTATGAGCATGTACAGCACTCAATACTTAGTTGGGGCTCCTTTTGCCTGAATTACTGCAGCAATGCGGCGTGGCATGGAGTCGATCAGTCTGTGGCACTGCTCAGGTGTTATAAGAGCCCAGGTTGATCTGATAGTGGCCTTCATCTCTTCTGCATTGTTGGGTCTGGCATATCGCATCTTCCTCTTCACAATACCCCATAGATTTTCTATGGGGTTAAGGTCAGGCGAGTTTGCTGGCCAATTAAGAACAGGGATACCATGGTCCTTAAACCAGGTACTGGTAGCTTTGGCACTGTGTGCAGGTGCCAAGTCCAGTTGGAAAATGAAATCTGCATCTCCATAAAGTTGGTCAGCAGCAGGAAGCATGAAGTGCTCTAAAACTTCCTGGTATACGGCTGCGTTGACCTTGGACCTCAGAAAACACAGTGGACCAACACCAGCAGATGACATGGCACCCCAAACCATCACTGACTGTGGAAACTTTACACTGGACCTCAAGCAACGTGGATTGTGTGCCTCTCCTCTCTTCCTCCAGACTCTGGGACCCTGATTTCCAAAGGAAATGCAAAATTTACTTTCATCAGAGAACATAACTTTGGACCACTCAGCAGCAGTCCAGTCCTTTTTGTCTTTAGCCCAGGCGAGACGCTTCTGACGCTGTCTGTTGTTCAAGAGTGGCTTGACACAAGGAATGTGACAGCTGAAACCCATGTCTTGCATATGTCTGTGCGTAGTGGTTCTTGAAGCACTGACTCCAGCTGCAGTCCACTCTTTGTGAATCTCCCCCACATTTTTGAATGGGTTTTGTTTCACAATCCTCTCCAGGGTGCGGTTATCCCTATTGCTTGTACACTTTTTTCTACCACATCTTTTCCTTCCCTTCGCCTCTCTATTAATGTGCTTGGACACAGAGCTCTGTGAACAGCCAACCTCTTTTGCAATGACCTTTTGTGTCTTGCCCTCCTTGTGCAAGGTGTCAATGGTCGTCTTTTGGACACCTGTCAAGTCAGCAGTCTTCCCCATGATTGTGTAGCCTACAGAACTAGACTGAGAGACCATTTAAAGGCCTTTGCAGGTGTTTTGATTTAATTAGCTGATTAGAGTGTGGCACTAGGTGTCTTCAATACTGAACCTTTTCACAATATTCTAATTTTCTGAGATATTGAATTTGGGATTTTCCTTAGTTGTCAGTTATAATCATCAAAATGAAAAGAAATAAACATTTGAAATATATCGGTCTGTGTGTAATGAATGAATATAATATACAAGTTTCACTTTTTGAATGGAATTAGTGAAATAAATCAACTTTTTGATGATATTCTAATTATATGACCAGCACCTGTATATATAGGGCTGTCAACGTTAACGCATGCGATTAATTCAAAATCCTAAATGCGTTAAAATAATTTCACGCATATTTAAAAAATTACGGAAGCATGTGAAATTGCGTCATAATGTAATTTACGTCATGCAGTTAGATGATCTTAAAAATCCACGCTGATTGTATCAGAGATGGCAGAGAGAATTATTCATTCCAGTGTCTGTTTCGCTTTAAAACACAAACTCTCTGTCATATTGTGTCATTGTATCTGAAGAGCGCGAGCCCTCCCGCATCGCGCTGTTCCTGTCTGAACGGAACGTCAAAACATCCCACCGCAGTATGGCCAGATGATATGAAAACTATGTTTCTCGGCTGGATAAAGCAAACCAGCTTCTTGCTATGAAAGGTGTTGGCTATTAGGTAGTTGTAAGTGCAGGTGCTTAGTAAATTATTGTATCTGAGATAAACTAGTATAAATGATAATATTTCTGAGATAAACACGCGTAAGTTGTTTTTCGTTTTGTTTGAAAAAAATGAAAATCGAAAAAGAGGCCGTTTTTTCATTTTCCGATTTCAATGTCAAATCAAAAAACGAATGACCAAAAGATACATGGACCCTTTTGTAACTTAATGTTTCATCTTTATTTAATTATTCAAAGAAGTTTATATGCAGTTATTTTATATTTGATTACTTTGTTCAATTTCTGTACCTGAAAACTATTGTTAGATAGTAATTGGTCCTTTGGTGTACATAAATGTATGAATTATATTAAATCATATCATTTGGTTATTTGGTGTCCTTTTTTGGAAAGACATCTAAATTTACCTTGAAAAAATCTGAAAAATACAGTTTTGTGAAAATCACACTTCAATCTGATGGTTTACTTTGTTGGATATAGGCAATGATGGCAAAATGGACGTGTTAAACAAGATAAATGGTGTATGCTTTATTTCACGATAAGTGTGCGATTAATCGCGATAAAAAAAATTCATCTATTGACAGCCCTAATATATATATATATATATATATATGTGTGTGTGTGTGTGTGTGTGTGTGTGTATGTGTGAATGAATGCATGCATGAATTATAGTGACAGCTACATTTGGGGACAGCCAGCACACCAAAAACTGGGACTGTCAGAAAATGGGGACGTCTGGTCCCCCTAATCTAAGGAATGTTTTGGAAAAAAAAAAAAAAGCTTCACAGCACATTTCTGAAATCTGCTTTATGTTTGGTAGCACAAAAATATTTGCTCATGAACCATATTAACAAACTTGGTTTGCAGGCAAAGCCTAAAACTATAATAAATATTTTTTACCAGCTATGAATCTGTTTTTGCAAAAGGCAGTTTTGACACCAACATTTTAGATACCAGTGAAAATTCACAATTCTCTATTCCACAGCCAAAACTACTAGCCTAACTGATATAAATTTAAAACATTATTCAAGGCAATTAAACAGTCAGTAATAAAATAAGAACAAATAATCAAATTACAAGCAATAACACTTGCAGTTTTGTAACATATTAATCCTTATTAAAGTTACAAAAGTTATTCAGTCAAGAGCAGTGTACAAATACATATTTTTTGATAGTGAGATTATTAAAGAAAGACATACAACTGAAGGTTTGAATATTGCTGATATTATTTCATCAATGGACACAATGTAAGGTCATACTTACTCCCTTCATTGGTGAAATATGCTCTGTGATTGGAGGTGTTCTCTACAGAAATTGAACAGAATCATATTTGACTCGTGTCTTAGACAAAGTTTAAAGCAGAAGTAAGCCATATTGAAAAACATGATTAAAGGAGCTGGAAACCTACCATAGACAGGTTCACGGCTTTTCTTTTTTTGACCTGTAATACCACAGAATATGAATATGTTTGTTGAATCCAGGATAGAAAATTATATGTCATAAATCTTTCTCTCTCTTAAGTTCGATCCTGATATACAGCTTGACTGTATCAGTTATATATATATATATGTACAGTGCTCAGCGTAAATGAGTACACCCCCTTTGAAAAGTAATATTTTAAACAATATCTCAATGAACACAAAAACAGTTTCCAAAATGTTGACAAGACTAAGTTTAATAGAACATCTGTTTAACTTATAACATGAAAGTAAGGTTAATAATATAACTTAGATTACACATTTTTCAGTTTTACTCAAACTAGGGTGATGCAAAAATGAGTACACCCCACAGCAAAAACTACTACATCTAGTACTTTGTATGGCCTCCATGATTTTTAATGACAGCACCAAGTCTTCTAGGCATGGAATGAACAAGTTGGCGACATTTTGCAACATCTATCTTTTTCCATTCTTCAAGAATGACCTCTTTTAGAGACTGGATGCTGGATGGAGAGTGATGCTCAACTTGTCTCTTCAGAATTACCAATAGGTGTTCGATTGGGTTCAGATCAGGAGCCACTGAATAATTTTCACCCTTTTCTTCTTCAGAAATCCAACAGTGGCCTTAGTTTTGTGTTTAGGATCATTGTCATGTTGGAAAAGTGCACGATGACCAAGGGCATGGAGTGATGGTAGCATCTTCTCTTTCAGTAAAGAGCAGTACATCTGTGAATTCATGATGCCATCAATGAAATGCAGCTCCCCGACACCAGCAGCACTCATGCAGCCCCACATAAGGACACTGCCACCACCATGTTTCACTGTAGGCACCAGGCATTTTTCTTTCTATTCCTCACCTTTGCGATGCCATACAGTTTTGAAGCCATCATTTTCAAAAACATCTATCTTGGTCTCATCACTCCAGAGTATAGAGTCCCAGTAGTCTTCATCTTTGTCAGCATGGGTCCTGGCAAACTCTAGGCGGGCTTTTTTGTGCCTGGGCTTTAGGAGAGGCTTCTTTTGTGGACGGCACCCATGCATGCCATTCCTCTGCAGTGTACGCCGTATTGTGTCATGGGAAATAGTCACCTCAGTTTGGCTTTCTACTTCTTTAGATAACTGCAGTGAACTTGCATGCCAATTTTCTTCAACCCTTCTAATCAGAAGACGCTCCTGTCGAGGTGTTAACTTCTGTGGACGACCTGGACGACTCTGTGAGATGGTTGCAGTTCCATCTTTTTTAAATTTTTGTACCACCTTTGCTACAGTATTCTGACAAGTAAAGCTTTGCTGATCTTCATGTAGCCTTCACCTTTCTGGTGTAAAGAAATTATTTTCTTTCTCAGGTCTTGTGACATTTCTCTTCCATGTGGTGCCATTGCTGACAGCATGAAATGGGAAGGGGTTTTAACACCCTTTTATAGTCAACTGTCTGCTGGACACCTATGTAATGAATAATTAGACTCACCTGTGGTTGAATTCTTGTTAAATTAGACATTTGTAGTCTAAAATTTAGCTTTGCTCCAGAGACTTTCAGTGGGGTGTACTCATTTTTTGCGTCACCCTAATTTGAGTAAAACTAAAAATTTTGTTCTCTAAGTTATATTATTAACCTTACTTTCATGTTATAAGTTAAACAGATGTTATAGAAAACTTAGTCTTGTCAACATTTTGGAAATTGTTTTTGTGTTCATTGAGATATTGTTTAAAATGTTACTTTTCAAAGGGGGTTTACTCATTTACGCTGAGCACTTATATATATATATATATATATATATATATATATATATATATATATATAATGAATGCATGCATGCAAGAATATTTCATGTGGTACTTTTAAAGGCAATAAACTCTTCAAGATTAACTGATTACATTATAAGACAATGTAGGGAATTCTAATTCTATCATACTTACATTTGAAAAATGTACATGCAATGATGAGAAGCACAAGTAGCACTACTGCTCCTCCTGCTGATCCAGCTGGGATCAGCCAAGTCAGCGAATCCACTGAAACAACAGCTGAATCTGAACCTGAAGAATGCTCATTCTTATTAGATAATAGATAATGAACTTTTAATTAACTTTTTAAAGTATTTCAAGAAGTAGCTGCACGTTAAGACTTTAACCAGAAATACTGCCATTTACCTTTGTGTAGTTCAGTTATCTTATAGGCGAGGAAACAGTTGGTTTCTCTGAACAGTTTGCAGTGGTAGACACCTAAATCAGACTGCTGCACATTACGGATACGGATGGAGAAGTCCAACAATTCAGATTCTGGTAATTTTGGGAATGTCTCAATTCGTCCACGTTGGTTATTCCAGAATTTTGCCTCACCATCCAGACTGATCTCTACAAAATCTGTATTGAGGTGAGTCCACACCACACAAGATTCATTCGTCCGGTTTGATTTCAAGAGGTCTGATTCAAAGGAACAGGGAAGCAGGACTTCAGATTGAAGCTCAGTGGATAAACTGACATTGGAGATTAGATCTCCCCGACATACATTCAAACCTGTGAAAACCACAACAACTTAGCATCAACAACTTGTCTAGTTTCATTTGCTATGTGGGCTGATCTGGTTTCTCATAAATAAATTTGCAGTCTCTTTATCTTAAATCTGTTTTAGTGGTTTTTAAATCTTTTTTTTTATAATGCTTTTATTATAGCACGATTATAGCGCTGTTAAATCATTGCTTAGAATCATATAAACCAGATGACGGCATCCAAAACACTAGGCTTAAACTAAACTAAAAACTTGAATTAACAAAAATGAAGCTACAGGTGCATGTCAATAAATTAGAATATCATGAAAAAGTTATTCTTTTTTTTTCCGTAATTTAATTCAAAAAGTAAAACTTAAATATATTCTAGATTTATTAGACATAAAGTAAAATATTTCCAGACCTTTTTGTTTTCATTTTGATGATTACAGCTTGCTGCTCATCAAAATCAGTATCTCAAATTATTAGAATATTTAATTTCAAGATCTATTAAATTACCATTCTCAGGGTACAAATACTGGGTTTAGGTCAGTAATCCCAACAGCAGTCATGGGGAAGTCTGCTGACTTGACAGTTGTCCAGAAGACGATCATCAAGACCCTCTACAATGAGGGTAAGCCACAGAGGGTCATTTCTGAAAGAGCTGGCTATTCGCAGAGTGCTGTGCCAAAGCATATTCATGGAAAGTTGACTGGAAGGAAAAAGTGTGGTAGGAAAAGGTGTACAAATGAAAGGAATGACCGCAGGCTTAAGAAGATTGTCAGGCGAAGCCGATTTAAGAACTTAGGAGAGCTTCAAAAGGAGTGGACTGAAGCGTACCAAGCCACTTCTGAACCAAAGACAACGTCAGAAGCATCTTACCTGGGCTAAGGAGAAAAAGAACTGGACTGTTGCTCAGTGGTCCAAAGTCCTCTTTTCAGATGACAAGCTTTATGGAGATGCTGATTTCATTTTCCAGCAGGATTTGGCACCTGCCCACACTACCAAAGGTACCAAAAGCTGGTTCAATGACCATGGTGTTACTGTGTTTGATTGGCCAACTCGCCTGACCTGAACCCCATAGAGAATCTATTGGGTATTGTCAAGAGGAAAATGAGAGACACCAGACCCAACAATGCAGATGACCTGAAGGCCGCTATCAAAGCAACCTGGGCACCCATTACACCTGAGAAGTGCCACAGGCTGATCGCCTCCATGCCACGTCGCATTGATGGAGTAATTCATGTAAAAGGAGGCACAACCAAGTATTAAGTGCATAGATATGAACATACTTTTCAAAAGCCTGACATTTCTGTTTAAAATATACTTTTTTTTAATCCTTTTTTTTAATTGATCTTATGAAGTATTCTAATTTTTTAAGATAGTGAATTGGTGGGTTTTTGTTAAATGTAAGCCAAAATCATCAGAATTAAAAGAACCAAAGACTTAAAGTACTTCAGTCTGTGTGCACTGAATTTATTTAATACACGAGTTCCACAATTTGAGTTGAATTACTGAAATAAATGAAATTTATTGAGATGCACCTGTATATGTAAATTTGCCATGTTTTAAATGGGATAAAGTTTAATGCTTAGATCAAACCTTATACTGATATTTTGGTAACACCTTACAATGAAGTCTCATTTGTTAACATTAGATAATGTATTAACTAATATGAACCAGCAATACATTTGTTACAGTATTTATTAATCTTGGTTAATGTTAGTTAAAAAAAAATACAGTCGTTCATTTTCTGTTCATGTTACTTTACAGTGCATTAACTAATGTTAACAAATACAACTTTTGATTTAAATAAAATAAATGTTGAATTTAACATGATCTAAGATTAATAAATGCTAGAAGTATTGTTTATTCTTAGTTCATGTTCAACTAAAATAGTTAACTAATGTTATCCAATGAAACCTTATTGTAAATTGTTACCTATATTTCTAATAAATTAACTCAGTTTACAGTTTAAAAATTATATATTCTTGCTTAAATAACAAAAATAAATGTTTGTATCTTACCATAAATAAATTTAACATCAAAAAGAAGCAGTCTTAAAATCCAGGAGATCAAGTAATTCTTCTCACACGGCATGTTCAAGAAGAGCAGCTGCAGTATGTGCTGTGGTTTTTACATACACCACCACTAAACTCTATGGGCTCTCTCTCAACCTTTTTTTTTTTTTTTTGATACCATTCTTGTGTCTGTTGCAGCTTACAATGGTACTACAGCAAACAGTTTTCAACAGTAACAAAAATATATACTTTTATGGTGAACTTCATGTCCTTCAGTTTATTTGTTTATAACATTTTGAGAACGTTAGAACAAAATAATGAACATTATGAACATCATACTGCATAAAATAATGAATATTGCACATGGGTCATCACAGAACTGTTGTTCAGTTTCACATCATAGATCTTTTAATAACTAGTGACAGGTATGACATTTACACTTTTGGGCAGAGTTACTATGCAATCTGCAATCTACATTCAGGGCAAAAACAAATAGATAAAGCTTTCAGCTCATGAAACCCTGTTACAGTTCACAGCCTCAATTATAGCAGTAAATGCCTCTATCAGTCTTATCTGTGCCTCTCGATTTCACTGTTATTTAAAGCAGACTGAATGTAGATGATATTGTTGGCTCATTTTTGATAAATTGCTTTTTTTTGTCATGAATAAATGTGGATGTAAAATATAAATGTATTTGCATAGGAGGATGCACACTGAAACTGATTTACTTTATAAAATTTTCAGGCACAAAATTAAAAGAATGTTAGGCATTTCTCACCAACCGACATTTAGTTAGACGCTTGAAGGGATGTGGTTTTGAGGTAAAGCTTTTATAAATAGTCTAAAATTGTCATACTTCTCAACACTATTAGTTCTCTTAAATGTGACGTTTTGCGTTTTAGCTCACTACTAAAATGAGTCACAGATTCAACTGTGCTGTTTTTTATTTTTAGTTGATGAAGGCTTACATTGCAACAAATGAAACTGAATCGAGTGCAGGGTACTGCTGGTTACAGCTCATGCACCTTTCCACCAACATCTTCCTGTGATCATTAGAGGTGAATATCATTATACGCTATCCATGATGTCACTGTGTTTGAAGTAAAATTCTGCAAGTCTTGCAGTCCCCTCTGTGGCTGTGGGTTAAAACTGTCACTATATGATTGCTCTGGTAACCAACAGGTTATAGTATGTTGATCGTTTATTTATTTATTTTTTTTGTAGGAGGAGATAAAGTGCTGCATAACACATGAGAATGAACCTCATTGGTTACGCAGCACGTTTGAGCTTCCGGAAGAGGTTTGTTTTTGTGCGTCATTTGGTTGAGCATCTGTTTATGTTCACTGATCAGGGTTTATATGTGAGTAAAAGCCTAAATTAAATCTGTTCATCATAAAAAGTGATCGAGTCTCTTCAGAAAATTTTACTAAACTGCTCAACGCATATGGATTAGTTTTCCGATCTCTTTATGAAGTTTTTGAAGCTTCAAAGATCAGGTTGCAAAAGCAGTCTATGGAAGGAGAGACAGCTGTCAGATTTCATCAAAAAGATCTTCATTAGCGTTCCGAAGATGAACGAAAGTCTTTTGGGTGTGGAACGGCATGAGGGTGAGTAATTAATGACAGAATTTTCATTTGGGGTGAACTAACCCTTTAACCCTTTCATGCATGAATTATGACACCCCCCATACCAGACGAGGAATAAGGGTCTTATCTAGCGAAACGATCGGTCATTTTCGAAAAAAATACAACTGTATATGTTTTATATAAACAAACGTTCGCCTTCTTAGTGCCTCTGCCAAAACCGCATTTCCGCATTCTCCAAAATGCTTACGCTGTATGTCCTACACCTTCCCTATTCTACTTACGGAAAAAATGTAACTGGCGCTGCGTTCGTTCCGCAAATTGAATAGTAGGGAAGGCGTAGGACATACAGCGCAAGCTTTTTGAAGAATACAGAAATGCGGTTTTGGCGGAGGCACTTAGAAGGCGAACGTTTGTTTATATAAAGCATATACAGTTGTATTTTTTTCGAAAATGACCGATCGTTTCGCTAGATAAGACCCTTATTCCTCGTCTGGTATCGTTTAAAGCCCTTTGAAGCTGCACTGAAACTGTAATTTTGACCTTCAACCGTTTGGAGGCCATTGAAGTCCACTATAAGGAGAATAATCCTGGAATGTTTTCATCAAAAACCTTAATTTCTTTTCGACTGAAGAAAGAAAGACATGAACATCTTGGATGTCATGGGGGTGAGTAAATTATCCGAAAATTTTTATTCAGAAGTGAACTAATCCTTTAAGTAGCGGCGCGCGAGTGACCAAGTGTAGCAGTGTAGCTGCACAGCCCCCTCTGTTGGTGAATATAATCACTACACGATTGCTCCCTGCTCTGATAACCAACCGGTTATTTGTATAGCACATTTCATACACAATGGCAATTCAAAGTGCTTTACATAAAGAGGAAACAAATACATAAGAATAAAAATAAGAAATAAAAATAACAGTAAAAACAGAAAATACCACTATCTGGATGGAAGAGTCAGGGAGTTTCAGTCAGAATATTTGTAGCTACCAGGGCTAACTCAACTTTGTTTTCCGTCAGAGCGGATCTAAATAGATCTTCCTCACGCTGGAGGGATAACTGTAAAAATATTTATATTTGTCAGGTAGCTGTGCGTTTAAACAGTACCCTTACAGACAAATCTTCCTGAACTAACTCTGTCAGAGTTATGCATTAAAACAGTCAGAAAAAAAAAATGATGCATAAAAGATTGATATAAAATGCATTAAAAATGAAATAAAAACAAGAAAAAGAATAAAAAGATGATGCATATAAAGTAAAGTGCAAACAGTTTGGACAAAGCACAGTGCTCAGTCAGTAAATGCATAGCTAAAAAGATATGTTTTGAGTCTGGATGTGAATGTGACTACTGTTGGAGCACATCTGATTTATTCAGGAAGCTGGTTCCAGCTGTGGCTGGCGTAACAGCTGAAAGCAGACTCTCCTTGCTTTGAGTGAACCCTTGGTATTTCTAAGTGACTTTATCCAGATGATCTTAGTGATCTGTTTATATTCTATGAGCATATCTGCAATGTATTGAGGTCCTAGGCCATTGAGTGATTTATAAACAAGTAACAGTACTTTAAAATCAATTCTAAATGCAACTGCAAGCCAGTGGACTGGTGTGATATGTTCATATTTTCTGGTTCTGCTCAGAATCCTGGCAGCAGCGTTCTGTCTATTAAAATAATCCACCCTGCTAATGATGAAAGCATGAACAAGTTTCTCTAAGTCTTGACTGGAGACAAAGCATCTAATGGGGACATTTCGGGGGACAGCTCCAGTCAGGGACAGAACACCAAAAACCGGGGACGGGACGGGGAAGTCTGGTCACCCTACAGTAGTATGAATTGTAGCTGAAGATGATGTCCAATTTAGTGGATAGGTGATGAATCAGAATTTCCTCCTAATATAAAATAAATTCTTGAAAAATGTAACAATGATATGACTTTTAGATGTTACTTAATGTAACAACCTTTTTAAAAAAAAACTTCTGAGGCTGCAGAGGCTGATGCAACTGTGCAATCAAAACCCATACATATTCAAGAAATGGCTTTTCGAATAGCTGTCCACTGTAGTGACCTCTATGTGTGAAAGGGTTAAATGTTGGTGCTTTCAGTTGAACAGCTGAAGCCATCTGATGGCATTGAGCAGCCTGTTTTGTGCAATCGTACACTTATCTGAATTGTTTTTAAAAATATTTCCCTTTCCATATGTGGCCATCATGGTTTCAAATGCCATTCCATCATCCCATGGTCCAGAGATGTTCACATCTAAAATCTAACATGGATGATACTATACCTCTATCAATAGGCCTAGTAAAGAGATGTGCAAAAAAACTAAAAATTCCCAAACATGCAATGATATCTGCTGCTTACTGCCCCCTTTTTCAACAGCACTAACTTAAAGGGATAGTTCACCCAAAAATGAAAATTTGATGTTTATCTGCTTACCCCCAGGGCATCCAAGATGTAGGTGACTTTGTTTCTTCAGTAGAACACAAATGATGATTTTTAACTCCAACCGTCTGTCAGCCTTATAATGTGTGTCAATGGGAACTTCGTCTATCGCGCTCTGTTGACGGAACTGATGTCTCGCGCTTTGCTTCAATGAGTGCGAGACATCACTTCCGTTGTCAGAACGCGATCAGACCTCACTAAGCGAATGCTGAATGCAGTTGGACATAGTGGTGTTTTAGAGGTAAAAAATTATATAAATACTGTTCGGTTTCTCGCACTAACTGATCGTTTCGTGTCTTAGGACATCAATGTGTTGTCACGAGCCGCAGGGTTTAATTTGGATTTGTCTAAGCAAGTTTTATTTACTCTTATAGACGAAGTTCCCACTGACACGCATTATAAGTCTGACAGACGGCAATGGTTGAGGTTAAAAATCATCATTTGTGTTCTACTGAAGAAACAAAGTCACCGACATCTTGGATGCGCTGGGGGTAAGCAGATAAACATCAAATTTTCATTTTTGGGTGAACTATCCCTTTAAGTCCATCAACCTATTGATGTTCATGGGTGTTGTGACATCCACAAAATGAATTAAATGTCACACTGATGTTTTCATAGAAACCACCACCAGATGTCATAATTACCACAATTCTGAGCAACTAATTCTGGTCTACAGCACAATGAACATAAATGCTGCAATGAAAGATGTCTTCATAATTCACTAGTGTCACATTGCTAATATATATACTGTATAAAGGGGGTAACAAACTAACAAGACAGGTGCAAACAAATCTGGGAATGATGATGGGAAACAGGAAATGAGCAGAATACAAACTAAAAACTAAAAAAGGCACAGAATGACACTTGCTTCTACTGCATCTGTGGTTGTGTCTATTTGTAGTTTAGGTGATAGTTCAAGTAGCTCAGTTGCATCTCAAACACTACATCCTACAGCCACAGCAAAGAGCCTCTGCTCAGTGCAGCTGAGCCAACAATACAATGTTCAAAAAGAAATTTCAGACAATAGAGATAAATGAGATAAACATGATTCAAACTTTATCTTCATCTATTACCTGTTAACACTGATGAAAATTAACTCTCAGCCTGAGCACTTGCACAGTCAAATTTTTTCATATGCTTCTACAATCTGTATATAAAAATGTAATTTCAGGCAATAGGTTTGCATGAGCTAACTTTAATTGTGCTTTCCCAGCGCAACCTGACTAAATTTGTTTCACTCCTTTAGATCAAGTTGTTGCAATATTAAACAGAAATGCAGTGAAAAAGCTGGAGAACAGAAAAAAAAATTGCTTTGACTTTGTCCTAAAGCTTTCATTTGGATAATTCTGAATTTTAATTCTTTTAATGTCCTCTCTTGACCGTGGAGTATAAGACAGTATCTGAAATGACATGAACCGAGTCTTCAGTGGAGCCGTCAATGTTGTTATGCACAAGAACTAATGAAAGAGACAGAAAGTATGTAAGATGGTGTCAAATTAAGTAAAGGGTCACATATATTGACATTTTACAAAAGTACCGTTGCTCTCATGGGAGTTGTGTGACCTATAAATAATTGATGCATAGGTTACTTCTTCAACAGCTTGACCTGAAAGAAAAGAAGAATACTTTTGAATAATAACAGCCATATTTAAAATCATTCACTTAATAACTCAGTTTAAAAATGTATACAATTATTTTAAATTATTGCTTATTTAATCATGCACTCTGAACTGCATAATTATCCAAAAGAAAAAGTGAAGCACGTTTTTCTGAGGCCGCAGTTTGTGCCTCAACACCAATTCAAGGCTTTTATGTAGTTAATTTGGTAATATATTGTTTCTTTTTTAGGAAATAAAACACAGAACAGAAGTTCATCAGATGTTGAATGTCTTACTGTGCACATTCTTTGTAACTTAAACTTGCCACTCACTCTGTAGTATAAGTTTAAATATTACTATATTAATTTAATAAATAAAACATAAATAACATCTGCATTTTCTTGACCTGCAACATCAAACCACTAGTTTAATACTGTGCTGACTCTATACTCTAGTAAGCTTTAAAAAAAAACATCTTTAAGCACAAAGAAATAAGTGAGCTTGTAATTGACACATTGATCTTGCTATGACATAAATCAGTTATTTCCCTATAAAGCTCCTAATAAAGCTGACTTTACAATTATATCCTTATACTGTGTGTATTAATTTAATGTGAAACTTTAACTTTGAAGCTGATCACTCGAAGCATTTAATAAGACTGCTGAATGCTAATACTTACGTTTAAAAAGATTAATTGCGATTATGATGAGCACAAGTAGCACTGCTCCTCCGCCTGCTGCTCCAGCTGTGATCATCCAAGGCCACCGAGAACTCACTGAGACAACTGTTAATTGCATTACATTCACAAACAAGGCCTAAGCCTAGTCCCTAAAATGTATGTTTGAGCTATTTTAACTGAAAGCAAAAAAAAGTGCGTGATATAAATCTACTTGTTTTAATCATTGTTCTGAATCCAATCTGGATGTAGTCTTTGACAAAAATACAGTTTTCTTTTTGTTTAAAATGTTGCTTTTTTTTAATGAAACTTACCCACATTCAAGTGTTAATAAAAAAGGATGCATGAAGCTAGAGTAAAATCTTTTTAAAAAGGATAAAGCACAGTTAAAGGTATATTTTAAGAAAAAATGAATACCTAAATAGGAACGTAGTATACATAAAGTTCAAAAATAATATATAAATAGTAAAATATAATGATGTTATGTTTACTTAAAGAAAACTTACAAGTATACTTGCAGTATACCAAACTAGTAGTTTACTGAGAGTATACTTCAAATTGTACTTTCATAAACTAAAAAATGTGCTACAAGTATTTGACTAGTACTATCAGTACTATCAGTATCTATCAGTATACCTATAAGTTCACTTGTGGTATAGTTGCAGTACAAACAAAAAAACTTAGCTGTAAACTTAGCTGTAAAACTTAGCACAACTAGTTTACAGCTAAGTTTTTTTGTTTGTACTGCAACTATACTACAAGTGAACTTATAGGTATACTGATAGATACTGATAGTACTGATAGTTACTACTCAAAGTTACTACTGTTAAAGTATACTTTTATGCACTAAAAAGTGGGCCCATTTAGTCCCAAGTCTATAGTACCATATTGCCACAAAATGGATTTGCATCAAGAAATAAACCTTGAGAAAGAAAGAATTCATACACTGTCTCTTGTACACGAGGGCCTATTTATACTGACATTAGCTGTAATGATCTGTCTTATTTGACAATTACGATAAAAATTTTAAAGGCAGTGTTTCAAGTAGTAGCAGCACATTAAGATTTAACCAGCAATACTGACATTTACCTTTGTGTAGTTTTTGTAGTTCAATTATCTTATAGGCGAGGAAACAGTTGGTATCTCTGAACAGTTTGCAGTGGTAGACACCTAAATCAGACTGCTGCACATTACGGATATGGATGGAGAAGTCCAACAATTCAGATTCTGGTAATTTTGGGAATGTCTCAATTCGTCCACGTTGGTTATTCCAGAATTTTGCCTCACCATCCAGACTGATCTCTACAAAGTCTGTATTGAGGTGAGTCCACACCACACAAGATTCATTCGTCCGGTTTGATTTCAAGAGGTCTGATTCAAAGGAACAGGGAAGCAGGACTTCAGATTGAAGCTCAGTGGATAAACTGACATTGGAGATTAGATCTCCCCGACATACATTCAAACCTGTGAAAAAAACAACACACCTCAGTACCATCAAAGTAAAAGAAAAAAAAAGTTCAAAAAGTTAATCTTTTTGAAATATCAAGAAGTTACAATACATTGCAGTGCTCAAAATGTGTACATTTAATTATTTTATTATTGTTTGGATCAATATTAAGGAAATAATCAAATGTATTGAGAAATCCAATGATACCGGACATAAACGTATCATTCGTCTTACCATATGTACATGTAACATCAAGAATAAGCATCCTTATTATCCAGAACATAAGGTCACTTTTCACACATGCCATTTTTCAGAAGCGCAGCAGCAGTATGAGCTGTGGTTCTTACAAACACCACTCTAAGAAATAAATATTTTTGGGACTTCCGTTCAAGCTCAGACTGCGTTTCAGCTTGCATGTGAAAAGGTAGCCTACTAAAAACATTTTTTTTATTCACTCATGATCTGTCACATGATTCTTATAATTCAACACTAGTAATGTATGTGTATGTGTAATGTAGTAATGTGTCCCAAGGGTCAAATATATAGATTTCTGAAATTTCAGAAACAGACTTATTGAAAAGGGCAGTTTTACACTGACAGTGGATAGTTAATGTTAAACCATGTGTTTGAAAATTCTAGACCTTTATCAAAGGAAAGTATTATAAATTTATATAAAGGGGCAAAGCAAATAAAATCATGTTGATGCACAGAATTGCAAAAAATGTTGGAGATCATTTTGATAGTTCTTTCAAATAATGTTAATGCTGAAAACAAACTACAGCTAGTCAGATGCTTTAGGGGATGTGGTTTCATGTTAAGATGTTTCAACCTCAAGAATGGGGAAGGGCAACTTCGATAGTGACGAGGGCCAACATTTTTTCTCCTTCATACCAAGGGGGCCAGATTACTAATCTACACTCACACCTTTTTTTTTTTTTTTTTTACACTGTTTTACTCAATTTACTTTTTATTAAGGGAAATCAATGTACAATTAATGTAATTTTTTTTAAACATTTTATGAACTGTTAAACTTGTGCAATTTTGCAAACACAAATGGGAAACTTTGTTTTCAGTTGACAAGCAATATTACCCCAACAAGCAAATGTAAACATCTCAATTGCATTATCTGTAAATTTGCAACAAACAAATGTACAGATTGAAGTCCTATTTTTGATTACAAGCCTAGATAACATTTTCAACTCAGCCTCGTTAAAAAGTGCTTATTTAAAAAAATAGTTGTTCCATATGGCATTACCATAATCCACATCCAGGTTACCATGAAAAATACTATTTTTTTTAACGTATAAGAACATAATAAGTGCAAATTTCTGTCATTCATTTGGCAAAAAAATGGTTTTGTTGACCATGCATTTTACCTTAAATCTAAGCAGGGGCGCAGGAGACATTTTCAAAGTGGGGGGGGGGCAAACAGCGTTCCGGGGGGAGGGGGGGTTGTTCTCCCGCGGTAGAAATCGGGGGGAGAAATGGGAACGCAGGGGCACTGCGATGCGACCGCAAAGGGCACTTTCACTTTCGCGATCAAAGTGCACGCCACTGATAAGCATTGTAAATGCAGTATTACAGTATACAAATACCAATTAAACGCGCAGGTCTCCTCTCGTGCTTCCTCCCCACTGCGTCACTGGGCAAGGCAATAATCACTTTCGTTTCGCTCTCAGATATCTCTTTTATAGATACCATCAATACTTTTACCTTTCTAGATGTAATTACCGAAATCAAAACAGTCCATAAACTATATCCTCACGAAAACGCCAGTCAAGCCAGCTCGCGCGTCAACCTGAGAGATCAGCCTCCTTACTTTAAAGTGTAAAATTTCTCAGTTTCTGAAAGGACGGTTTGGCTTGATTGACAAACGCTAACGTTCAGGCATGATTTATATACCATCGACCTGTCCTAAAACGTTGGCACGCTTTGATCGATTGTTTGGAGATTTGATCGATTGCGTGTACTGATAGTTACTACTCAAAGTTACTACTGTTAAAGTATACTTTTATGCACTAAAAAGTGGGCCCATTTAGTCCCAAGTCTATAGTACCATATTGCCACAAAATGGATTTGCATCAAGAAATAAACCTTGAGAAAGAAAGAATTCATACACTGTCTCTTGTACACGAGGGCCTATTTATACTGACATTAGCTGTAATGATCTGTCTTATTTGACAATTACGATAAAAATTTTAAAGGCAGTGTTTCAAGTAGTAGCAGCACATTAAGATTTAACCAGCAATACTGACATTTACCTTTGTGTAGTTTTTGTAGTTCAATTATCTTATAGGCGAGGAAACAGTTGGTATCTCTGAACAGTTTGCAGTGGTAGACACCTAAATCAGACTGCTGCACATTACGGATATGGATGGAGAAGTCCAACAATTCAGATTCTGGTAATTTTGGGAATGTCTCAATTCGTCCACGTTGGTTATTCCAGAATTTTGCCTCACCATCCAGACTGATCTCCACAAAGTCTGTATTGAGGTGAGTCCACACCACACAAGATTCATTCGTCCGGTTTGATTTCAAGAGGTCTGATTCAAAGGAACAGGGAAGCAGGACTTCAGATTGAAGCTCAGTGGATAAACTGACATTGGAGATTAGATCTCCCCGACATACATTCAAACCTGTGAAAAAAACAACACACCTCAGTACCATCAAAGTAAAAGAAAAAAAAAGTTCAAAAAGTTAATCTTTTTGAAATATCAAGAAGTTACAATACATTGCAGTGCTCAAAATGTGTACATTTAATTATTTTATTATTGTTTGGATCAATATTAAGGAAATAATCAAATGTATTGAGAAATCCAATGATACCGGACATAAACGTATCATTCGTCTTACCATATGTACATGTAACATCAAGAATAAGCATCCTTATTATCCAGAACATAAGGTCACTTTTCACACATGCCATTTTTCAGAAGCGCAGCAGCAGTATGAGCTGTGGTTCTTACAAACACCACTCTAAGAAATAAATATTTTTGGGACTTCCGTTCAAGCTCAGACTGCGTTTCAGCTTGCATGTGAAAAGGTAGCCTACTAAAAACATTTTTTTTATTCACTCATGATCTGTCACATGATTCTTATAATTCAACACTAGTAATGTATGTGTATGTGTAATGTAGTAATGTGTCCCAAGGGTCAAATATATAGATTTCTGAAATTTCAGAAACAGACTTATTGAAAAGGGCAGTTTTACACTGACAGTGGATAGTTAATGTTAAACCATTTGTTTGAAAATTCTAGACCTTTATCAAAGGAAAGTATTATAAATTTATATAAAGGGGCAAAGCAAATAAAATCATGTTGATGCACAGAATTGCAAAAAATGTTGGAGATCATTTTGATAGTTCTTTCAAATAATGTTAATGCTGAAAACAAACTACAGCTAGTCAGATGCTTTAGGGGATGTGGTTTCATGTTAAGATGTTTCAACCTCAAGAATGGGGAAGGGCAACTTCGATAGTGACGAGGGCCAACATTTTTTCTCCTTCATACCAAGGGGGCCAGATTACTAATCTACACTCACACCTTTTTTTTTTTTTTTTTTACACTGTTTTACTCAATTTACTTTTTATTAAGGGAAATCAATGTACAATTAATGTAATTTTTTTTAAACATTTTATGAACTGTTAAACTTGTGCAATTTTGCAAACACAAATGGGAAACTTTGTTTTCAGTTGACAAGCAATATTACCCCAACAAGCAAATGTAAACATCTCAATTGCATTATCTGTAAATTTGCAACAAACAAATGTACAGATTGAAGTCCTATTTTTGATTACAAGCCTAGATAACATTTTCAACTCAGCCTCGTTAAAAAGTGCTTATTTAAAAAAATAGTTGTTCCATATGGCATTACCATAATCCACATCCAGGTTACCATGAAAAATACTATTTTTTTTAACGTATAAGAACATAATAAGTGCAAATTTCTGTCATTCATTTGGCAAAAAAATGGTTTTGTTGACCATGCATTTTACCTTAAATCTAAGCAGGGGCGCAGGAGACATTTTCAAAGTGGGGGGGGGGCAAACAGCGTTCCGGGGGGAGGGGGGGTTGTTCTCCCGCGGTAGAAATCGGGGGGAGAAATGGGAACGCAGGGGCACTGCGATGCGACCGCAAAGGGCACTTTCACTTTCGCGATCAAAGTGCACGCCACTGATAAGCATTGTAAATGCAGTATTACAGTATACAAATACCAATTAAACGCGCAGGTCTCCTCTCGTGCTTCCTCCCCACTGCGTCACTGGGCAAGGCAATAATCACTTTCGTTTCGCTCTCAGATATCTCTTTTATAGATACCATCAATACTTTTACCTTTCTAGATGTAATTACCGAAATCAAAACAGTCCATAAACTATATCCTCACGAAAACGCCAGTCAAGTCAGCTCGCGCGTCAACCTGAGAGATCAGCCTCCTTACTTTAAAGTGTAAAATTTCTCAGTTTCTGAAAGGACGGTTTGGCTTGATTGACAAACGCTAACGTTCAGGCATGATTTATATACCATCGACCTGTCCTAAAACGTTGGCACGCTTTGATCGATTGTTTGGAGATTGCGTGTTTCTCCGTTCCAGAGCGCATTTCCTGTTCACATCCGCGACAAAACAGGTGATTATTTACAAACGAAAGCTCACAGAAACGTGAAAATGGTCTGATTTGAAAGAAAATATCCTAATCTAAAAGATGATATAGTGTGACTGATTGAAGCAGCCCTTATCAAAAGTGCGGGGTCGATTTCTGTCTTTTCAAAACTGTAGGGGTCCTGACCCCCCTGTCCCCCGTGTCAATGGCACGCCTGAATCTAAGACAAGTGCAACTCTGGCGTCACATGTGCAGCCTATCTTTCATAGCTACTTCTCGTTAGCCACTTGTCCACCGTCGGGCCAAACCGTTCTCTTTGCTTTACTGTTCCATTCCGTGCCGATCTGATCCGAGCCGGCCGGTACGGATATGGTTTCGTTTTCCACTGTGGGGCTGATAACGGAGCTCTTCAGTTGTTGCCTTAGTAACGCAAGAGTTTACACACGATATGCGGTGTAAATAGTGGCCACGTTATGTAGGATGATCAGTTATTTCTTTTAATTGTATGATTAATTTGTGTTCATGTTGCTCAAATATTGGCTAATTCCGGGCGGAGAACGGTTTGTAATTGTGCCGTGCTGTACCGGGCTCAGTTGGAAATACAACTGGAATGTGCACATCCTAATGTGCACATCCTACGCTGTTATTAATACGGGGATCGGCTGGAAATAGCGACCTCTCCTGGATTGATTTAGTATTAACATTATGAACGCAATCTTTACACTTGCTTTTCAAATGTCCAAGACATTAAACGTTAGACGTTAAAGACATTGCGGGCCCTATGCACCAGTTGCCCATCCCTGCTCTAGAAGGTCCAAGAGATTCATACAGCTAAATAATAGTTTCTCACTTTTATAGTTTTAGTATGGTTATTTAAGTATTTCACCTCACCATGAAACTTTAGGTTACTTACGTAACCCCGGTTCTCTTTCAAACATTCGCTCAGTATCTCACAATGGGAAATGCCTCTGGGCGTGACAGATCCTGGAATCACCAATTACACCACGTCTGTCAGTTGACAGACCAATCACGACAGTGATGTGGGAGTCCCGCCTCCTTAATATATACCGCTGCCGGTGGTCCCTACTTCATTCTTAGCATATCTCTTCTCCGTGCACTGCAAGGAAGGAAGTGCAGTGAGATACTTCACTCATGTTATCAGAGAACCGGGGTTACGTAAGTAACCTAAAGTTCTCTTTCAAACATTCGCTCAGTATCTCACAATGGGATATAGACAACTCCCGTATTGCAGATATGCTGTCCGAAGCAGGCATGTCAACCAACTCAGTGATGTAGGCTATAACATAACACAACACCCGTAACTATTCACAAATAGAACAGGAATATATGTGAACAAAAATCAAAAAACACCTCAAACGAGTGTTTTTTTGTTTTTTTTATACACTTAGGACGGAATGAGCCAGCGATGGCTCAGTGACATACAGTCTGTAAAATCAGACAAATGTGTGAGGCGATGCCCAACTCGCTGCTGCACAAATGTCCTGAACTGAAATGCCCTTAAACAGTGCCCATGAGGTGGCCATACCTCTGGTAGAATGAGCCTTCAGCCCTTCCAGAGGACAGAGACCCATGCTATTATAACTTACTATAATAGCTTCCACTACCCAGTGGGACAGGCGCTGACGTGAAATAGGTTTACCCTTATGAGAATCAGTCCAAGAAACAAATAACTGATTACTGTTCCTTAGTGCTTTTGTTCTGTCCACATAGTGACGCAATGCACGGACAGGGCACAGGCAATGAAGCCACTCATCCTCTGACGAGGAAAAAGGCTGCGGATGGAAAGCCAGTAAATCCACCTGTTTACAACCAAGAGCTGACTTGCTCACCTTAGGCACAAACGCTGGATTAGTTTTCAGAGTTACTCTCGAGTAATCCATAGCGAACTGCATACAGGAGTTATGAACCGATAAAGCATGAAGTTCACTAACCCGCTTTGCGGTCGAAAGAGCCAATAATAAAGCAGCCTTTAGTGAAAGGAGCTTTAATTCAATACTCTCTATAGGCTCAAAAGGGGGCTGAGATAGTGCATTAAGGACCACAGACAGATCCTACGGCGGAATCAGTGGCTTTGAAACCCTGTGCTAATGCCGCGCAACTCTCATAAACCTGCATACAAGCGGGTGTTCACCTATAGTATTTCTGTCAATGCCCCACATGACACGCAGAAATTGCGGCAAGATAAACCTTAACGGTTGAAAAGGCTCTGTCCTTATCCAAAAGTTCCTGCAGAAAACATAACATATCCGCGACAGAACAGAGAAAAGGGACGATGTGTCTGCTAGCGCACCATTGCTCAAACACTCTCCACTTCCGATCATACACAGAGCACGTTGAAGCTGCTCGTGCATTCTGAATAGTCTCAATCACCCTCACAGGCAAACCCGTAACACTTAAGTTTAACCTCTCATGGGCCAGGGCCAAAGTGCCACTTTGTTTGGGGCTGGGTGAAAAATCTCTCCGAGCGCTTGAGAGAGGAGGTCCCTGCGCAACGGGAGCGGCCAGGGCTGGTCGCACAGGAGTTGAATTATCTCTGTCAGCCACAACTTCCCTGGCCAATTCGGGGCGATTAGTATAACTGAGTGACCGCATTCCCTTACTCTTTTTAATGTTGGTACAATCAGACTCAGTGGAGGAAACGCGTATAGTAGTGCGTTTGGCCATGGGTGTGCCAGAGCATCCACACCCATATGCGCACCGTCTCTCGCCGGAGAGAAGAATAGAGGGCAATGAGTGTTTTTGTGCGAGGCGAAGAGATCTATGGCAGCTTGGCCGAACCTCTCCCACTACTGGCTCACTACCTGAGGGTGGAGAGTCCATTCTCCATACAGCAGATTTCCTCTGGACAGGAGATCTGCTCCCACATTCATTATTCCCAGAACATGCATTGCCTGTAGTGAATAAAAATGCTTCACGCCCCACACGATCAGTTTCTGTGTCAGACTGTGAAGCTGAGGGGAGCGTGTGCCTCCCTGGTGATTTATGTATGCCACCGCTGTTGTGTTGTCTGATCTGATTAAAACGTGGTGGTTCTTTAGAAACTGCACAAAATGTTTCAATGCTAGAAATTCTCGGTGCGAGAGACAGACCAAACGGTACTGTCAAAAATTCGTATGCTGTGTCCCGATAGGCAAACCTGAGGAATTTTCTTTGTGCCGTATAGATGCTTATGTGAAAATATGCGTCCTTCAAATCGACTGATGTCAGCCAGTCTTTGGGACGAATAATTTTTGATAACACCTTTAAGGTAAACATTTTGAAATTGTATTTCCTGAGGTGTTTGTTGAGGTTCCGTAAATCCAGAATGGGACGGAGACCCCCTGCTTTTTTGGGAATGACGAAGTACCGTGAGTAAAAGCCGTGGTGGCTGTCCTCTGGTGGCACAACTCGAATTGCTCTTTTGTTCAATAAAGAGGTTATTTCCTCCTCTAAAATCTGAGCTGACTCCCCTTGTGCTGTTGACATTAACACATTGTTGAAAAGTGGAGGTTTTACAGCAAATTGCAGATGATAACCCCGGCTTATTGTGGAGAAAACCCAGGGGTGTACTGCGCATGCGCGCCAGCTCTCTGCGTGAACAGAGAGCAGGCCGAGCCCACTCTCGTTCACTAGTGATGCGGCGGCGCCATCTAGCGGCAGAGCTGGGGACTGCAGCTCTGATCTGAACAATTTTGTTTTTGTGTGTGTTTTTCTTTTCAAACGTTGCTGTGCCCTCGGCCCACTGCCTGGATGCACAGGGAATGTGTTTATTATTTTCACACCAAACATGTCTTTGTGAGAACAGCCCTCTGCCCTCTGTTGAAACCCCTGTGGGTGGAGGGAGGGGAAATTCTGTGTGGGGCACTGGGGGAACTGGTGGCAACTTCACAACTGAACTGGTCATTAGATAACTTTTTTCTGTGAACAATTCCCATGTCCGACGCCTTCTCTTGGCGGGAGGGGGAGAAATTGACCGCTTTCTTTGAGGGAGGACAACAACAGATACTCCGCGAGTGCTGTTGTTCATCCTTTTGTTCTGAATGTAATGAATGGTTAGGTCGCTCGCCGTTTCTTCCCTCCCTGAGGGTTTGCTGGCCGGTGTCTAGCTGCAGCTGCCGCAAAGGAAGGTTTTCCCCTCGGCTGAGCCGGTTTAGATTGTGGCGCACGTTCAGGTAATCAACCAATCAGTGCAAGAGGAAGCCGGTATATAAAGCCGTCTCTCACCTCTATCCCGCGACAGGTTTCACAGCATTTAGCCCCGCCCACTTGCTGTCATGTCTGAGTTAGAGCTCTTCCCTTCGGATGATGATTCATTCGTCACCGCTGAGTCTCCATCTCAACCCTGCCGTTCCAAGGAATGATCCTTCTCCAAACGTTAACATCATGGAGCCCCCGTCCTCAAATAGGGGACGCCAGGCTCACACGATCTACTCCACGCACGCCAAGACGCCGAGGACTCCCCTCGCCCCCGCCGGTGAGACAACCACCATCTTCCTCTGCGTCTACCTCCACGCCGGTCCATCCAAACATCCCTGCCATAGGGAAATGGACTGTTAAAGGGTTGAGACAAGCCCTGATGAATTCAGATGTAAACTTCTCACGAAGATTAAATAAAGCAGAACTATACAATCTGTATGTCTCTCTGCAATCTACTCACCCTTCTCCTACATCTGCTCAAGCGAGCAAGGCCTGCCGGGCCCCGACCTCGCGTCCAGCAGCTTCTCCACTTTCCTCCCACGCAGTGCCGGGTCCTCCCCCTGCTTCAGCGAGCCTGGGCCGTGCCCCAGAGCCCGTCGCGGACGGGCTCCAAACACTCCCTGCTCAACTCTTCCCCGCAGTTCCTCCTACCACCGCACCGCACGCTTCAACCACCTGCAATGCAAGCTACACAACTTCTCAAACCCATCTTTTTCCTCCTACCTCTTACCCTTTTCCCTATCAGTATTTTCCAGCACCAAGCGCTCACCCTGGCATGAGGATGCCTCCGCTAGCGGCACAAGCGCCGACGTCATTTCTTCCCCTTCCTGTCCCCACCTCTTCACCTTTTTCTTGCTCCTCCACCTGTCCTGGGAGCCGATTTTTGCGTGAGGATGCCTCCACAAACGGCCGCAGCCCCGGCCCCCCCTCCCCAATACTTCTCTGCATACTCGATCTCCCTTCTCTCTCTTCTCAGCAACTCCACAACCAGCTCCTCCAAACGCTGTCGCCTCAGAACCTGTGGCGAACAATATCAGAGCACAAATCCTTGCAGGTGCGGACGTGGATTTGGGCTCTTTATTATTATTTCCTCCAGCAGAGTCCAATCGCCAGGTGGACTGCGGCGTTATTTCTGTAACTTTAAAAAACAATACACAGACCTCATGCATACTGTCTTTGGCGGAATTTTGTATTGCTTTCAGTCGCTATACCGAAATAATATGCTCTGCTTTTCCCCATAGATGGCGCGAGCTGAATGATTATCTCTCCATCATAGCGGAGCTCGTGCTGTCCTATGGGGGTAGCCATTTCTATACATACCATAAACTCTTATTGGGGAGCGTTGGACACCGATCTCCATAACAGAGTTTTCCTCGGATGCCGAAACATCTCATGTGCAATTTGCAGATCCGTTAACCATGCCACCACGACATGCCCTCAAATTAATCCCTCAATTCCACCCTGCCCGGAACAGAACCAGATCAAATCTACTAGCTATGTTCCGCGACCCACTAGGGAGGATCACGCTTTCAATAACAGAGTCACAAACGTAGCAGCAAACAGGCAAGTATGTAATAACTTCAACGAAGGGAAATGCCCAAGACAACGCTGCCGCTATCTTCATATCTGCAACTACTGTGGCGGCGTTCACGCCCGCGTTGTATGTCCAGTACTGAAATCTGTAAATAAAAGTGCAAAAAACTATTTTCGACTCCTGTGAATATTTCTCGCCTAGCTGATGAATTATCTCATCACCCTGATGTTAATTTTACAAATTATCTGTTGTCTGGTCTCAAACATGGTTTTAAACCTGGGGTAGAATGTCAGCCTACTCAGAAAATCATCTGCGATAATCTTCAATCTGCTCTAGCAGAGCCTGAAGTAGTAGACGAACTAATCAAAAAGGAAATCGAATCAGGTTTCATGATCGATCCATTCGAAACGCCCCCGTTCGAGCACTTTGGTATCAGCCCCATTGGTGTGGCTACTAGGAAATTTTCAGGGAAAAAACGCATGATAATTGATCTCTCAGCGCCTCACAACTCCCCGTTTCCAAGCATCAATAGTCTTATCCCACTCGAGGAATTTTCTCTTCATTACCACGATATCGAACAAGCAATAACAATGATTAAAATCGTTGGCCGCGGCGCATGGTTGGCAAAAGTAGACATCACATCAGCTTTCAAAGTAATGCCAATTCACCCGGATTCATGGCATTTATTCTGCGTTTGCTGGCGCAATAAATTTTACTTTGCCGTGCGTTTAACCTTCGGTTGCAAAAGCAGCCCCAAAATTTTCGACACACTATCTAAAGCCATATGTTGGATTCTATCCAATAATTATGCAATTCCTTATCTCCTTCATTTGCTTGATGATTTCTTAATCATTTCACCTCATGACGCCATCCCTGCAGCGCATCTCCTCACGGTGCAAAATGTTTTCGCAGAGCTAGGGATTCCGATAGCTCAGGAGAAAACAATGGGTCCAACCACATCCATCGACTTTCTGGGCATCAATTTAGACTCCGTAAAATTCCAGGCTTCACTGTCTAAGGAAAAAAATCGATAGAATCATTTTGGTCACGTCCAATCTTCTAGACTGCACGAACTGTTCCAAACGCGAACTTCTCTCGCTGCTTGGCCACCTAAACTTCCGCAAGGTTGCCCCTTCATCGCGCATCTCCTCGCCCTCGCGTCTTCAGTTCACGCGCTGGAAGACCAAATTCTTTTATCCTGCGCGTGCAAAAACGAGTTAAGCTTATGGATAACTTTCCTTAACCAGTGGAATGGCTTAACTTTTTTCTATGACAACTGCATCTCTCTGCCCCTTGACATTAACCTGTTCACTGACGCAGCCCCCTCAATCGGTTTTGGGGGATTTTACCAAGGACGCTGGTTCGCGTCTCCCTGGCCCCCCCAGCTTCTAGACACACCTCAGACCTCAGCCTCCTCGGCCCTTTTCGAGCTGTATCCGATCATCGTCGCAGCTTCCCTATGGGGGAAAGAGTAGTCATCTAAAAGCATCCTGGTTCATTGGGACAGCGAAGCCACTGTACATTGCATTAACACAGGCCGTTCTCGCTCCCCCGCGTTAATGCCATTCATCAGACGCCTCATCTGGATTTCTGCCTGTGATCAGTTTATTATAATTGCCAAACACATTCCAGGCTCCAAAAATCAAATCGCTGACTCTCTTTCCCGTTTCTCTTTTCAGAAATTCAGGACGCTGGCGCCAGAAGCGGATCCACTTCCAACCCCAGTCCCTCATTATTCTCAGCTGATCTTCCCATAAATCACCCGTTAAAATCCCTTCTGGACACTTCTATTAATACCATCCTCCAAGCAGTTTCACATAGAACCCTCCAAACGTATTACACAGCATGGAAATCTTTCAAAACTTTTCACCTCTCGCACAACCTGCCGTTTCCCGATTTTTCTCTTCTATCCATTACGTCATTCATATCTCACCTTAACAGTGTAAAAGGCCTCCAAGCCGGGTCCATAAAAGGCTATCTAAGCGGCATTCAGTTTTTCCATAAAGCTTACGGTAAGCCCGCCTCCGCCATAAATAACTCTCAAACTTCCCTTCTCATCAAAGGAATTCAAAGAACCCATCCCACCCGCCCGGATACCAGACAGCCTATTACTATCGACATACTCACCAAATGCATTTCCACACTTCGCTCGGCTACCATTCCATCAACACTGCCCGCACGTTAGAAGCAGTGTTCGTCCTGGCTTTCTTCGGTTTTCTTCGCTGCTCCGAATTAACAGTCACGTCTAACTTCGACACTAATATCCACCCTTCAATTTCAGATTTACAGGTTGTAGATAACGAAACCATATCTTTTTTCATTAAACAAAGTAAAACTGATCGAGCAAAAAAGGGTCACTTCATTTACATTTTCAATCTGCCAACTCCCATTCAGCCGTACCATTCTCTCATAAATTACCTGGAGTACAGACGTTCCTTAATCAAATCCTCATTCGATCCACTCTTCGCCGACGACTCTAATCATCCAGCCACAAGATTTTGGTTCCAAAAGCATCTTAAAGCAGTTCTCATCCAGTCCGGTATCGCAGCAAATCATTTCTCAAGTCATTCTTTCCGTATCGGCGCAGCAACCACAGCCGCCCAAAAAGGTCTTTCACAACAACAAATTCAAACCCTGGGTCGTTGGTCATCAGAAGCTTTCAAAACCTACATCAGAACCAGCTGCTTCCACATCAGAAACGCGCAACAAGCCCTAACCAATTAAATTAATTCCCATCACCTGTACACCAGCCCGCATTTTCAAATCAATTATATTATCTTGCCGTATTCACGCCAGCTAAAACCAATCATCGTATTTCGTTTTAGACTTCGTTTATATATTTTACAACATTGCAGGCTCCCCCGTTCGCATGCAGTGTGGGCTCCCCGTTCGTGAGCCGGGCTCAGTCCCCTTCCAGAAGCACCGGTCGAGCCCTCCCGTTCGAATAGCAGTGAGAGCCTGCCTGATTCAGACGTCGTCGGACGCTCACGTTCGTGTTGCAGTGTGGGTTCCCCGTTCATGGGCGGCAAAGGGTCTATTCCCGTGTCCCAGCCCCTTCGAAGCGCTGGTCGAACTCTCCCAACCGAATGCAGTGGGCGCCCTCCGTTCGACTGCAGGCGGGGCCTACCCGTCCAATGCCGCGAGCATTTTCATCCAAAGCTCCCGTTGGACGCTGTGAGGGCCCTCCCAGTCGAACGGCCTAAACTCGATCCCGAATCATGCTCGTACAATCTCGTGCCGTAAGCAAGAGCTTACTGTTCAACTGCTGCCGGGGCTTACCCGTCCGATGTCGTTGAGCATTAGGGCTCGATTTTTGCAAATACCTTCTCGTGCCCTTCACTTTTTTGGGGGGTTAATTTCACTTCGTTTTAATCATTGCTGTCCTGCCCTTACTTGGCTTTTTTGGGGGAGTACTCTGGGTTCGGGCCAAATTCTGAGCTCGGAGCCCTCCCCCGGACAGCACGCCTAAATATGCATAAATTACTATACGAATTACTTTATTTTGATTTCATGTACGTGTAAACTCGTGAAATGAAGTTTTATTTAACAAAATTCGGGAGGCGCACGTTCCGGCAATCAACCAATCAGTGCAAGAGGAAGCCGGTATATATAAAGCCGTCTCTCACCTCTATCCCGCGACAAGTTTCACAGCATCCCTCCACCACCCCATCACCTCATTCTTGGCTGGTTTCTATCCCAGTTAAGGAGGGGGAGTACTCTGGGTTCGGGCCAAATTCCGAGCTTGGAGCCCTCCCCCGGACAGCACGCCAAATATGCATAAATTACTATACGAAGTACTTTATTTTGATTTCATGTACGTGTAAACTCGTGAATATCTAAGATAATTCGCCGTAACCTGTTAATTTTCTTAGTATACCCTGAAGCAAATAATCACCGCTATAGTGAAAAGACCCGCTAGCAAAAACAGCTGCGTTCGGTGACGTACCTTGACGGCTAGTCTCAGAACAGTTAAGCAACTATTTTAAAGACAGGTCCTGCTGAAGGATAGCTTCCAATTTGATCTTCACGGGGAAGAGATCGAGAATGAAGTAGGGACCAATGGCAGCGGTATATATTAGGGAGGAGGGACTCCCACATCACTGTCGTGATTGGTCTGTCAACTGACAGACGTGGTGTAATTGGTGCTTCCAGGATCTGTCACGCCCAGAGGCGTTCCCCCATTGTGAGATACTGAGCGAATGTTTGAAAGAGAACCACGAGCTGAGAATATAAAATATTTCAGAGGTCGCGAGAAGCGAATGACAACTGGAGAATAGCAGCATAATGTTACTGCAAATGAAGTATTTTCAAGAAATAGAATTGTAGCTGAAGATGACGTCCAATTAATTGGATAGGTGATGAATAAGAATTTCCTCCCTGTAAAGAATTGTTCAGCTCTTAGGTGCTAATTAATACCCGGTGGCAACCACCAAATATTGTCCGATCAGAACAATAACTTAAGTGTTGTCCGTTTAGGAGGAGCTAGATGCACACACCACTCATAGACCACTCTATGCAAACTTGAACAGTCTTTAATTAAGTGTGGTTCTAGAAAAGGAAACAACAATAAAGTATAAATATACACACTGATAAAACATCAATATGCAAATGAATAATATCTGCATTTGTTATAACATTAACACTGAAAATACGTCTGTACAGCGATCGTATAATAAGATTGGCTAGAGATTAGCTTACAGACACTTGCGCTCGGCAGACGCGATAAGCACGCCTTTAAAACAAATTGACAATCAAATGTAAACAGTATAATAAAGGAAACAAACTTACTCTTTGATGCACGCACACATACGATTACTCAATATCACGGCAGAACTGGCATTATCACCGTTAGGTTCGTCTCGCGCTAGTAATAATAATGATGACGATCATAACTGAATACTAAACTGCGTCAGCATCCGGGTCCTTTTACCTTCTGGGTCCTAACTATAGGCGAGTGACTGATGCCTGACTAAATAACAACAGCAAATTAACCATTATACAAACAAAGAATGAATGAACATATTAATCACTGGCCCTCAGTTTAGTACAGCCGCCCCCAAATGTGCTTGCAGATTTGTATCTTGGGCCAGAACTCACAGTCATTTAGGGAGTGAAGGGAGTTTAATCAGTCTAACAACAGGTCTGATGTAGGTTCTGTCTTTGACCTGGATTTCTGCAGCTCTTACTTTATTATCAGCTCCGGTCTGGACAGCTTTCACTGTCCTAATGGGCCAGAGTGCTCTGGGGAATTGTGGATCAGCAATCATAACCACTCTCCCTACTGTCAGGTTGTCTTTCTCTTGTTGCCACTTATGGTGAGACTGGAGTCCAGGCAGGTAGTTGCGCAGATAACAGCTCCAGAACTGATCTGCCAGTATCTGGCTGTGTCTCCAGCGCTTGCGGCTGAGCAGGTCAGATGCAGGGTAAATTACCTGAGGCAGCGCAGAGTCTGGTCGACCCATTAAGAGTGAATTAGGGGTTATTGGGTCCGGATCAGCTACATCCGAGGATACATATCCCAATGGCTTTGAATTTGAAATTCCCTCAATTTCAATAAGGACAGTCCTGAGCACTTCCTCTGTGACAGTTTGCACACCAATGATGGTGTATAATGCAGCTTTAACAGATTTGATTTCTCTTTCCCAGGATCCTCCGAAATGTGGGGAGTTTGGTGGACTGTACTGAAAGTCAATCTGTTGCTTTGCAAGTTCTCTTTGCAATTGAGGGTGAATGTTGTTGAAGGCTTCCTTAAGCTCACAATCTCCACCTTTGAAATTGGTACCCTGATCAGAGCACAACTCATGAGGCTTTCCCCTACGGGTGATGAATCGGCGTAGAGACATAAGGAAAGAGTCTGTGTCGGCTTGAGAGAGAAGGTCGATGTACACTGCCTTCGTGGTCAAACATTTATAAATGATACCCCAGCGTTTTTCATTCCGGCGCCCAATTTTGAAGGTAAATGGCCCGAAGCAGTCCATGCCTGTGGAGTAAAAGGCTGGCTGGAAGAGTATCAGACTAGAAGGGGACAAGTCTGCCATTCTAGGTATGTTGGGCTTGCCACACCACCTTTGACACTCAGTACAATGATGTTGAATTGATCGAATAGCTTGACGACCTCTCAAGATCCAGAAGCGTCTTCTGATTTCAGCAAAGACCCTTTCAGTACAAGGGTGATGGAGTTGTGCGTCGTACTGCCGAATTAGTAGCTTGGTCACTGGGTGGATTGGGTCTAGGACAATTGGGTGAAGAATGTCAGGGCTCAGGAAGTGACATCTTCGGAGTCGTCCACCCACTCTAATCAGGTGCGTGTCAGAATCAAATTACGGGAGCTAATGTCTTTAGACGACTGTTTGAGGAGATGGGTTTCCCTGCTTGAAGCTGAGCATATTAGTCAGGAAAACTATCCATCTGAGACTGTTGGATGATTCTGAGCTCGGCTTTCTTATATGTGTCAGCAGTGACAGTTTCTGTGGGAATGGCCGCCCCGTGAAGGGTTCTGGCTGTTGAGTCTACAAGCTGTTGAAAGTTGTCATATTGAGATGCATTGACTGAATGCTGGTCATCCTTGGTTATTAGAAGATGGAAAGATACTGGTTTACGCAGTTCCTTTGAAGTGTCGGCTGGCTCTAGGTTGGGCAGTTTGGGCCAAGACGATGGAGGTTTCTGCAGAAATTCTGGGCCATTCTTCCAGCGGGTAGGTTCGGCTAGCTGAGCCAGTGACATGCCACGAGTAATATCGTCATCAGGGTTGTCTTGTGAGTGCACGTAGGACCATGATCGTGCATCAGTTAGCTCTCGAATCTCTGCAACTCTAGTTCCTACAAACACTTTAAAGTGGCATGAGTCTGATTGAAGCCAGTTGAGAACGGTTGTAGAATCAGTCCAGTATCTGAAACTGCTGATGTCCAGTGAGAGCTCTCTTTGCAGAACTGCTGCCAATTGTGCTCCAGTTAGAGCAGTGCATAGCTCAAGTCGGAGAATTGTTTGCTGCTTCTTTGGAGCTACTCGTGATCTAGCTGCCAAGAATGACACCTCTATTTGTCCTTTGCTATCTTCAGTGCGGAGATAGGCTACAGCACCGTACGCTCGCTCTGAGGTATCACAGAATGTGTGCACACTTCTTGAGCTGATCAAGGGATCTACCTTTGTAGTGTAGCATCTGGGCAGTGTGACACAGGAAAGTTGTGGAAGCTCATCTTCCCATGTGAGCCATGCATTCTTGAGGTCTGTGGGCAGTTCAGGGTCATCCCATTCTCTTTTTTTGTCCCAGAGCCTCTGGACTATGATCTTAGCTCTAGTGGTAAATGGGGTGATGAATCCCAATGGATCGTACTGACTGGAAAGGATGCTATATATGTGTGTCGCATAGTGGGCTCAGTTTTTACGACATGGCCATGTTTATAACCAAGGGTGTCAGATCTACACTGCCACCTAAGTCCTAGTGTGCGCTCCTGGGGGTCGGCTCTGTCTGAACTAAACCAAAGCTCATGGTTCTCTGACCTGATTTGCTGCGGCAGGTGTTGTAGCAGTTGGGGTGTGTTACTAGCCCATTGGCGCAGTTCAAAACCACCCTCGGCCAGCAGATGTCGCATGTCATCCACTAATTGTCTGGCAGTCTCAAGAGAGGGAACACTTTGCAACCAGTTGTCCACATAGAAACAACGATCTATTGATGCTCGTACCTCACTGTCTGGTTGGCTGTGATCAGCAACATGTTTCCGAAGAGCAAAGGTTGCACAGCACGGGCTGCACGTGGTGCCAAATGGTAACACTGACCACTGGTAGACATCAGGTGCACTGGTTGGTTTCAGATCTCGCCACAGGAATCGCAAGAATCCTTGGTCTTCTGGCAGGATACGCACCTGATGAAACATCCCCTTTATGTCGCCGCTAATGGCTACTGCATACTCTCGGAAACGGAGAAGTACTCTTAGCAAGGTCGCACCCAGAGTTGGCCCAGGAAGTAGATATTCATTCAAGCTCAGCCCTTGGAAGTTGAAAGAACAATTGAATACAATCCTGTGCTTTCCGTTGTGGTGGACCATGTGGTGGCAATGTAAAGGATGATGCGCTACTGTCCACTGCAGAGGCTGATGTGCAGCTCTGCAATCAAAACCCGTACATATTCAAGAAATGGCTTTTCAAATAGCTGTCCACTGTAGTGACCTCTGTGTGTGAAAGGGTTAAATGTTGGTGCTTTCAGTTGAACAGTTGAAGCCGTCTGATGGCATTGGGCAGCCTGCATATATTTTGTGCAATTGTACACTTATCTGAATTGTTTTTAAAAATATTTCCTTTTCCATATGTGGCCATCATGGTTCCAAATGCCATTCCATCATCCCATGGTCCAGAGATGTTCACATCTAAAATCTAACATGGATGATACTGTGCCTCTATCAATAGGCCTAGTAGAGGCCAAACATGTAATGATATCTGCTGCTTACTGCCCCCTTTTTCAACAGCACTAACACTTAAGTCCATCAACCTATTGTTGTGTTCATGGGTGTTGTGACATTCACAAAATGAATTAAGTGTCACACTGATGTTTTCATGGAAACCACCACCAGAGGTCATAATCACCACAATTTTGAGCAACTAATTCTGGTCTACAGCACAATGAACATAAATGTTGCAATGAAAGATGTCTTGTCAAATTCATTTAAAGCATTCTACAGAAAATAAATTTATACATTTATTTTTTTTGAGCAAAAAAATGTATATAATACATATTTTAAATATAATAAGTATTTAAAGTAATTCAAAATTGACAACCTCAAATCTGACAAAGGAAGATTTATGCAGACTATCAAGATACCTTTTAAATATTAATTTGAAATATTTAAACATTAAATCTTCTTGGAGAAACGTTGCCATATGGCAACGCTGTACCACAATGGAAAATACTCAAAATAGTAAGTTTTTCTATAAAATTATGATTTTCTTTTCTATTTAAATGAAAATTTATTTTAGAAATTGATAGATTTATATACTTGGAACTCATGCAAACCAAAAATAAGTAGATCCCTATCATTTAATCCCTATCATTGGCTAACTTATCCTCACTCTCATCATATGGAAGAGCTAACTGCACTCTTCCTATTGTCCTTTCCGTAAAATATTGCTGTATTAATTTTCTGAAAAGAAAAAATAATTTTGTTATTTATACATAAATACAACTATACTACAAAAAACTCTTCAAAATAAATAAATAACTGCAATCATATTGTTGATGCTACCATCTATAAAAAATCCCAAAGGGAAATACATTACTGCAATTCCACTGTGGTACAACGTTGTCATATGGCAACATACCTATTTTTCCATATGGTACAGCGTTGCCATATGGCAACATTGATATTTTCAATTTACAGTAAAACTATGTTAGACAAAGTTGATTTGTGAATAAAACTTTCTAATTTACTTATCAAAGATGCTGCAAAAAAATCCCCCTTGAGAAGAGATGTTTAGAAATTAGGTAAACAGAGCAATTTCTGGAGCACTTCAACATGTGTCTTCCATGTAAGGGTGACAGTGGGAAAGAGAGTTTTGAGGGACATTCAAATGGCATGTGACTTAAAAACAGCACATCATTGGCAACCTTAAGGCCTACCCTTTTAATTCCCATAGTGCAATATATTATATTTTTCTGAACAACAAGGAAATGAGTAGAAATTAATTGTTGCCATATGGCAACTCTGTGCCATAGAGCGATATACAAGAAAATACACAGATCAGGCATAACATTATGACCACCTTCCTAATACTGTGTTGGTCCCCCTTTTGCTGCCAAATCAGCCCTGACCTGTCGAGGAATGGACTCCACTTGATCCCTGAAGGTGTGCTGTGGTATCTGGCACCAAGATGTTAGCAGCAGATCCTTTAAGTCCTGTAAGTTGCGAGATGGGGCCTCTATGGATCGGACTTGTTTGTTCAGCATATCACACACATGCTCGATTGGATTGAGATCTGGGGAATTTGGAGGCCAAGTCAACACCTCAAACTCATTGTTGTGCTCCTCAAACCATTCCTGAACCATTTTTGTTTTGTGGCATGGCGCATTATCCTGCTGAAAGAGGATCTTTCTATCAGAAAGATCTTTCTATCAGCATTAACTTCTTGAGCAATTTGAGCTACAGTAGCTCGTCTGTTGGATCGGACCACATGGGCCAGCCTTCGCTCCCCACGTGCATCAATGAGCCTTGGCCAGCCATGACCCTGTCGCCGGTTCACCACTATTCCTTCCTTGGACCACTTGATAGATACTGACCACTGCAGACCGGGAAACACTCCACGCTTACGCTTGTCCATTTTTCCTGCTTCTAACACATCAACTTTGAAGACAAAATGTTCATTTGTTGCCTAATATATCCCACCCACTAACAGGTGCTGTGATGAAGAGATAATCAGTGTTATTCACTTCACCTGTCAGTGTTCATAATGTTATGCCTGATCGGTGCATGCTGTAATGTATAAGGTTTGAAATGAGAGGAGACAGGATCCAAATGCAGATGAATTTTTTTTATAAAGATATCCAAAACAAGCATAAAAGACAACATCAACAAAACTGCATATAAAACCAAGAACCAAGAAGTACAAGGGCTACTGTATATACTGTATATCTAGTAATGTGAAAAAGTTAGGACACCCTATTGAAGTCCATGGTTTTCTGTATCAGGGCATAATAAAAAAATCATCTGGTCCTTGGCAGGTCTTAAAATGTGTAAAATAAAACCTCAGATGAACAACAACACATGACATATCACACTGAGTCATTATTTGTTTAGCAAAAATAAAGCCAAAATGGAAAAGACATGGGTGACAAAGTTAGGACACCCTTACTGTTAACATAGGAATTTTAGAGGGTAAGTAACAGTCAGACACTGCTAATCAAATGTCTTTGATTAACTGATCACCAGCGAGTGTGATCACCTCTATAAAAGCTGAAGTTCTGGCAGTTTTAGTATCAGGAGCCTTCAGATGTTTGTTAACAGAATACCAAGGAGGAAAGACATCAGCAATGATCTTAGAGGAGTAATTGTTGCTGCCATCAATCGAGGAACAGGCCATTTCAATACAATTTGAAGTCCATCATTTACAGTGAGGAAGATTATTCACAAGTGGAAAACATTCAAAACAGACACCAATCTTCCCATGAGTGGATGTCCCAGCAAATTCACCCCAAGATCAGACCGTGAAATTGCAGATAGCCCTAGAGCTACGCCTCAGACTGTTTGGCCATAATGCACAGCGCCAAGTTTGGTGGAAACCAAAAGAGCATATCAGCACAAACACCTCATACCAAAAGTCAAGCATGCTGGTGTAGGGCTGATGATTTTAGGCTTGTTTTGTAGCCATGGGCTCTGGGCACCTCACAGTCACTGCGTCGACCATGAACTCCTCTGTATACCAACGTATTCTAGAGTCAAATGTGAGACCATTCGTCCAACAGCTAAAGCTTGGACAAAACTGGGATATGCAACTGGACAATGATCCGAAGATTACCAGTAAATCTAAAGAAGAATGGCTGAAAAACAAAAGAATCAATGTGTTGCAATGGCCCAGAGAAGTCCAGACCTCAACCCGACTGAAAAGCTGTGGCGAGAGATGTGCATAAACAAATGTCCACAAACCTCAATAAACTGGAGCAACATTGTAAAGAAGAATGGGCCAAAATTCCTCCAGAATGATGTGAGAGACTGATAAAGTCATACAGAAAATGATTACTTCAAGTTATTGCTGCTAAAAGTGGATCTACAGGCAACTGAATCATAGGGTGTCCTAACTTTGTCACCCATGTCTTTTCCATCTTGGCTTTATTTTTGCTAAATAAATAATGACATGGTATGATATGTCATGTGTTGTTGTTCATCTGAGGTTTTATTTTCCAAATTTTAAGACCTGCCAAGCACTAGATTATTTTTTATTATGTCCTGATATGGAAAACCATGGAATTCAATAGGGTGTCCTAACTTTTTCACATGACTGTATATACTGTATAAAGGGGGTAACAAACTAACAAGACACAGGTGCAAACAATTCTGGGAATGATGATGGGAAACAGGAAATGAGCAAAATACAAACTAAAAGTCGATACAGGTACAGAATGACACTTGCTTCTACTGCATCTGTGGTTGTGTCTATTTGTGATTTAGGTCAAGTAACTCAGTTGCATCTCAAACGCTACATCCTACAGCCACAGCAAAGAGCCTCTGCTCAATGCAGCTGAGCCAACAATAATACATTCAAAAAGAGATCTCAGACAATAGAGATAAACAAGAGAGATAAACATGATTCAAACTTTATCTTCATCTACTACCTGTTAGAAGTGATGAAAATGAACTCTCAGCCTTTCTGAGCACTTGCACAGTCAAATTTTTCCATATGCTTTTACAATCTGTATATAAAAATGTAATTTGATGCAATGGCTTTGCATGAGCTAACTTTAATTGTGCTTTCCCAGTGCAACCTGACTCCATTTGTTTCACCCCTTTAGATCAAGTTGTTGCAATATTAAACAGAAATGAAGTGAAAAAGCTGGAAGACAGAAAAAAAATTGCTTCGACTTTCTCTCAAAGCTTTCATTTTGATAATTCTGAATTCTAATTCTTTTAATGTCTTCTCTTGACCGTGGAGTATAAGACAGTATCTGAAATGACATGAACCGAGTCTTCAGTGGAGCCATCAATGTTGTTATGCACAAGAACTAAAGAGACAGAAAGTATGTAAGATGGTATGTCACATTAAGTAAAGGGTCACACATATATTGCCATCATTTTACAAAACTACCATTGCTGTAATGGGAGTTGTGACCTATAAATAATTGATGCATAGGTTACTTCTTCAACAGCTTGACCTGAAAGAGAAGAAGAATACTTTTGAATAATAACAGCAATATTTAAAATCATTCACGTAATTACTCAGTTTAAAAATGTATACAATTATTTTAAATTGCTTATTTAATCATGCACTCTGAACTGCACAATCATTTTCCAAAAGAAAACGTGAAGCATGTTCTGTGCCTCAACACCAATTCAAGGTTCTTATGTAGTTAATGTGGTAATATATTGCTTCTTTTTTATAAACACAGAACAGAAGTTCATCAGATGTTGAATGTCTTACTGTGCACATTCTTTGTAACTTAAACTTTCCACTCACTCTGTAGTATTAGTTTAATTATTACTATATTAATTTAATAAATAAAACATAAATAACATCTGCTCTTTTCTTGACCTGCAACATCAAACCACTAGTTTAATACTTGAAAATACAGAGTAGGCTGACTCTGATATACTCCAGTAAGCTAAAAAAAGAAAAGAAAAAAACATCATTAAGCATAAAGAAATAAGTGAGCTTGAAATTGACCCATTGATCCTGTGCTATGACATAAATCAGTTATTTCCCTATAAAACTCCCAATAAAGCTGACTTTACAATTAAATCCTTATACTGTGTATTAAATGAACAAGAAACTTTAACTTTGAAGCTGATCACTTGAAGAAGCATTTAATAAGACATTTAATAAGACTGCTGAATGCTAATACTTACGTTTAAAAAGATTAATTGCGATTATGATGAGCACAAGTAGCACTGCTCCTCCGCCTGCTGCTCCAGCTGTGATCATCCAAGGCCACCGAGAACTCACTGAGACAACTGTTAATTGCATTACATGTATTATATTGGTTTAAGGCATAAGCCTAGTCCCAGGCTAAAATGTATTTTTGAGCTATTTTTACTGAAAGCAACTTGCACTGACATATCTTAAAATATGTCACTGCCATTGTTTTGTCTCAAGATGCACACCAGTAATGTTTTTTTATTTTCTAAGACACATTTCTAATAGCTATACTTAAATCTCTCATTGAACTAAGGCCTAATCCATGGCTTAATCTAAGCCCTGTCTATGAATCCAGGCCTACAGGTGCTGGTAATATAATTAGAATATCATCAAAAAGTTGATTTATTTCACTAATTCCATTCAAAAAGTGAAACTTGTATATTATATTCATTCATTACATACAGACTGATATATTTCAAATGTTTATTTCTTTTAATTTTGATGATTATAACTGACAACTAAGGAAAATCCCAAATTCAGTATCTCAGAAAATTAGAATATTACTTAAGACCAATACAAAGAAAGGATTTTTAGAAATCTTGGCCAACTGAAAAGTATGAACATGAAAAGTATGAGCATGTACAGCACTCAATACTTAGTTAGGGCTGCTTTTGCCTGAATTACTGCAGCAATGCGGCGTGGCATGGAGTCGATCAGTCTGTGGCACTGCTCAGGTGTTACAAGAGCCCAGGTTGCTCTGATAGTGGCCTTCAGCTCTTCTGCATTGTTGGGTCTGGCATATCGCATCTTCCTCTTCACAATACCCCATAGATTTTCTATGGGGTTAAGGTCAGGCGAGTTTGCTGGCCAATTAAGAACAGGGGATACCATGGTCCTTAAACCAGGTACTGGTAGCTTTGGCACTGTGTGCAGGTGCCAAGTCCTGTTGGAAAATGAAATCTGCATCTCCATAAAGTTGGTCAGCAGCAGGAAGCATGAAGTGCTCTAAAACTTCCTGGTATACGGCTGCCGTTGACCTTGGACCTCAGAAAACACAGTGGACCAACACCAGCAGATGACATGGCACCCCAAACCATCACTGACTGTGGAAACTTTACACTGGACCTCAAGCAACGTGGATTGTGTGCCTCTCCTCTCTTCCTCCAGACTCTGGGACCCTGATTTCCAAAGGAAATGCAAAATTTACTTTCATCAGAGAACATAACTTTGGACCACTCAGCAGCAGTCCAGTCCTTTTTGTCTTTAGCCCCGGCGAGACGCTTCTGACGCTGTCTGTTGTTCAAGAGTGGCTTGACACAAGGAATGCGACAGCTGAAACCCATGTCTTGCATACGTCTGTGCGTAGTGGTTCTTGAAGCACTGACTCCAGCTGTAGTCCACTCTTTGTGAATCTCCTCCACATTTTTGAATGGGTTTTGTTTCACAATCCTCTCCAGGGTGCGGTTATCCCGATTGCTTGTACACTTTTTTCTACCACATTTTTTCCTTCCCTTTGCCTCTCTATTAATGTGTTTGGACACAGAGCTCTGTGAACAGCCAGCCTCTTTTGCAATGACCTTTTGTGTCTTGCCCTCCTTGTGCAAGGTATCAATGGTCGTCTTTTGGACAACTCTCAAGTCAGCAGTCTTCGCCATGATTGTGTAGCCTACAGAACTAGACTGAGATACCATTTAAAGGCCTTTGCAGGTGTTTTGAGTTAATTAGCTGATTAGAGTGTGGCACCAGGTGTCTTCAATATTGAACCTTTTCACAATATTCTAATTTTCTGAGATACTGAATTTGGGATTTTCCTTAGTTGTCAGTTATAATCATCAAAATAAAAAGAAATAAACATTTGAAATATATCAGTCTGTGTGTAATGAATGAATATAATATACAAGTTTCACTTTTTGAATGGAATTAGTGAAATAAATCAACTTTTTGATGATATTCTAATTATATGACCAGCACCTGTATACATACCCTTACGAAAAAGAAGTATATTCAAGTGTGCTATTAGTATACTTCTTTTAAACTAAAAATAAGAAAGTATACTTTCAGTCTGCTTTTTATGTACTTCTCAGAAATACACACACAAAAAAATTGCATTTAAGAATACTTGACTTATACTGACAGAAAAGTCTATATTTAGCCTATATACTTGTTCTCAATCTTTTGATCAAGATGAACATGTACATGTTTTGATCACTGTCCTAAATCCGATCCAGATGTAGTCTTTGACAAAAATGCAATTTTCTCAGCTTTTTTGTTTAAAATGTTGCTTTTTAAAATGAAAATTACTCGCATTCAAGTGTTAATAAAAAAGGATGCATGAAGCTAGAATAAGATGTTTTTTTTAAAAAAAAGGATAGAGTTAAAGTACAGTTAAAGGTATATTTCAAAAAAAATCCTAAATAGGAACATAGTAGTTTAAGTAGCACTTAAAGTGCAAAAATAATATATAAATATTAAAATATAATGATATGTTTACTTAAAGAAAACTTACAAGTATATTTGCTGTATAAAACTACTAAAGAAGTAGTTTACTTCAAATTGTACTTTGATGAACTAAAAAATGTGCTACAAGTATTTGACTAGTAAACTATCAGTATACCTATAAGTTCACTTGTAGTATAGTTGCAGTACAAATGAAAAACTTGTAAACTAGCTGTGTACTCAAATTTACTACTGTTAAAGTACTGTTAAAGCCCATAAATTTATACACTAAAATATGGGCCAATTTAGTCCCAAGTCTATATAGTACCATATTGCCACAAAGTGGTCTTGCATCAAGAAATAAACCTTGAGAAAGAAAGAATACATACACTGTCTCTTGTACACAAGGGCTATTTATACTGACATTAGCTGTAATGATTTGTCTTATTTGACAATTACGATAAACTTTTTAAAGGCAGTGTTTCAAGTAGTAGCAGCACATTAAGATTTAACCAGCAATACTGACATTTACCTTTGTGTAGTTTTTGTAGTTCAATTATCTTATAGGCGAGGAAACAGTTGGTCTCTCTGAACAGTTTGCAGTGGTAGACACCTAAATCAGACTGCTGCACATTACGGATACGGATGGAGAAGTCCAACAATTCAGATTCTGGTAATTTTGGGAATGTCTCAATTCGTCCACGTTGGTTATTCCAGAATTTTGCCTCACCATCCAGACTGATCTCTACAAAATCTGCTGTATTGAGGTGAGTCCACACCACACAAGATTCATGCGTCCGGTTTGATTTCAAGAGGTCTGATTCAAAGGAACAGGGAAGCAGGACTTCAGATTGAAGCTCAGTGGATAAACTGACTTTTGTGATTAGATCTCCCCGACATACATTCAAACCTGTGAAAACCACAACATACCTCAGTACCATCAATGTAAAAAAAAGTTCAAAAAGTTAATCTTTTTGAAAAATCAAGAAGTTACAATACATTGCAGTGCTCAAAAATGTGTACATTTAATTATTTTATTATCGTTTGGATCAATATTAAGGAACTAATCAAATGTATTGAGAAATCCAATGATACCGGACATAAACGTATCATTCGTCTTACCATATGTACATGTAACATCAAGAATAAGCATCCTTATTATCCAGAACATAAGGTCACTTGTCACGCATGCCATTTTTCAGAAGCGCAGCAGCAGTATGAGCTGTGGTTTTTGCAACAGCACTCTAAGAAATAAATATTTTTGGGAGGTACATTTTACTTCCGTTTAAGCTCAGACTGTAATTGCTACAACTTGCAAGATGTGAAAAGGTAGCCTACTAAAAATATTTTTTTATTCACTCATGATCTGTCACATTGATCATAATTCTTATGATGTAATGTAGTAATGTGTCCCAAGGGTCAAATGTATAGATTTCTGAAATTTCAGAAACAGACTTATTGAAAAGGGCAGTTTTACACTGACATTGGATAGTTAAGGTTAAGCCACGTGTTTGAAAGTGCTAGACCTTCGTTACACACAATTATTTACAATCAGAATAATGTAAAAATCAAAGGAAAGTACTATAAATTTATATAAAGGGGCAAAGCAAATAAGATCATGTTGATGCACAGAACTGCAAAAAATGTTGGAGATCATTTTGATAGTTCTTTCAAACAATGTTAATGCTGAAAACAAACTACAGCTAGTCAGATGCTTTAGGGGATGTGGTTTCGTGATAAGATGTTTCAACTTCTAGAATGGGGATGGGCAACTTCGATAGTGACGAGGGCCAACATTTTTTCTCCTTCATACCAGGGGGCCAGATTACTAATCTACACTCACACCTTTTACACAGTCTTACTCAATTTACTTTTTATTAAGGGAAATCAATGAACAATTAATGTAATTTTTTAAAAACATTTTATGAACTGTTAAACTTGTGCAATTTTGCTAATACAAATGGGAAACTTTGTTTTCAGTTGACAAGCAATATTACCCCAACAAGCAAATGTAAACATCTCAATAGTTGTTCCATATGGCATTACCATAATCCACATCCACATGTTACCATGAAAAATACTTTTTTTTTTTTTTAAACGTATCAGAATAAGTGCACATTTCTGTCATTCAGTTGGCAAAAAATGGTTTTGTTGACTATGCATTTTACCTTAAATCTAAGACAAGTGCAACTCTGGCGTCACATGTGCAGCCTATCTTTCATAGCTACTTCTCGTTAGCCGCTTTTCCACCGTCGGGCCAAACCGTTCTCTTTGCTTTACTGTTCCATTCCGTGCCGATCTGATCCGAGCCGGCCGGTACGGATATGGTTTCGTTTTCCACTGTGGGGCTGATAACGGAGCTCTTCAGTCATTGCCTTAGTAACGCAAGAGTTTACACACGATATGCGGTGTAAATAGTGGCCGCGTTATGTAGGATGATCAGTTATTTCTTTTAATTGTATGATTAATTTGTGTTAATGTTGCTCAAATATCATGTTTAGCAAGCTACGGAGAAACCGGCAGCCAGGCCGATCCTGAGTGACGACGTCACTACTCGCATTCTAGCAGAACGGGTCGGCACGGTTGGCTAATTCCGGGCGGAGAACGGTTTGTAATCGTGCCTTGCCGTACCGGGCTCAGCTGGAAATACAACTGGAACCGTTCCTTACCATTCATCCGTTCGGCCCGACGGTGGAAAGCGGATTTTGTGAGCAGTGCAGTGGTGTAATGGCAATTTACAATAAAATCTTTCATTACAGATTTCGTTTCCAAACCAACCAAACACATGGGTGACCCCTTGAACTTGGTAAAAAGATAATCCGTTAACCATCCTGATTGGATGGTGAAAACACGATTTTTATTGTCAATTTTTCGTTTATTTTTGCTAATTTTAGTAAACTTTCACATTAATGTGCTCATCCTACGCTGTCATTAATACGGAGATCGGCTGGAAATAGCGACCTCTCTTGGATTGATTTAGTAGGCTATTAACATTATAATCTGAACGCAATCTTTACACTTGCTTTTCTTTTCAAATGTCCAGCGGGCCGTATGCACCAGTTGCCCATCCCTGCTCTAGAAGGTCAAAGAGATTCATACAGCTAAATAACAGATTCTCACTTTTATAGTTTTAGTATGGTTATTTAAGTATTTCACCTCACCATGAAACTGGATTTCTAGTCGACCCTACTGTGCTATTCAACCTGCATTTGTGTATGACAAATGATGAGGCTGGTTGAATATAACATCAGAAGTCACAACTGCCAGTTGAGAGGTTGGTTAGAGCCCTATCTTTCCATCAACAGAAAACAATGATTGCATGCAGACAGAAATCGTGCAGATCTTGCTAAGATTACATTCTCACACAAAGGCAAGCATCATTCTTACAAACATTTTTGGTTACTGAAAACATTATAATGTATATATTTAAAACAGGGTTCGTACAAGGTGCTTAAATTGTTAGAAGTACTTGAATTTGACATTGAAATTTAAGGCCTGGAAAACCTTGAAGGGGTCTGTAGTGAGTATACTGTGATTTTTTCCTTTTTTCCCTCCCAGCCTCATACTCCCGTCCCATAGCGACACCCCATAAGCACACCACACTAATGCATAGTATTGTGCTGTGTCGTCATTAGACGGTCACGTGACTGTTTTGATGGGATACACCTGTGGAGGAGCGCACAAAGGGACACTTTAAAAGTGGCGTGGAGGAGAAGGAACGGTGGCTTAGGCGGTGACTAGTGGGGTACGTTTGGTTGTCTCTCTGGGGCAATAGGCCCTCCGGAGATGAAGATAGGTAGTCAGTTAGCTGTTTTTAATATTAGAGAGTGGAGTTAGAAGGGGGATTGACTTAGTGTCACCTGCCTCAGCACACTGATTGCTGGCGCCACGTGTTGCCCAACTCAGATACGACTGATGAGAAGGATTTTTGCCCGGTTCTTGTAAACGCAGCATAAGGACGAGACTGCTGCGGAAAATGGATTGACTGTTTTATGAATGGACTTCTGACTCAAGCGCCGCCTCTTTTTTGTGAGGGGACGTTCCCTGGCGGACGACGCGAGTTGCCTGTGCTCTGCTTTACCCCCTATGGATGGGTCTCCTCGGCCTTGGGAGAGGGAAGTGTTTTTAACGTATTCGTTCATTTATGTATTTATGAATTGTTTGCTGTATGACGGGCAACGGGCAAGGGAGAGAAGTTGGGGGGTTAAATGAATGGAGAAACACGCCTTCTGTGTGTTCACGGTGTGCTGTGTAAGCGTGCTGTTGGAGTGCTAAATATCTGATGAATTGAGCGTGAAATTCACTGTGTGTAGCTTAAGTGAGGTGGTGAATTGCGGGTTGTTCCATGTTTATTTTCCCCCTTCGCCGTATCTACCCGTGCCTATGCCATAAGTTATATTTTTGTACATGTGAAATAAAGTGATTTCCCTGTGATTAAAATCAGTAGCCGTTGTATGAGAATTATTTTGACAGACGTGTTTGGGCTCTCAACGAGGTTTATTACAGTATGCATCTGATCTAAGCTACATGTAATTGAGAGCATTCTGAAACAATGCTTGTGTGTGTTATCAACATGTCAATTTATTATAAGCAACACAAGACTTTAACAGCCAATGACATTTACTGCTGGAGAGACTGGACTGATTTTCTACTATTTAGTGTCAATCACCATCTAACTCAGCCAGTTAAGATGTACATTTAGCCTTAGATATTATATGAATATGGTCCCTGGATCATAGGTTTTATCAGCTGGCAATTTTCAATGCACATTTAAGAGTGCAAGTTGCAACTATTATTAACAATAATGGAAAGATGAGGCTTATCAGTATGTCACAATATCACCCTTGGACTCTGTTTTGCACCATTTCCTGCCAGTCTCTCATCATTGTTATGCATTTCGATTCACAAGCTTGCAATTCGAGTCAATATCAGTTATTTTGGATATACTGTATATCAGGTAGGCTACAGTACATGGCAAATTTTCTCAAGAAAAAAAATCTCAACTAATGCTGTATAATGGGAATCAGTTGGTACTACATTAATATTGAAGGTTAAATTAACCAATTTGTTTACAAACTTAAATTACACTAAAGGAAATTTTTATAATAATAAAGTTATAATAGGCCTACTAACTTTAAAATTATTACTCTAATTCATTTTTTTTTTTTAAATATAAACATTTAAATGGTGGCTGTCAACTTTATGGATTTATTCAAACATAGGCTATTGAAGAACATTAAAAATTATAATTAATATGTTATATGGTGCATATATATTTAGCTAAATGCTCCTCTCTAGAGTTAATTTCTCTAGCTGACTAACGAGTTTATGTTCACTGAATATGTTTGTTTTGAGGTAAATGTGACGTTACGTTTGTTTGTTTACTAGCTTTTTTATTACAGTCTTTCCGCGGCTGAACACTGAGTAAGCGATTACACGAGACATGATATGGATTTTGGTAAGTTGTTCTGTATCTTTCAACATACCTTTAGGTGTTCATTTATGTTTATGTTGCGTTGTAACTGGTATTAAAGCGGAGGAGAGGATCAGTTCATGTGCGCGTCAGGCTGCCGCTTCTCTTGAACTGAGGCTACAGCGAGCTGTCACGACACATCAAAGAGCGCCAAATCCGTATCCTCGCGCTTTTTTAAGTGGATACACGCAAATCCTTGACCTTTCCTAGTGGGTATAAGGCATATACCTGCGTATCACGTAGACTACACCACTGATGGGATACCCCTACCCACACAGCAGGAGACTCCTAGGCGGATCCGCATTCAAGTCGCCAAACCCGCGTGACTGTCACATTCGTTTTGGCGCCGCCCAGAGGATCAGCTCCTCCTCCGGCGGCGCCGTAAATTTTACTGTCAATCAGCGGATCCTGAGCGGACCCATGTCGGATCCGCGGACGCGCACGCGCCTTTGCTGTAACGGTTGATCCACAGTACACCAAGAGCCGAGACGAGAGTCGTATCATTGGAGGCTTTCTTTGCTGGGACACGGTTGCGCTGAACCCTCTTGAGTAAGTTTATTGATATCATCATTTATATTAATCCCAGATAGCACACATACGTGTGGCCGACGTCGGCCCCAGAACGGAACGTCGGCCTCACATCTGTAACATCTAATAAGGATCGGCCAGGCATAGGCGCGTGTCTTCAGTCAGTGCTCTATTTCCAGCTCGTCGGCTTTGGGTCGGCTCACGACTGCAGGCCGATGCCGCACTTATCTGTTTGCGCGTGACCATTCATCTCTGCAACCCACGAGAGAAATGGCGACTCCGGCGACATCTGTGGTTTTCAGGTAAGTTTTCACTTTAAGTAAATTAGAAAAATCTTTTGTTAATTCTGTGACACTTAAAACTTACTAAGGCACTCGCTTTACTACAGGCAGTTTGTAATCACAATTTATCTGAATTTGTATCCAAATTATCTGAATATATCTCGTCCTCTGCAAAATAAACGGATCAGGTCATAAACTGGTAATGGTAGATGTTTATTTATGTAAATGCTGCGTAACTTTGACATGTTTTAGTGGGCGCGCGCTTTGAAAATTCAAACACTGGAGAAGTTACCATGGTAACGCGGCACGGCAGTAACGGACAAGCTGCAAAATCTCCGTCTCTCCCTGTTGTTTTTCTCTGCTTTCGGGTAAGTTTAGTCCCTAAAATCACATAAATAATATAAAACTGTTGTGAACAAATAATTCTACAACACCGGAGGGGGAAGAGCTGCTGACAGAGGAGTAACTTTAGGAAACTCGGGTGAACTGAGAAAGCTCATTAAATAACTTCATACGCATTTTCCCACAAAAGGGTAACACTTTAGTATGGGGGAACAATTCTCACTTTAAACTAGTTGCTTATTAGCTTGCATATTGGCTGTTTATTATTACTTATAAAGCAGATATTAATGCCTGACCTGCATGACCTTATTCTACAACATCCCTAAATCCTACCTGATACCTAAACTTAAACGCTACAACTACCTTACTGTCTGTTAATAAGCAATATATTAAGAGTTTGAGGCAAAAGTTAATAGTAAATATGTTTCCCATACCAAAGTGTTACCCCACAAAATATTTTACCTATATCACCATGCATGTTATTTTCTTTTGCGAAATTATTTTTTAATATTACAGTTTGTAAGGTTCTGACATCCAAACGTAAGTAACACAGAGCAATATAAAATGAAGTAAGCCTAAAACAAATTCTGTTAATAAATTTTTGTATATTCTACTTTATCTTACCTGCATTTCACCTCTGCTGTAGCTGGTTTGATTCTAATGAACCTGACAATATATAGGCTCTGTGATAAACTGTTTGTTATGTTCCTAGATTCTTCCATGCTGATGGCCTGCACTCCTGTCGAAGAAAATCTCAGGCTAAAAACCATATAACCACTACTGTTCAAAAGTTTGGGGTCTGTAAGATTTTTTTTATGTTTTTGAAAAAAAAAAAAAAACAGAAAAAAAAAAAAAACACATTTTAAAATCATTAAAGGGTTAGTAGTTCACCCAAAAATGAAAATTTATTCATTCAGTCATTTATTACTAACCCTCATGCCGTTCTACACCCATAAGACCTTCGTTAATCTTCAGAACGCAAATGGAGATATTTTTGTTGAAATCCGATGGCTCAGTGAGGCCTGCATAGCCAGCAATGACATTTCCTCTCTCAAGATCCATTAATGTACTAAAAACATATTTAAATCAGTTCATGTGAGTACAGTGGTTCAATATTAATATTATAAAGCAACGAGAATATTTTTGGTGCTCCAAAAAAACAAAATAACGACTTATATAGTGATGGCCGATTTCAAAACACTGCTTCAGTTATGAATCAGTGTATCGCCAAACTGCTGAAATCACGTGACTTTGGCACTCCGAACAGCTGATTCGACATGCTGATTCATTATGCTCCAAAGCATCCTGAAGCAGTGTTTTGAAATTGGCCGTCACTAAATTAGTGGTTATTTTGTTTTTGTTTTTTTGGCGCACCAAAATATTCTTGACGCTTTATAATAATATTGAACCACTGTACTCACATGAACTGATTTAAATATGTTTTTAGTACATTAATGGATCTTGACAGAGGAAATGTCATTGCTCCCTATGCAGGCCTCACTGAGCCATCGGATATAAACAAAAATATCTCAATTTGTGTTCCGAAGGTTAACGAAGGTCTTACAGGTGTGGAACGGCATGAGAGTGAGTAATAAATGACAGAATTTTCATTTTTGGGTGAACTAACCCTTTAACCCCTGGTTGTTTCAGTGAGAGTCTCTGTGAAAAGCCTTTACGGTAAAATAATCAGCGAAATGAGATGAGGTGACAAATAATGTTATATATTGTTTGTATTTATGATAAACTATTATGATAACAGGATGTTATGGTCATTAATATATTTTCTCTAGGTCTTTTTTGAGTTATTTATGTGTATGTATTTTTTACTGATACATTATTAAATACGTTTTACTAAATATTTGGTAACACTTTACAAGAAGTTTCATTAGTTAAACATTAGTTAATGTATTAACTAACATGAACTAACCATGAGCAATACATTTGTTGCTGTATTTACTAATCTTCGTTAACGTTAGTTAATGAAAATACAGTTGTTCATTATTTGTTCATGTTAGTTCACAGTGCATTAACTAGTGTTAACTAGATTTTAATAATGTATTAGTATCTAATGTTAACTAATGAACCTTATTGTAAAGTGTTACCAAATACTTAAATACTTTAAATGCTGACTGGTTCAGGGGGTCGACAACTTTAGGCATTTAAGTTATTTTTCACATAAATCTGGTCAGCTTACACACTGCTCATACTCTTAGCCTCTAAAATGTATGAATTGAATCACCAATACAATATCAGGGGGTAAAGATGTCATTAGAGATCTTACAATTATGGCTGTGCTCTTGTTACCAGATGAGATGTGATCCCCAGCGTTTGGCGCTGAGATTCTTCAGGACAAGGCCTTGATGCCATGAAGATGGTGAGTTTCCCCAATAGCTGCCACTACCCAGATCAAGAGATTGAACACAACTTCAATCTGTATTAGTCTAATTTGATAGGTATATATGTAGTGCTGGGCGGTATACCGGTATGTGTCGCTTAACCAACGTTCGGAACGCGGCGCAGCCTGTCACTAATAAATACATTAATAAATACACTGACAATTCAGAGAAGAATGGGCAAAAATTTAACTGCTTTATTCTTTCTGTGTTAAACTTACATGTGTCATTTGTTCATGTTGTCATTTGTTGTTATATAGGGTTAAGGGTTATAAATGCTTAAGGTGCCCTCAACTCTTTTTTTTCTATCTCCATGGTCATATTTTAATATTCATGTGTCTGTAATGAGTGTGTTGCAGGTCTGTGTTTTATTGGTTGTTGTCTCCCCACAGCATCATTTTGTGGGGCTTTGTAAACCTGTATTAACTCTAGTGTGGAATTTTTCTACAATATTCACTCATCATGACAGTAAAACAGGGCATTCTAGTCAATCTACTGCAGTTTTTCCTCTCTCAATCAGTAGAAAATGTGGTTAACGCCCGGTCATGCATAGGGGAAAAAAAATACCGTTATATACCGTGAAACTGATATAATTTTGAAAAATACCGGATCAGATCAGCACGGAATGGAACAGTAAAGCAAAGAGAACAGTTTGGCCCGACGGTGGAAAAGCGGCTAACGAGAAGTAGCTATGAAAGATAGGCTACACATGTGACGCCAGAGTTGCACTTGTCTTAGATTTAAGGTAAAATGCATAGTCAACAAAACCATTTTTTTGCCGTTTTGATTTTGCTTGTTGTCATTTGCACACCCGACACAAATTACAATATTACTGGTGCTGGAGCATCTACATCGTAAAAAAGACATCGTAGTTTGACAGTAAACCTTTAGAACTTTCAAATGATATAGCTTGTTATCTTTATTAATATTTTAGATAGTGTCTAAGATAGATAGATAGCTTTTTAGCCTGCTAACATGATCAATTCACGCTAGGTGGGCATGGTTTCAGCAACCAGGCACCTCAGTTCCAACCACATCCCGCCTCTTTGCCCATTTTCAGACGGCAATGGCCATTTTTTGGCTTCAAAAATGTTCTTCAGAAATCTACGGGTGACTTCACGGACACTACGTCTATATTTTTTTACAGTCTATGGTATATCCACAGTATTTATGAATGAACCGCTCATTTTAAAATCTTCTTAGTCGGTCTACTGAGATTTGTTGAGACATCTGTTTTAAACATTACAATGCTCATGATAACTGCATGAATAAAATAGCACATGCTTGGAATAATGAAAATAAATTCATATGTAATGTAATAAAAATATCCTATTCATTAACTTAATTATTAATCCTCCTGTTTAAAAATAGGAAGATAAATGTGCTATAGCTAAAATTTATAATCATTTTAAAAATGGGAAAATTAGCGGTATTATATGTTAATGCAGCATCTTTTTTACATGATGTAAGCATAAAACTGCTTGGTTTATATTTTTAATGCGTTTTTTCCGCTTGCAAATTCCACCACGTAAATAGCGAATCCGCGATAGCGCGAGTGTAACTGGCTTTTAAAGGGAATGTGAGATGAGTTTATTGCACGTTACGCCCAAAACAAACCCATTACTCATTAAGAGAATAGGGACAACACTTTTAGACCATGTGCCGGGCACGCCAACCATTTTTCCCATTGTTAAACTAGCAAAAGTGGACTAAGTGCATTTGCGCCGTGTGCTTTAGACCATGCGCTTAGATTGGTAAAATAGTTTCTCAAAACCAAGTACACCAACATTATAATATAAAATATTATTTATTGAAAAATAGCCATTCTAAGCTTTGTATTTAATATAAATAAGTTGTATTTTTAATTTGAGTTTTACAAATTCTTAAAAATAAATTTATTGCAAACAACTTTTTTAGAATTTGAAAGATAATGAAGATATTATTTGACAAGTGAGATCTCTAATGGTAATCCTTGAAAACCAAAAAAGTAGTGCTTGAAAAGTCCTTGAATTTCATTTTACAGTATCTGTACGGACCCTGTTAAAATGAATAATTTGGGATCTGTTGATTTCTATAATGATTCTGTAGAAAGTGCTGACCCTTGTGATATGTTTGTTTTGCAGCATTATTTAGAATAGTATTAACACCCAACGGAACCTGTCTAGCCTCATTTAGATTTCTGCTTCTCTTTCACTAAACAGTCAAGTTTAAACTTTGTGGTGATAAGCACGTATTATGGCTTTGCTTAATGTCCTCACTGGGAAAGTAATCAACACAAATAGACTGCAGCTGAAACTGCTATTTCAGTGACCATGATAGTTGTTTTTAAAGTCTATGTGGCTAGACTGAATGTGTTTAAAGACAAAAGTTTGTTCTATGCTGTCCCAGTTATCTACAGAAAGCCAAAGTTTGCTCATATCGTTTGCTTGGTTTATGATAAGTAAATATTGATTGAGCAGACTGCGTGTAATACAAAAAGTACAGCACACACACACCCCAGACATGCAAAAATAACAAACATTTGTTTTGACGCAAGACGGTTTGCTGTGAGGAACATTATAATTCTTTGTTCATTATGACATAGTAAGACAGTAGGATTACATGCTTGCTTAAAAATTTTGTATTGTATAACTTCCAGCACTTATCTTTTGATGCAAGTTTTGATTATTAATTTTGCTAATACTAATATTTATTACATTTTTACACAAGCATTATATTTTTTACTTTTTCTTAAAATTTTGTTTCTGACCATAGTTTTTATTGAAGGACTGTAAATAACTATAGTTATGTCAGTATCAGTAGGTTTAGTACAAAGTTCTGTTGCATGTCAGTGAACATTTACATGCAAAAGATTCTGCACATACTCAAACACAAATTCCTTTCACATGCCTAGAATTATTGACATTGTTGGACTCCACCTTTTAATAAATTTCTGTCTTTGTATTCGTAAGTTATTTTCTGAGAAACCCTTAATCGTTACATAAACACACTGTGTCTCATGTTTAGGTGACGTGACGTAAATCAATCAAAATTTCAAATCAATCAAAGTTTTATTTATATAGCACAATAAGAACAACAGTAGTTGGCCATTGTGCTGTACATGATGATTAATATCTAATTTAAATGTTAATGTAAATACAGATACATAGAGAGATATACATATAGTGCAATGAATCAATTTACAAATGACCTTTACTTCACTGTACACACATTAGTCATATCAAGGTTTTAAACTCAATGTAATGTATGTCCAAATGATGCATTAGTAGTCATCTATAAATGTATTCTCAACCAGACTGTGATCATGTGATCATTTTTAATAAAAAGATTTAAAAAATTCATGCAATACCTGCTTGATAAAAATTATTCCTGAAAATGCTGAGATTAATGACCTCTTGACCACTGTAAAGTGTTACTTAATCAAAGTTTAAGTCAAACTTTATTTCATTGTCCTGTGGCTATATTGCTGCTAACTCATAAAAACACCAATGAGGCTGAATAGCCGTCAGTGTCACAACTGAGAGATAACAGAAGACCGGACAGACACTGAAGGACGAACAGCATGAGTTCCACGGACCCCTTTAAAGAACCTGTGGATGGTCTTAGGCGTGTACTCACCACCAATCCACCTGCATCCACACCAGCCCTTACTTCCGTCACCGCCGCAGTCACTCCTTCACCACCGGTGTACGCCAGTCCCATGGCCAAACCAGCGCCCTTCTGGCTCGGCGGAGGTTTGCTACGGCTTCCTCCTGCAGTGTTCGCTGGTCCTGGAGATGCAGCCGCACCTGTACCCTGACAATCGCTCCAAGGTAGCTTTCATAATCTCTCAGTTGAACGGACGAGCACTCCAATGGGCAGAAACAATTTGGTCACAAGATGGACCCGTTATTCAGTCTCTGACCAGCTTCATTACCCACTTCAAGGAGGTTTTCGGCAGACCAGCGAGTGATTCATCTGCGGGTGAGCAACTCTATCATTTGAAACAAGGTTCAAAGTCTGTTAATGATTATGCCCTCAAGTTCAGGACTCTCGCGGCTGCTTGCAGATGGAATGAGCAATCGTTAATCACCACCTATCGTCAGGGTTTGGATCCCAGGGTACGGCTGCATCTTGCTGCATACGAGGATACCATCGGCCTCGAACGATTCATCCAGCTCTCCATCAGAGTCGCCACTCGTATGCAGTCGTGTCTAGAAGAACACCAGGGTCAGCCGCTATACTTACCATCCCTCCGCCAGCCAGAATCCATCAGCCCTCCAGAACCAGGCCACGAACCTATGCAACTGGAGAATAATAGATTGACACTCGCTGAGCGGCAGAGGCTGCTGTCCCGGGGCTTGTGTTTGTACTGTGGTGCTACTGGGCATGTCATCTCAACATGCCCCATTCGTCCTCCTCGTCCCATGGTGAGTGCCATTCTTCCCTCCATTAAGAGAATGAAGCCACTCTCAACCATTGTAATGCTTACTGCTGTCGATGTTTCCATTCCAGTCAATGCTCTCCTCGGCTCCGGGTCAGCCGGCAACTTCATCTCTGGTGCCCTCTGCCACCAGCTCAAACTCAAGACCACAACTAGCCGTCCATCTACTAGATCCATTCCGTGACTGGCAAACCACTCAGCCGTGTCCAGTTGTGTGCTGGTCCAGTCAAGCTCCAAGTAGGATTACTGCATGTAGAACATCAACATCTCCTGGTTCTGGAGGACTCCACCGCTGATGTGATACTAGGGCGCCCTTGGTTGGAGCAGCACAATCCCATCATCTCTTGGACCACCAGCGAAATCCTGAAGTGGGGCGACACCTGTTTCCCAGACTGTTTCCCTCACATCCCTCAGCCTCCTGCTCCTCGTTCTGTGACGCTTTCCGTCTGCTCTATCTCCATAGAGAGCCCAGTGGATAAACAGTCTATGGATATCCCTCCTTGTTACGCCCCCTTCAGTGATGTTTTCTGCCCGAAGAGAGCTTCCAAGCTGCCTCCGCACCGGCCATGGACTGTGCCATCGATCTGCTTCCGGGTGAGTCAGTGCCCCGTGGGAAGATTTACCCGCTATCCATCCCTGAGCAGAAGGCCATGGAGGAGTACATCGAGGAAGCATTACATCAGGGCTACATCCGTCCTTCCACTTCCCCTGCTGCTTCGAGCTTCTTCTTCGTGGCCAAAAAGGACGGAGGCTTGCGGCCTTGTATCGATTACTGGGCTCTTAACAGAATCACTGTGAAGTTCCGCTATCCTCTTCCTCTCGTCCCAGCGGCTCTGGAACATCTACGCGGTGCCACTGTCTTCACCAAGTTGGACCTCCGCAGCGCGTACAACAATACGTGAGGGGGACGAGTGGAAGACAGATTTTGTGACCCCTACTAGACACTATGAATATTGCGTCATGCCGTATGGCCTGGTCAACGCCCCCTCCGTATTCCAGGATTTCATCCATGAGGTGCTCCGGGAGTTCCTCCACAAGTTTGTCCTGGTCTACATCGATGATATACTGATATACTCCCGGAGCATGGCCGAACATCACCACCACGCTGCGGAGGTCCTGAAACGCCTGAGAGAGTTCCAATTATTCCTCAAAGCCGAGAAGTGCTCCTTCCATCAACCCTCAGTGCAATTCCTTGGATACAACATCAGCAGCAGTGGCATCCAAATGGACGAGGGGAAGGTAGGAGCCATAAAGAACTGGCCCACTCCATCCACCATCAAAGAGCTCCAAAGATTCCTCGGGTTTGCAAACTTCTACAGAAGATTCATCCAGAATTACAGCTTCATCGCATACCCTCTAAAAAAGCTCCGTTACAAGCCCAAGTCTCTGTCCTGGTCACCAGCGTCTAACGAAGCCTTCAACACCCTGAAAGAAGCATTCACCAGCGCACCGCTCCTCGTTCACCCTGACCCAGAGAAGCCCTTCGTCATTGAGGTACACGCCTCTACCACAGGGGTAGGAGCAGTGCTCTCGCAGCAGCAGGGGAATCCAGCCAGACTCCATCCATGTGCCTTCTTCTCCCGCAAACTCAGCCCGTCGGAGAGGAACTACGACATCGGCAACAGGGAACTCCTAGCCATCAAACTGGCTCTGGAAGAGTGGAGGCATTGGTTGGAGGGTGCCAAGCACCCATTTACGGTACTCATTGACCATAAAAACTTGGAGTACTTAAGAGATGCTAAGAGATTAAACCCTTGCCAAGCTCGTTGGGCGTTGTTCTTCACACGTTTCCACTTCAGTATCTCCTATCGTCCTGGTCCCAAGAATGTGATATACACCTCATATACACCTCATATACACCTCAGAGAAAACCAATGGTGAACCGGAGCCTATTCTCCCTGAGAACATTATCGTGAGTCCCATTCACTGGTCTGAAACTTCCGTGCCCTCCTCCAATGCCTCTACCAACGTAGCCCCAGGTTTGCAATATGTCAGCAGGACTCAGCGCACTCCACTCATCCATTCATTCCACATATCTCTGGGCACTGGCCACCCAGGGGCCAATGAACCTCTCTCGCTGCTAAAGGAGTGCTTCTGGTGGCCAAACATGGCTAGGGATGTAAGAAGGTACGTACAGGGATGTCAGGAATGCACCATCTCCAAGAGCCCTCGCCATCTTCCATCTGGCAAGCTACATCCTCTGCCCGTTCCCAACAGACCCTGGTCACACCTAGGGGTGGATTTCATCACCGACCTGCCTGCCTCCGACAACAATACCTGTATCCTGGTGGTTATTGACAGGTTCTCCAAGTCCTGTCGGCTGATTCCCCTCAAGGGACTACCTTCTGCCATGGCCACCAGAACTCTTGGAACCAGCTACAACGAGCTCTTAGCAGATGCAGAATGACAGCCGACCTGAGACGCTCCACTGCTCCAGTCTATCAACCAGGTAAGAAGGTCTGGCTGTCGACCCGGGACATCAGAATGCGTCTGCCCTGCAAGAAGCTCAGTCCCAGGTTCATTGGTCCCTTCACCATCAGCAAGCAGATCAACCCGGTCACTTATCAGCTCCAGCTACCACCACAGTACAGAATTCACCCGACTTTCCATATTTCACTCCTCAAACCTCACCACCCTTCTGTTTCTGTTCCCACAGAGCCACAGAGCTGAACCCCCCCCTTCTCTCATCCTGGAGGATGGAGCGGCGTATCAAGTTAACGAGATCTTGGACTCCCGGCGACGTAGTGGTCTACTGCAATAACTGGTGGACTGGGAGGGCTACGGTCCCAAGGAGCGCTCATGGGTACCTAGAAACGACATCCTTGACCACTCTCTGCTCGACACCTTCCACGCTACTCATCCAGATCGACCTGCACCCCGTGGAAGAGGACGAGCACCACAACGTCGGGGTCCTCGGCCCTCTAGAGCGGGCCGTGGAGGGGGGGGTGCTGTCACAGACACGCCAGGCTCCACCATCAGCCAATCACAGCGCACTCCCTCACCAGAGTACTAAATACACACACCTGTTCCCCATCGGCACCTCATCACAGCAGACGTAAAAGCACACCACTGACCTCAGTCAGTTGTCCGGTCTCGTTCTAACGAAGGACTCTTCATGTTGATCTCCAAGACTTCTGAAGTACTTACCTGTTCTACTCCAGCGTGTTTTCCCAGTCTCCATGCTTCATTGTCTGTGTGAGAGTGTACCCACCTTTATCTTGTGTTCATCCTGTCACCAGCCATCCACCCAGCCACGATCTTCAAACCTGTAAGACAAAGGACTGTATCAGTGTTCCGTTATCACTCCATTAAGAATCCATCTTCTACCTACTTACCTGCATTACTGTGTTTACCGTGCTGTTCTCCAATAAAACTACCATCTGCTTCCATATCTGTGTCTCCTGCCCTTGTGTCCGTAACAGTCAGTGGGCAAACATGCATTTTGCCATCATAATGTGTACAGCACAGGAGAAAAAAAAGAGTGAAAATAAATAACTTTTAAAAAACACTAAATGTGTTTAATTAAGCACTTTCCACTTAGTCATTATGGTCGATGTAAATTTCTACAAAACAATCTGTCATGTTTGATTTCACTTGAAACATGTGGTTATGCTAGCAAAACACTGCTTGTATTAATTGTACGAACAGACTGTATGACACACAAACTGTATAATTACAGTTAAATAAAGAATAAATAGTCATAAACTAAACACAGAGGCTTCTGTAATAAAATATGAAGCAGCTGTGGCATTTGAAAATCAGTCCAGTGGCCAGTTGCATAAACTGCTTAGACTATTCATAAAAGTTAGTCATCTAAGTTTTTTCTTCAAGACTGGTCCTTTTGTAAAAAGGTAGAATGCTCTAATCTGAATCTGAAAACACCGGATGAGAAGCTCAGTGCCGGGCCGCGCCACCACGCCTTTAAAATTCGAACGCATTGTGGCGCCCAGCTACGACTCACAAAGTTATTCAAAATCCTGCCGCACCACAGAGCGCCATTTACATAGTTTTATATTAGGCTACATTTATATTATATTTCTCTCAAATCGTCGTTAAAGGTGCAATATGTAAGATTTTTGCAGTAAAATATCCAAAAACCAGGCCAGTGTTATATATTTTGTTCACTTGAGTACTTACAATATCCCAAATGTTTCCAACTATTTGTAAATCGTGAGAAAATTGTAATTTTAACCAAGGCTCCGGGACGTGTGAGGAGTCGCCTGTCAATTGCATCATACCCGCGTTATCCTTGGTCTGCCTCGGTTTCCGGTTTTATTTTGTAGAAACCATGGAAACACCAAAGACGCTTTAGTATATTACACGTTTTAAATCTGTTTTTAAAAATGTTTAAATCTAATTTTCTTGATTTTTTGTGAGTACCATGCCTCAGAGAAAAACACTATTTTGTCAAGTAGCTAACATAGCATAATCAGATGCAGCTTTATTTTTAGTAACAATAATACAGAATTTTCTCCATCATACAGTACGTTTTAAAATGAATTGCATGCCATTTATCAACACAAACCATCCAGCATTTAATATGATATTCTAAAATTGATCTATCTTACTGCAGTGTGTCTCAAACAAGTGTCTCACAGTAGCCACAGAGCGAACGCACAGAGTAATGTTATAACATCATTTTCAACACTCTCAAATGTATCTAATATGATAAACAGAGCTGTGTTACCTCATACTCATGACCGGAGAAGCGGAAGCGGCGACTGTGGCATAATAAAAGTTCCGCTGCTCGTGAGGCGTGTGTTGCGCAATCGCTCCAGCGGCCTCGTTCAGCTCCCACAACACTCGGTCCTGCTCTGCTTCATACTACAATAACGTTAATAATCGCATCCATGAACATGATCTCTTCCTGAGACCTATCCCTATTCTTTTCCACCGGCCGTTGAGGTGAAGACCACATGTCCCAAGATTCCGCACTCAAACTTGGCGTCATCAAGCTACGCCTTTGTTTTGAATAGGCCTCTAGCGACCTCTAGCGGACAGAAATCCTACATGCTGCACCTTTAATGTACATACTGACTTCACCCTGTGCTGCATGATAAACTAAGAATGTAAAACTAATGTAACAGCTCTAAACAAAGTCTAAACATATGGAAATCTATATTAAAACTATATTAAAGTTACCCTTTCTAATCTTTCATTTTGCCCTGTTGTGCCATTTTTCCATTATCACTAATCTGAGAGCAAAAGCCACGGCGGGTCAGGAGTGTCGGCCAGCCACGGCGGGTCAGGAGTGTCTGGCAGCCACGGCGGGTCAGGAGTGTCTGGCAGCCACGGCGGGTCAGGAGTGTCTGGCAGCCACGGCGGGTCAGGTGGCTCGGGCAGCCACGGCAGGTCAGGTGGCTCGGGCAGCCACGACGGGACAGAGTCCGTAGATGACCACGAGGTGTCGCATTTCTCCGCGACACCCACAGTAAATAAAGAGCCAACAGACAACAAAGCATAATCCATAAAGCTACTAAGTGATGAACGCGGTCCTTCAGTGCACAGTCAGGCCAGTCTGAATAATATGCAATGTCCAAATATTCCGCAACATATTCCTCCAGTGATCGTGAGCCCTGCTTGAGCCCTAATAACAATAATGCAATGTTCCTACCAGACCAGTGTTCACCAGAAAAGCTGCTGGATCGTTGTTGTGGCGAAGTCGGGACTCAGGCAGAGATCCATTTGCAAGCTTTATTAAATATGAGCGTGGTCGTACAGGCAGGGTCAAAGCAGGGGCAAACAGGAACAGCAAGGGGTAGGCAGAATCGAGGTCAGGATACAGGCAATGATCAGGACAGGCAGATATCACTCACAGGTCACGATACAATAAACAGTCCAAAGGCAGGCGGCAGAGAATCATAAACGGGTAACAGACAGGCAGACAGGATATAAACGCTCAGAATTGCAACACAGGTTAAACAATACTTCGCAATGAGGTAGTGTGTGAGTGAGTCTTAAATAGTCCAGATAATAGGCTACAGGTGTATGTGGCAAATGATGATTGGTGTGGAGTGTGCATGTGACAGGCAGGGAGGATTATGGGAAGTGTAGTCCAGGAACTGACAGGAATCGTGACGATAACATACAGTATGACTTAGTTATCTTAATTTCATAATGTCCTTACAATATTGCTGACCATAGTGAATGTGCGCGTCCGGTGTGTGATACCTGTGAGTTGTCCGAGACACGGCGTGGCACAAGCTTCTCACCTGGTGTGCGATCCCAAGACCTCGTCTAACTGCTAGTTTTTCAAACTAGATCTTAAAGGTCATAAAATTCTGTCATTAATTACTCTCATGTTGTTCCAAACATGTAAGACTTTCATTAATTTTCGAACACAAATGAAGATATTGTTAATGAAACCTGAAAGCTTTCTGTCCGTCCGTTGACAGCATCGAGACCGGTGGTAAAATTTTTGTTTATTGCACTTTTTGTCGTAACTTAAATTCACTAATGGCTTGTTTCCACTGAGCGGTACGGTTCAGTACGGTACGCAATTTTTTGCCGTTTCCATTGTTAAAAGTTGTGAATGGTACCCTAATTCCGAACCGTACCGTACCACTTTTTTGGGACCCTTCCGTTGGGGTACCAAGCACAATAGTACCAATAGTACCAGTACCAAAAGGATGGAGCTACACTCACTTAAGAACGTTGATTGGTTGACAGAGAATCATCACTTGCACGTGCTACAAGGGGAATGACAACGCAAGAGGTATTTAAAAAAAAAAAAAAGACAACACAAGAGGCGCCACACAAATGTGTTCCAGGCAATGCGTACACTGATTATCTTTACTTCATGTAGGCTATATAACAAAACGAAATATAAAACACAACCCTGCCTCTTTTCGTTTTCATTTAAAAAAAAATATGAAACCTATTAATGTGTGGTTCAGGCAATATGTGAATATGTACTCTGATTATCTTCACTGTATATGTAGCCTATAATAAAATGATATAAGACAAAACAACCCTGTCTCTTTTTGTTAAAAGTCAGTTTTAATTATCAATAATAGCCATTATAAAAGTAAAAGTATAAAAAGCTATACATTAAGAAATAAAGACAAGCAAACAATTCAGTCAAACGTACAAAGTCAGCGCTCTAGTACAACAGTAAAGTTAAATAAATATATAAAGTTATGAAACTTCACGTTGCCCTCAGCCAAAACGATTTGCCCAGGAAGATTGCCCGTTAGATACACAAGACGAATGACATCTCATATTTAACCACTACAGAGACATCAGAGCCAGTGGCAAATGTCAGAAGGACTACTCTCGAGGTACAGCTGTTCTCGACTGAGTACATTAGCACTGAGTGCCCGGTGATCACCTGGGCCCAGTTTTTCAAAAAATGTACTCTGGATCAAATTTATCCGGATTTGGAAATCCCATGTTTTGCTATCCAGGATCACCTGATCCATCTTACGTTTATGCCAGTTTTTTAAAGGAACGCTGGATTGAATCACTGTGATCCAAATACCAAATTTCAGGATTACCAAATCCTGTTTACCAGAGCCTTAAATGGAACCAACAGTGTAGCCTACTGGCTTAGCAAAGAACAACAGGTAGGCAAAATACCGGTGGCCACAAATAGCCATTGTTTGTTTTAACTGTAAGAAACAGAAACAATGTAATAAACAGAAACATTTTACATTCCTTATTTTGTTATAATGTTAAATAACAAAACAAAAACAATACTATCCAATAGTCAAAAATCATTTACAGGACAGATACAAGCTCTTTCCATCTCTGCCTTTAGGAGAGGTATCTCCATCTGCACTTTTTACTGCTGCAGTTGGGTAAGCAAGATTTGTTCTTTACCCAGTTCAATTTGTACTTCTGCTCTTTCGGTTTCAGAAGCAACTCATAGCTGTCACCATCCTGGTTTGTAGCTGAGGAACATTTGTGTTTTCTCGTAGGAACGTCTTGGACTGTCTTCATTACATCCACTAGGGATCTATCTTCCTCCTCAATCACTGTAGTTAAGTCCAGGACACACATTTCCTCTGCAGGAGAATTTTGCTCGCATTCTTCTGAAGTCCTAGTCTCTGTAATTGTGGCCTCTCCATCTGCTTCTATGCCTTCAATGCCATGCAGAGCCTCTGATTTTTCTCCTGCTATGATATCAAGGACCATATCAGTGAAATCACCCCTCTTATATGGCTTGTTACCTGTTTGGGGGTTCTTGGCTTCAATTAGGTCTTTCGTTGCCTTGGCCCTAAGGTTCTTCCATCGCAACATAACTTGTTTTACAGTCCTCTTTTGGCAGGACCCCATGGCATTGACATGATTGGTTATGTCCTCCCAAATGTTGTGTTTTCCTTTTTTGGTCACTTCTCCACCCTTTGCTGAGCTGAAACCTCCTACTATCGAGGCAAAATTGGCCCGAACACCCTCCAGCAGTGCACAGGTTTCTGCCACAGTGAAATCAGGCCCTTTTGAGTCCATGGTTTGGTGTAGCCAACACTGATCTTAAAAGCCTTGAGCATCATTGCGTTCGCTTGTGCTCAATTAGGCTTACACAAATCAGCTCATTGCTGGTTAATGGGTCACACCATTTCAACACATCATGTCTTTGCACCCATTTCTCTTAGCCTACAGAGGCATCCACATGGCGGGTATTGTTCATTGTTACCGTAGGAGAAGGTACCGTCAAAGGGTGCATGCTGAGCGTGCCAAACCACTCAAGCAATACACATCAGAAGAACTGTATGCACGTTTTCGCTTTGGGAGAGATGACATTAAGTACATTGCAGATCTTGTCAGGCTAACACTCCAACACCAAACCCAAAGGAGTCATGCTTTATCTGTGGAGGAACAGTGCTTAATCGCTCTGCGCTTTTACGCATGTGGGACTTTCTACCAAGTAATTGGTGACAATATGGGAGTGAGAAAAGCAACCGTGAGTAATGTGGTGAAGGCTAAGTCAGTAGCACTGGGCAGTCTGATCAATCAATTTGTTTCCTTTCCCAAGGATGACTAGACAGCTCAGACTAAGCACAAGTTTTTTCAAATGGGGAACATGCCTAGCACTATTGGTGCTACTGATTGTACTCATGTGCATATCTAAGCACCTTGTGAAAGGGAGTGGGAGTATGTCAATCGAAAGGGGAGGCACAGCATCAACATCCAACTTGTGGGCAACGCCGACCTCATAATAACCAACTGTGTTGTGAAATGGCCAGGGTCTGTTCATGATGCACGTATTCTAAGAGAAAGTGCACTATACAGAGAGCTTCAATCCCACCGACCAAATAGTATTGGGAGACAGCGCGTATCCACTCCTACCATGGCTAATGACCCCTTTTTCAGTTGCAAACACACCTGAGCAGGCACGCTTCAACTCCTCACATTGCAAAACAAGATGTGTCATTGAACACTTAAATGGAGTCCTGAAGAGACGGTTTGCGTGTCTTAATTACTTGTGAGTACAACCCAAGGTGGCATGCAACATAATCCTTGCCTGTATTGTTTTGCATAACATCGCCACCAGGCATCATGTCCCTCTTGATGACAATTTTGATGGACCTGAGCCTGATGTAGAACCAGAACAGCCGCCAATGTTCTTACCTAATGAAGGACACACTGGACATGCAGTTAGAGATGCAATTGTGAGAAATTACTTTTAACTAGGCTACTGAATATATTTGTTGTTGTCATTGCCATTAATATACTGTGGAATTATAGAGCTGTGAGCAACAGTGACATTTATTTGACAGCTGATAGCTTTGAGATTTTTTTTTTGTTTGTTTGTTTTTGTTGTTTACCATATCTCATTAGATGTGACATGGTTCATATATGCTTCAAATATGAAGAATTTTTTTATTTTTTATTTATATAGCACAATTTAATACAACGTTGGTTGTCCAAAGTTGGTTTCACAATCCCAAAAAAACAAACTAAAGAAAAGAAATAATAAAACGATATAAACAAACATATAACCTTAAAGAAAATATACACACATCCATCATACAACTATATACAACTCCATCATTAAAACTTACAGTCAGAGTTGAGCAAATGTGATTTTAACATGGCTTTGAACACAGGTAAAGATTTGGCAGATCTAATAGCGACAGAGAGATCGTTCCACAGTTTAGGACCGGCTCGAGAAAAGGCTTGATCACCTTTATGTTTGTATTTTGTCTTAGTAATGCAAAGAATTTATTTTCGGATCTCAAGGATCTGGGGGGAGTGTAAATTGTCACCATCCTAGACAGGTAAACAGGGGCTAAATTGTGAATGGCCTTAAAAACATGTACGAGAATCTTATAAATGATTCTATAACGTACTGGCAGCCACTTTAGTGAAATTAATAACGGAGTAACAGAGTCATGTTTTTTTGCAGACTTGATCATTCGCGCTGCTGCATTTTGGATTTTCTGTAGACGCATTAGCGCTCTACCATCAACTCCATAATAAAGGGAGTTGCAATAATCCATTCGAGAAAAAAACATAGCTGAAATTGCCTTCTCAAAATCTGATAAAGATAGAAATCGTTTAGTCTTTGGTAACAGACTTAGATTGAAAAAAACATTATCTAACAACTGTGTTTATTTGACTATCCATCTTTAACTCACTATCCAAAACAAACCCCAGGTTTTTCACCTTGGTTTTAGTAGAGTCAGATAAGGTAGTAGAATTTAAGTACTAAACCACTTTGTGCTTTCTAGGGCCAAACACAATAGCCTCGGTTTTATTTTCATTAAGCTTCAAAAAATTTACAGCCATCCAGTCCTTGACCTCCTGTAAGCATGCCAATAGAACATCAAATGAGCTTGAATGTAACTCTCTCACGGACAAATAGATCTGTGCATCATCAGCATAGCAATGAAATGATACTTTATGTTTTCTAAAAATAGCCCCCAAGGGTAACATATAAAGGGAGAAAAGTATTGGAGCGAGAATCGACCCTTGTGGAATTCCCCAGGGAAGATGTACTCTTAATGAATGGCAGTTCCAACTGAGAAAGATCTGTCCGTGAGATAAGATTCAAACCATTTCAGCACATTGCCTTTTAGGCCGACCCAGTGTTCCAGACGTTTATTTAAAATCTCGTGATCCACCATATCGAACGCCGCACTAAGATCAAGCAAAATTAGAATAACATTTTCGCCATTGTCCAGTGACAGCAAAATGTCATCTAACACTTTAACAAGCACTGTCTCAGTACTATGGTGAGACTTAAAGCCAGATTGAAAAGGCTCATCTATTGCATTCAGAGTAATGTGGGCTTGTAACTGTTTAAAAACTACTTTTTCTAAAAACCTTTGCTAAAAAAGGTAAGTTTGAATCGGGTCTAAAATTATTATTATCACCTCCCATGGGCACCGAGCTCTCTGCCACCCCTGGCCTGTTTCAGTTTTACAATGATACCTCCATGCTTTCCTCGCTTCCTACAGCGTTTTCTTCGATGAACGCCGAGCGAGGAGCAGCACAGGTACATAGGAACATTTTCCAGCGGGTGTGGAGGAATAAAACCAGATGCTTTAAAACATTTTTAAAAGCAGCCTCCACTGTCGCTTGAATCTTTAGGAGTTGAGTCCGATCGTAAATGAACATCGAGGACACGTTGTGTGAGACAGGTTATCAACAGCAGTGACAAAACAAAGACAAACAGAGCAGGTAGACCGCATGCCATGTACACCGGCGCCATCACAATCTGTAAAGAAATGTATATATCATCAGTAAACATTGATTTTGTGATCATTCACCTAAAAAAAACTCTCTGGTTTTATTTGGTTCGAAAAATCACAACTGAGTCCACCCTTCTGATGGAATCAGGATAATCCTGTTTTTTTTTTTTGATCAAATAGATTCCAAACCGAGTTCACGGTTTTGAAAAACCCAAAGGGCAGGTTTGATCCAGATCAAATGTAAAATCGGATTACATGCTCTGATCTTAGTTCGGAATCCCTCTTTTTCTTTTGAAAAACCCATTTCCAAGATTTGATCCAATCCGTGATCCGAAATCCCACTGGATTACTTTTGAAAAACTGGGCCCAGGATCTCACAACAGGATCTGTTTCAAATAGGCGCTAACTTCATAAATAAACCACATATTTGAGCTTTAAACAACTGCATTCTTGCCTGAAAAAGTTTTAAAACTACATTTCATGACAGAAAGTAGTTTTTAAATTACGCAGGTTTTCTCCACCGCTTGCTGGTAGGTGCGAACTACCAAGGACGCAAGTCTGAACTTTGCATAGCCTACTTGGTATTGTGAAACTACGGAGCCCCGGACATGACATGCAGGAAAAAAATAGTAGGCTAAATCGTGCGCACGATTTACTAATTCGTTCCCTCGATTTACTAAAACATGCGCACGATTTATGATTTATAAATCGAGGGAAAGAAATAGTAAATCGTGTGCATGATTTAGTAAATCGAGGGAACGAATTAGTAGGCTAAATCGTGCACACGATTTAATTTTTTTTCTTGCATGTCATGTGCAGGGCTCCGTATGAAACGCCTAATGTCGGCGCACAGCAAACAAAGCTTGTCTTCTTCTTGTAACAGACAGCCACATGCCGAGAAGCAAGAACAAGATCTGCGGTATTCATTGTTGTTTACTGTGTTGCTTTCTTCTTCGCGCAAGAATGACTTCGATCGCTACTTTCCGGCTTCCACCTACAAGGGTACTGTTGGTGGTGGAAACGCAAGCCTGGTCAGGGTGTACCGTTCCGAATCATACCGAACTGTACTGAACTGAACCGAACTGTACCACTCAGTGGAAACGAGCCATAAGTAGGCTATCAATTTAAAGTTGTAGCAAATAGTAAAATAGCAATTTACTTAATCTGTTTGCACTGGGATTACAATATCAGGGTTTTTCCTAGCTCAAAATGAGGCGGCGGTGGTAAAATCCTGATCACGGCAGAAAAAAACACTTTTACATGCTCCCCCGGAAGAAAATATCGTTTGTCTATTTGCATGTGTTTTGGACTTTTGCAGCGCGTTTGTCTATTTGCATGTGTTGTGGACTTTTGCAGCACATGTGTTGTCAAACTGACGATGTTTTCTTTATTTGCTGGTGTTTTTTCTATTTGCATGTGTTTTCTTCATTTGCAACGCGTTGAGCTCTCTCGGCCACTGTATTTATCTCTCATCCACCCGCGACCCACCCGCAATTGGAATGTTATTTTTGTATTACTCGGTCGGCCCAACCCGCGGATTATCTGATGCGGATATAACCGCGATCCCGCATCACTTTCATGCGCTCTCGCAGAATGTCCTGAGCGGCTCCGTTCGTGGCAAGCAAGTTGTAGGGCGGGAGTGAAAGCGATCTTTTTGGCACGGAACCCCATTTTCTGCAGTGGGGATGGGCGGAACGGTTCGAGAATGGACACAGGCTGGGAAGGAACCGTGGTAAAGGGGTATCTGAGCATGTGACTGCCTGTCTGAGTTTTGTCAACACTCGACAGCCGGAGCAGGCACGAAATTTGACGGAGGCGGCCGCCTCGTAATTCTCTATGCAGGAAAAACTCTGAATATATATATATTTTTAGTTCATTGGATAGTAATGTTGATATTAGGTGTTATTTTACATTTTTGCAAGTTGAGACTTTTCTCTCCGATTCTGGGGGTATTCCAAAAAGCAGTATGCGACTAAGTTTACTCAGCAAGTAAGTAGATAACCTCAATTTTTGGTTTCAAAACTAGAGGTAACTTTCAGGGTAAGTGGCCACTGAAACGTTCTCCCTGGACATAATTTGCTCCAAAGTAGGTTGTGTTCCAGGGTTATTTTACTTCAGGCTAAGTCTTCTATCTGCTTCAGAAGTATTTGGCATATGCATACCCTTTCGAGGAGGATCCAGTGGGCAGCAGAATTGGTGACGCTTTAAAATGGGTGACACTAAAATGTCAAGAGTGCAAAATAGACACAGGACAGATTTCTGAGGACCTCAGAAAAAAGGTTGTTGTTGCTCATCAGACTGGAAAAGGTTATTAAACCATCACTAAATGGTTTAGACTCCACAAATCCACAGTCAGACAGATTGTGTACAAATGGAGGAAATTCAAGACAATTGCTAACCTCCCCAGGAGTGGTCGACCAACAAAGTTCACTCCAAAGGTAGACATGTAATAGTCTGTGAGGTCACAAAGGATTCCAAGGGTAACTTCTCTCACTCTCACTTCTCTCAAAGGCCTCTCTCACATTGGCTGATGTTAATGTTCATGAGTCCACCATCAGGAGATCACTGAACAACCATGGTGTGCATGGCAGAGTTGCAAGGAGAAAGCCACTGCTTTCCAAAAAGAACAGCCTATCTGCATTTTGCTAAATGATATGGACATTCCAGCATAAGAACCTCATCCCCTCTGTGAAACATGGCTGTGGTAGTATTGTGGTTTGGGCCTGTTTTGCTGCATTTGGGCAGGATGAATTGCCATCATTGATGGAACAATGAATTGTGAATTATATCAGCAAATTCTAAAGGAAAATGTCAGGACAACTGAAGCTCAAGAGAAAGTTGGTCATGCACCAAGACAACGACCCAAGCACACCACTCGTTCTAACAAAAAATGGTTTAAGAAGAACAAAGTTAATGTTTTAGAATGGCCAATACAAAGTCCAGACTTTAATCCAATTGAAATGTTGTGGAAAGACTTGAAGCAAGCAGTTCATGTGAGGAAATCCACCAACATCCCAGTTGAAGTTGAAGCTGTTCTGTACTGAGGAATGGACTAAAATTCCTTCAAGCCTTTGTGCAGGACTGATAAGCAGTTACTGGAAATGTTTAGTTGCCATTATTGCTGCAAAAGGGGGTCACACCAGAGACTGAACGCAAGAGTTTATATTCTTTTGCCACTCACAGATATGTAATACTGGATTTTTCTCAATAAATAATTGACAAAGTATATTCTTTTTTGTCTCATTTGTTTGATTGGGTTCTCTTTGTCTACTTTTAGGACTTTTGTCATCTGATGATGTTTTGGGTCATATTTTTGCACAAATATAGACAATTCTAAAGGGTTCACGAACATTCAAGCAGCACTGTATATGGTTTTCTTTTTAGGCTGCAGAATATTATGGCATAGACTGCACAAAGTTGTAAGGTTGAGGTTGTAATGAAAATTCATTGGTTAGTGTGAGAGTTGAGCAGCATCTGAAATATTGACTGTTGAAAAATGGTGGACGCTTTGACATGTCTGGAGCAGTTGAATGGAGTATATACATATAGATATCTCTATAAAATATTAATATGCCAATTTTAGAAGCTGACATACGGTTGGCTTAACCTATATTTCTGTTAATGATTTTTGGCACTTACAATAACAGACAAAGGAAATGACACAGCTAAATGAAATCAACATAATGCACATGCAAGGATTTAATAGGAATGTTAATTATTGAGGCATTTGAAGGAATACATCAATTTCAAACAGAGCAATTTAACCCAAGATTAATTACAGACTGATTTGTGGACAGGACAAGTTGACATCTATGAATATGTAGTCATTTAAGAAAAGAAGCTCACTTAAACATCCATTTTAAACACCAAGTCTCATTTTACGTAATGTGATATTAAGTAATGACAAAAACTGTTATATGTTATATGTCAATATATTAACTGTGACATCCACAACAGAAATGTATTTATTTGGTAATTTTCGTTTTCACTGGGATGCAATCAATTTGAGAAAAAATCTTCATCCTGTTGGGAATAAAAGACAGGAAAGGTGTTAGCATTAATGTTACATCCATTAAACAAATATTTTGAGTCATAGCCATGACTTACAGCAGTTAGCGAGTTTCTTCCACTCGGGAGACACATCAGCCTTTACCAGTGCACAGGAGGACACATAATTATTGAAGGCTCTGCAGAAAGCATTTTGACTTCCATCATTGAGACACATTTGGAAAAGGCAGTCAGCAGCGAATCGCCTCTTTGATATTATGTCATGGCACTGGGCAAATGGACCCGTCACATTCTCTAACAAGCCACAGTAGCTTTGTCCGCTATATAGTAACTTCTTATCATCTGAGCAAGGGGGAAAGTGCCAGCAGTTGCTATTGCTTTCAGGGACACTCCAAGACCTTGCCCATTCTGTGATGTCTGTCATGCTGTTACCACTCGGTGTAACATAATCATCCTGTAGGTCATTACTGTAGGTTCCACACATTCCCACTATGTTATTATAGTAGCTACTGGACAGTGTCACCATGAGGGTATTTGCCCAATTAAACATGACCTCCAAGCCAAAATCTGTCTGCAGAACCCCTGTAGTGCCTGACTTCGTTATGTTGATCCCCTCAGAGTTCAAATTCACAGGAAGGTTTGAAACTGTGCCATCAATCTGGATAGGATAAAATGAGAGCAAGCAACAGACACATCAAATAGAGAATTTCCAAAGGGTAGTCAACCCTGCTCCTGAAGATTTCAACTCCAACCCTAATTAAACACATCTGAACCAGCTAATTAAGGTATTCAGGATTGCTTGAAAATAGCAGGAGAAAGGTTGGAACTGAAGTCTAGGAAGGTAGCCCTCTGGGTGCAAGGGTGGCTTCCCCTGATATACAATATTACCTTAGAGGGACACTGAGAGGTTTTAACATTGACTTGATGGTACTGACTTACTGTCACATGATTGCGGTTGCCTTGGATGAAAGTGATGTCATGTCCTCTGACTGTAACGGTGGCTGACTTGACGTAAGAACCACGCCCACCTTTCTGCATCTCGTTCTTGTTGACGATGCTGAAAGGTGTTAGTGTTTGGTCTTTGCCTGTAGTTTTAACTAAAGTATAGGAGCAAGTACCCTGGAAGGAGAAGTGGTTTCCATCAAAGGTTTTGTAATGAGGATCTCCTTTGGCAATGCAAGAGGCCTTTGACTTCGCGACGCACAGTGCATTATTGTCCTTCACAGTGCAGTACTCTTGTTCACGGCACTTATAGTTACTGCAAAGATCTGGAACAGAGTATTATGGTTTCATTAAAACCAACTTGGGAAATGCTTTACAATGTTCATTATAGATATACTTACCTTTCTTGTAGCACCCAGTGACACCTTCTTTTATGTCACAGATCTGATCTGCATCACAATTCAAGGGTTCACAGGAGAACACTCCTGCTTTGCAGAGGCATTTCTCTTTACACTCTCCTTGGATGACCGTCTCACCTGACTGCAGAAAAATTAGACACAACAAGTTGCAGTTTTTTCCTGTGACCAGTGTGATGTTTGACTACTGCAAGAAAGAAACTGGAATGGGTTCTTACCTTGTAAAACTTTCCATCTACATTACAACCACAGTCCTGCAAAGTCTTACATTCTCCTCCATCAAACAAGAAGCCATCATCACACTGACATCCTTCCTGACATGGTGGACAATTCTGCGAGTTAGTCAGGCTGGCGCAGGTTGAAGAACAGGTGTCAGCACAAAGCTCATAGTGACTGTTGGCTGAACACTCGAGTGCTGGAAGAATACAAGATTGTTTTTAGAGACTTTCTCAGGAATCAGTTTTTAGAGAGAATATTTAATTTACACAGTATCTTCCTCGACCTAAGGCCAGGTAAAAAGAAGGCCAACAAGAGGATAAGCAAAAAGAAGGTTATTTTGGAACATGCAGCCACTTACGACAGAAGGTGTTACTCCTCCAGATGTTGACTGACATCCCAATCTCTTGACAGCTGGCAACATACCTCTGTATGTGGCGACAGTGAACTGTTTTGTCATTTGGTTGAGCTGCCACATCTTTGACACATTCATCAAAGAATTTCTGAGGTGGAATTTTTTCGTAACAACCTAGAAAATGGTCCCTTCTCTGCGATTAGCATACTGCAAGATGTTTCTGCCTCTGTCTGTTTGTCTTTGTCTGGATTTAAGCATTTGGAGCCACAAATTGTTTGGCACATCATTTTATCTGATGGTGAAACCCAGGCCTCAGCAAAATATTCCACGGAAGATGTCTGAATACCATCTGGCAAGACAAAATCATCTGCACTGTTTCCATTGTAGTTACCACAGAGACCTTTGACTGCATTTTTAAAAGTGGATGGGATCTCGATTTTGGCCATGGAGACTGTATCATACGTCAGTTTCAGTCCAAAGTCTGTTTCCACAACAATGTTAACACCGCTCTGATAGACTTGTGCCAGTCCTTCATCCACAGTCACAGGGAGATTGGTTTTAACATTGTCCACCTGTAAAGAAAACACCACCATAAAATGTAAACATTTTAGGCAACAGTATTTGAACTCTTAAAACTATTGTTAGTGTTTCAGTAACCAGTACATTACCTGAACCTCCCAGATGTGGCCAGGCAGCAGAGTAATCGTGGATTGCTTTATTTTTATCTCCACTCTTCGAGTAAGGACTATCTCAGAGGAGGACTGCTGTTTCACTAACACACTGAAGGAGCTCATGTCCTTATCCTTGTCCTGAGCTGTCTCTGCCAATCTATACTCACAGTCTCCTTTAACAGTGAAGGACTTCCCATCAAATGACTGATAAAGCCCAAAGCCTGACACTGAACAAACTGCTTTGCTCTCCGGGAAACAGCCCTGAACTCCATTCAGGACCTGGCACTTCTCGTTTGGCTTGCAGGTGAATCCATCATTACACTGAACTCTTCCATTCTCTTTGCACTCACATCTCTGCTGGCACTTGTCTTGAGGGAAGAACTCCTGACCCAGTTGATAGTAACGGCCCTCGTAAGAACAGCCACACTGCTGTGCAGCCACACACTCACCATCGCTCAGGACAAAGCCTTTGTCACATGTGCAGCCTTCAACACAGGGAGTGCCCTCACAGGCTTTGGGCTCAGTGAGGCCACGGCAGGTCTGCGGGCATCCTGTTGCACAAACCTCATAGTGGCTGTGTGCCTTACAGGTTGTAGCTGTGGACAGATCATATTAAGTACTAATGTCAAACTAGAGTAATGAGTAATTAATTATATTTGAAATAATGCAATACTAACGGCAGAAACTGTTGGTTCTCCAGGATTCCACTTTGCCAAGCGCATCTTGGCAAGCAGCTGTGTATGCAGTAAGAGCACTGCAGAGGGCTGACGAATGGCCACCGTACATACACATATCATACACGCAGTCCTCATAAAACTGATTTGGATTCACTTTAGTATGGCAGCCTTTAAATGGCCCCAGTTTGTCGGTGATTGTGCTACAAGGCTTTGTAAAAGCGTCTTTGTTTCTCTCCATGACATCACATTTAGGACACACTTTTCCTTGACATCCATCTGAGCATCCAGGGTCATCCCTGACTTTCCAGCTGGTTCCAAAAATTGTTGAGGTTGAAGCAAGGGTGTTGTTAGGAGTAAGAAAATCATCATTGACATTGTTGTTCCAGTTGCCACAAAGCCCCCCCACTACACTGTAGTAAGTGCTGGGGAGAGTCAGTGATACGTGGCTTTCCCAGTTGAATTTCAAAGTCAGGCCAAAGTCAGTTTTTATCACGCCAAAGTACCCACTGTAAAATATTGAAAGTCGACCATCTTCTAGTTCAAATGGCAAATTCACATAGAGATTGTTGACCTTTAAGACAAATTCATCCGGGTCAATTAATATCCAAAACCATGTGTTATTTTGTAGGTGAGTGTACAGTAACATTCAACTTGTTTATGCATGCAGTTATTCATATTAATGGTATAAGAGTCTTTTTGATGAACTGACCTTCACTTTGCGTGGGCTTTCCTTACTCAAGACAATCGTGTATCCATAGACTGTTAATGATACACTCTTGGTATAAGCAACCGCCATGTTTCTTCCTCGGTTCTCATTCTTGACCAGTACCTCAAAAGGTACCAATGATGGGTCAGCTGTATTGAGTACCTTGGATAAATAATAGGTACAAGTTCCTTGGAAATCAAAGGTTTTACCATCAAATGTGCGGTAGTGTGGATCCCCTGCACCCTGGCAGGTACTATAGGACAATGGGTAACAATCTTTCACTCCATTACGTGTGTCACACACTTGGGACTTCTTACACTTTGTTGGTGTGCATTCCACATTTCCAGTTTGAGAGTTGCACACGCATTTCTCTGTGCATTGATTCTCGCTCCAAAATGTCTGCTCTGCTAGATAATATCTGCCTTTGTAAGTGCAGCCACACTTTTTCACAGGTATGCATTCATCTCCACTGCGGACAAAACCATCATTGCACTGGCAGCCTTCCACACATGGCAGTGTGCACTTGTCTGGGGCATCCCGATCAGCACAAGAGGCAGCACAGGCTGTGCCGCAGGCATCATAATGCATGTTGACTGGACAGTAAGTTTCTTGAAGAATTAAACAGAGAAAAGAGAGAAAAATGAATAACGTGGCAGATAAACAAATATTTTGCTTTTATGGTACACTGATTATAAATATAAATACCTTTGTTGTAGCACCCAAGGGCACCATCTTTTTTGCCACAGATCTGATCTTTATTACATTCCAAGGGTTCACAGGAGAACACTCCAGCTTTGCAGAGGCACTTTCCTTCACACTTTCCCAAAATGACTGTCTCACCCGACTGCAGAATATATTAATGAAATTATTATTTTGGTGGGAAAGATAAAATCTCACTGTTTTTTTTTCTGTGGTTGGTGTCACTGGTGTCATGTTTGAGTGCTATTAGCAATAAATAAATAAAAATAAAATCTAAGGAACAGACCGGATAGATTCTCACCTTGTAAAACTTTCCATCTGCGTAACAACCACAACTATCCAAAGTCTTACATTCACCTCCATCAAACAAGAAGCCATCATCACACTGACATCCTTCCTGACACATTGGGCATTTCTGTGATTTTGTCAGGCTTGCACAGGTTGAAGAACAGGTGTCAGCACAGAGTTCATAGTGACTGTTTTTGAAACATGTGAGTGCTGGAAGAAAACAGCAATTTTAAAGAAATACTTAGGGTTCAGTATATTAAGGAACATTTAAGTAGATAGGCTAGAGGAGAGTTATTTTTCAACCTAAAGTATGCAGCCACTTACGACAGAAGGTGTTATTCCTCCAGATGTTGACTGATGTCCCAATTTCTTGACAGCTGGCAACATACCTCTGTATGTGGCGACAGTGAACTGTTTTGTCGTTTGGTTGTGCTGCCACATCTTTGACACATTCATCAAAGAATTTCTGAGGTGGAATTTTTTCATAACAACTAGAAAATGGTCCCTTCTCTGCAATTAGCATACTGCAAGATGTTTCTGCCTCTGTCTGTTTCTCTTTGTCTGGATTTAAGCATTTGGAGCCACAAACTGTTTGGCACATCATTTTATCTGATGGCGAAACCCAGGCCTCAGCAAAATCTACCACGGAAGATGTCTGAATACCGCCTGGTAGGAGAAAATCATCTGCACTGTTTCCATTGTAGTTACCACAGAGACCTTTGACTGCATTTTTAAAAGTGGATGGGATCTCGATTTTGGCCATTGAGACTGTATCATACGTCAGTTTCAGTCCAAAGTCTGTTTCCACAACAATGTTAACACCGCTCTGATAGACTTGTGCCAGTCCTTCATCCACAGTCACAGGGAGATTGGTTTTAACATTGTCCACCTGTAAAGAAAACACCACCATAAAATGTAAACATTTTAGGCAACAGTATTTGATCTCTTAAAATATTGTTAGTGTTTCAGTAACCGGTACATTACCTGAACCTCCCAGATGTGGCCAGGCAGCAAAGTAATCGTGGATTGCTTTATTTTTATCTCCACTCTTCGAGTAAGGACTATCTCAGAGGAGGACTGCTGTTTCACTAACACACTGAAGGAGCTCATGTCCTTATCCTTGTCCTGAGCTGACTCTGCCAGTCTATACTCACAGTCTCCTTCAACAGTGAAGGACTTCCCATCAAATGACTGATAAAGCCCAAAGCCTGACACTGAACAAACTGCTTTGCTCTCCGGGAAACAGCCCTGAACTCCATTCAGGACCTGGCACTTCTCGTTTGGTTTGCAGGTGAATCCATCATTACACTGAACTCTTCCATTCTCTTTGCACTCACATCTCTGCTGGCACTTGTCTTGAGGGAAGAACTCCTGACCCAGTTGATAGTAACGGCCCTCGTAAGAACAGCCACACTGCTGTGCAGCCACACACTCACCATCGCTCAGGACAAAGCCTTTGTCACATGTGCAGCCTTCAACACAGGGAGTGCCCTCACAGGCTTTGGGCTCAGTGAGGCCACGGCAGGTCTGCGGGCATCCTGTTGCACAAACCTCATAGTGGCTGTGTGCCTTACAGGTTGTAGCTGTGGACAGATCATATTAAGAACTAATGTCAAACTAGAGTAATGAGTAATTAATTATATTTGAAATAATGCAATACTAACGGCAGAAACTGTTGGTTCTCCAGGATTCCACTTTGCCAAGTGCATCTTGGCAAGCAGCTGTGTATGCAGTAAGAGCACTGCAGAGGGCTGACGAATGGCCACCGTACATACACATATCATACACGCAGTCCTCATAAAACTGATTTGGATTCACTTTAGTATGGCAGCCTTTAAATGGCCCCTGTTTGTCAGTGATCATGCTGCAAGGCTTTGTAAAAGTGACTTGGTTTCTCTCTGCGGCGTCACATTTAGGACACGCTTTGCCTTGACATCCATCTGAGCATCCAGGGTCATCCTTGACTTTCCAGCTGGTTCCAAAAATTGTTGAGGTTGAAGCAAGGGTGTTGTTAGGAGTAAGAAAATCATCATTGACATTGTTGTTCCAGTTGCCACAAAGCCCCCCCACTTCACTGTAGTAAGTGCTGGGGAGAGTCAGTGATACGTGGCTTTCCCAGTTGAATTTCAAAGTCAGACCAAAGTCAGTTTTTATCACGCCAAAGTACCCACTGTAGAATATTGAAAGTCGACCATCTTCTAGTTCAAATGGCAAATTCACATAGAGATTGTTGACCTTTAAGACAAATTCATCCAGGTCAATTAATATCCAAAACCATGTGTTATTTTGTAGGTGAGTGTACAGTAACATTCAACTTGTTTATGCATGCAGTTATTCATATTAATGGTATAAGAGTCTTTTTGATGAACTGACCTTCACTTTGCGTGGGCTTTCCTTACTCAAGACAATCGTGTATCCATAGACTGTTAATGATACACTCTTGGTATAAGCAACCGCCATGTTTCTTCCACGGTTCTCATTCTTGACCAGTACCTCAAAAGGTACCAATGATGGGTCAGCTGTATTAAGTACCTTAGATAAATAATAGGTACAGGTACCTTGGAAATCAAAGGTTTTACCATCAAATGTGCGGTAGTGTGGATCCCCTGCACCCTGGCAGGTACTATAGGACAATGGGTAACAATCTTTCACTCCATTCCGTGTGCCACACACTAGGGGATTCTTACACTTTGTTGGTGTGCATTCCACATTTCCAGTTTGAGAGTTGCACACGCATTTCTCTGTGCATTGTTTCTCACCCCAAAATGTCTGATCTGCTAGATAATATCTGCCTTTGTAAGTGCAGCCACACTTTTTCACAGGTATGCATTCATCTCCACTGCGGACAAAACCTGCATTGCACAGGCAGCCTTCCACACATGGCAGTGTGCACTCATCTGGACCATTTCGATCTGCACAAGAGGGAGCACAGGCTGTGCCGCAGGCATCATAATGCATGTTGACTGGACAGTAAGTTTCTTGAAGGATTAAACAGAGAAAAGATAGAAAATGTAAAAACCTTGCAGACAAACAAATATTTTGCTTTTATGGTACACGGATTATAAATATAAATACCTTTGTTGTAGCACCCAAGGGCACCATCTTTTTTGCCACAGATCTGATTTTCATTACATTCCAAGGGTTCACAGGAGAACACTCCAGCTTTGCAGAGGCACTTTTCTTCACACTCTCCCAGAATGACTGTCTCACCAGACTGCAGAATATATTAATGAAATTATTAATTTTTTTGCTGGGAAAGATAAAATCTCACTGTTTTTTTTTTTCTTCTGTGGTTGGTGTCATTGGTGTCATGTTTGAGTGCTATTAACAATAAATAAATAAAAATAAAATCAAAGGAACAGACCGGATAGATTCTCACCTTGTAAAACTTTCCATCTGCGTGACAACCACAACTATCCAAAGTCTTACATTCACCTCCATCAAACAAGAAGCCATCATCACACTGACATCCTTCCTGACACATTGGGCATTTCTGTGATTTTGTCAGGCTTGCACAGGTTGAAGAACAGGTGTCAGCACAGAGTTCATAGTGACTGTTTTTGAAACATGTGAGTGCTGGAAGAAAACAGCAATTTTAAAGAAATACTTAGGGTTCAGTGCATTAAGAAGCATTTAAGTAGATAGGCTAGAGGAGAGTTATTTTTCAACCTAAACTATGCAGCCACTTACGACAGAACGTTTTATTCCTCCAGCTGTTGATTGATGTCCCAATCTCTTGACAGCTGGCAACATACCTCTGTATGTGGCGACAGTGAACTGTCTTGTCATTTGGTTGTGCTGCCACATCTTTGACACATTCATCAAAGAATTTCTGAGGTGGAATTTTTTCATAACAACTAGAAAATGGTCCCTTCTCTGCGATTAGCATACTGCAAGATGTTTCTGCCTCTGTCTGTTTGTCTTTGTCTGGATTTAAACATTTGGAGCCACAAATTGTTTGGCACATCATTTTGTCTGATGGCGAAACCCAGGCCTCAGCAAAATCTACCACGGAAGATGTCTGAATACCGCCTGGTAGGAGAAAATCATCTGCACTGTTTCCATTGTAGTTACCACAGAGACCTTTGACTGCATTTTTAAAAGTGGATGGGATCTCGATTTTGGCCATTGAGACTGTATCATACGTCAGTTTCAGTCCAAAGTCTGTTTCCACAACAATGTTAACACCGCTCTGATAGACTTGTGCCAGTCCTTCATCCACAGTCACAGGGAGATTGGTTTTAACATTGTCCACCTGTAAAGAAAACACCACCATAAAATGTAAACATTTTAGGCAACAGTATTTGATCTCTTAAAAATATTGTTAGTATTTCAGTAACCGGTACATTACCTGAACCTCCCAGATGTGGCCAGGCAGCAAAGTAATCGTGGATTGTTCTATTTGTATTTCCACTCTTCGAGTAAGGACTATCTCAGAGGAGGACTGCTGTTTCACTAACACACTGAAGTAGCTCATGTCCTTATCCTTGTCCTGAGCTGACTCTGCCAGTCTATACTCACAGTCTCCTTCAACAGTGAAGGACTTCCCATCAAATGACTGATAAAGCCCAAAGCCTGACACTGAACAAACTGCTTTGCTCTCCGGGAAACAGCCCTGAACTCCATTCAGGACCTGGCACTTCTCGTTTGGTTTGCAGGTGAATGCATCATTACACTGAACTCTTCCATTCTCTTTGCACTCACATCTCTGCTGGCACTTGTCTTGAAGGAAGAACTCCTGACCCAGTTGATAGTAGCGGCCCTCGTAAGAACAGCCACACTGTTCCATAGCCACACACTCACCATCGCTCAGGACAAAGCCCTCATCACATATACAGCTTTCAATGCAGGGAGTGCCCTCACAGGCTTTGGGCTCAGTTAGGCCATGGCATGTCTGGGAACATCCTGTTGCACAAACCTCATAGTGGCTGTTGTCCATACAGGATGCAGCTGTGGACAAACGATATTGAGGACTATTTACACAATATTTTTGCATCATCTTTGAGTTACACGTATTTAAAAATCTTAAAGAGAATAAATAATGTTGGAATGAATACTAACGGCAGAAACTGTTGGTTCTCCAGGATTCCACTTTGCCAAGCGCATCTTGGCAAGCAGCTGTGTATGCAGTAAGAGCACTGCAGAGGGCTGACGAATGGCCACCGTACATACACATATCATACACGCAGTCCTCATAAAACTGATTTGGATTCACTTTAGTATGGCAGCCTTTAAATGGCCCCAGTTTGTCGGTGATTGTGCTACAAGGCTTTGTAAAAGCGTCTTTGTTTCTCTCCTATGACATCACATTTAGGACACACTTTTCCTTGACATCCATCTGAGCATCCAGGGTCATCCCTGACTTTCCAACTGGTTCCAAAAATTGATGAGGTTGAAGCAAGGGTGTTGTTAGGAGTAAGAAAATCATCGTTGACATTGTTGTTCCAGTTGCCACAAAGCCCCCCCACTTCACTGTAGTAAGTGCTGGGGAGAGTCAGTGATACGTGGCTTTCCCAGTTGAATTTCAAAGTCAGATCAAAGTCAGTTTTTATCACGCCAAAGTACCCACTACGGAATATGGAGAATCGACCATCTTGTTCAAATGGCAAATTCACATACAGATTGTTGACCTATAGGACACAAGTTACCAACTAATTAACAAACATTTTGGTTAAAAGTATTGTGGGGTTTTGTAGGTTAGCATATAATGACATTTGTTCATGCAGTTATTCATATTAATGTGTATAAGAGTTTTAAATGTACTGACCTTCACTTTGCCTGGGTCATCCTTACTCAAGACAATCGTGTATCCATAAACTAATAACGACACAGTCTTGGTATAAGCAACTGCCATGTTTCTTCCTCTGTTCTCATTCTTGACCAGTACCTCAAAAGGTATCAATGAGGGGTCAGCTGATTTGAGTAGTTTGGACAAATAATAGGTACAGGTTCCTTGGAAGTCGAAGGCTTTACCATCAAATGTGCGGTAGTGTGGATCCCCTGCACCCTGGCAGGTACTATAGGACAATGGGTAACAATCTTTCACTCCATTCCGTGTGTCACACACTTGGGACTTCTTACATTTTGTCATTGTACAATCAACTTTTCCAGTTTGAGAGTTGCACACGCATTTCTCCGTGCATTTTTTGTCACTCCAAAATGTCTGATCTGCTAGATAATATCGGCCGTTGTAAGTGCAGCCACACTTTTTCACAGGTATGCATTCATCTCCACTGCGGACAAAACCTGCATTGCACTGGCAGCCTTCCACACATGGAAGTGTGCACTTGTCTGGGGCATCCCGATCAGCACAAGAGGCAGCACAGGCTGTGCCACAGGCATCATAATGCATGTTGACTGGACAATCCAGAGCTTGGAGGAGAAGAGGAAAACAAAAATATAAATATTCTGATATATGTCACATTAATTGTCTGTCAGAATCCTAACATAACTGTACAAACAGCACCAGTGTTCCATTCACATTCATAAATCTAAATATTGAATGAATTTAAACCTCTTAGGCCTAAATATACACTTACGGCAGTTGGAAAGTGTCCTCCACTTTCCAGTGATTTTGATTCCAGCTGACATGCAAGCATCAACGTAGCTTTGAATGTTGTTGCAGAGGAAGTTTCTGATACCATTGTTAATACAGACATCATAGACACAGTTATCTACATACATGTGGGGATCCACAGTGTTGTGGCAATTAGCAAATGGCCCATCAGTTTTAGCCATGACACCACAGTTTGTGTCTTTTTTGTACTCCTCTTGAAGACTTAAAGAGCAACTTGGGCATTGTCCATTACAGTCATCATTGCAAAACAAATCATTATCTGGAACCTTCCAGGTCTTGGCAAACTCAATGACACTGGAGAGCACCTTGCCTTTGGGATCAATATATTCATCTCTTCGGTCGCCATTATAGTTTCCACAAAGACCACCTACAGTCTGGAAATAGCTGCTTGGAGCTGTGATATACAACATCATATTCCAGTCATATTTCACCTCTAAGCCAAAATCTGTTGATATAATAACATTCCATCCCCTCTGATCCACTTTTATTTTGCCACCATCTATAGTCAAAGGCAGGTAAGTGTTTTCACCATCAAACTAGAATGAAAAACAAGAACACAAAGACCAAAGAAAGCGATTTACTTATTGTTCAATGTGGTTTAAATACACCAAAAAGCATTATAAAGTGCTTTTCACTTCTACCTCTACTACTCCTCTTTGACTGCCAGCAACCACTGTGTGATTGTACACAAGGACAGAAACCGTCCTTACATATGCCACCCTTTTGCTTCCCCTGTGATTATTCTTTGCCAAGATGGTAAAGGGTACGAGGCCTTTTTGAGGCTTTGTAGTGTTTGCCATGACGTAGGTACAAGTTCCCTGAAAGTCAAATAATTTCCCATCAAATGTTTTGTAATGGGGATCGCCAACTGCCTGACACGTGGCAATGGAAGTGGGGACGCAGACACCCTTTCTGCACTCCTCCTGCTGACGGCACTTAACGGTCTCACAAGGGTCTGGTGGAGGCGTTGTTGACGTAAAAACTTAGGGAACACAAGAAAGATGTTTTTGTAATTTCAATCAGTTACAATTCATCTGCAATTTCTGACTGATTGCACAAAACAAGGAAAACATTCTTCAGTCATGATTTCTTACCTGTGTTACACACTCCTGTTGTGGCATATCCGTGCCTTAGTTTCCCACCAAAAACATAAGCAGCCATCAGCGAATCACCTGATATGGTGATGGGACCTTTCTGCGAACCAATTGACTTAGTAGCCCATACATATTTCTCATTAGCAGGGAATGTTTTCCACTTCAGTGAACCGCTGATAGTGGAGGCTGATGCTGCTTCAGCAACAACAACAACAGTGTTATCATAGCCATCTTGAGAGTGAATGGTCCATGATTTTGACATCTCAGTGGTTGGTATGACATTGGTTAGAAACTCATCATTGGGAAAATTGCTACTGAAATACATCACCATGATGTTTTTGCTACTTTGGATGAGCTTAGCATTTATGCTCAAATCAACAGCTAAAACTTCTCCAGAATTAAGCTTTCTTTTTTTGGGATACCTTTGGCTACTGAAAACGGACACAACAGTGTTGTCCTCTGGGGCAACCACATAGGCTGTGTCCTTGCTGAAGGACTGATGCATCGCAGGGACCAGGTATTCGTTGGAAAGAGACTCAATTGGCACCAGCTGCTCAAAGACATGCTCACAGGTGCCTATGATCATGGAGCACTCGTGTCCGGCCAGGACAGCTACTGGAGACGTGGATGAGATTTTTGTTCCAGACAAATTTTCTTGACTGCGAAGTTGATAAACTTCGAAAGGAGATAAAGTGATAGTTTTGGTCTTTGTGGTTTTCCAAATAAGAAATCCTGAAAGGGAGACAATATCAACTGTGTTCACATAATTGCCATTGATTATGGCTACCAGCTTTTTATATGGACTTGGACCCGTGTTTGGAGTAAAAACTACATAACTCCTGCCAAGTTGATTTATCGGGAAGATCACACTGCTGTCTCCGGTGTATTCCTTTAAGTTGGATGACACGACTGAGATATCGGCAGTAGAAGAGATGTAAACGGTTTTGCGGAAGACTCCATCGCCTTCAATCTCAGTGTTTGCTGGGAGGACAATCCGTTTGGTCTCACCTCGTTCTATGTTCACTTTTTCATTGTAACTCAGTGCCTTTATCTCAATTTTCACAATGGCTGGGGAATTCTGTGCTGTTATGGAGAGAGTGAGACTAGCTTTTCCATATTGGTAATTTGTCATAAAAGCGGTTATGAATTCACGCCCTATTGGACATCCGCTGACTGCTGTAGTAAAACAGAAACACAATAGATTTTTTTAATTTAGTTTTTACATATTTATAGTTAGTGATATATAGTTTATTTAAAGCAAACATCATTAGCAGTAATAATACTTAAATATAATAGTATAGCATTGCCAAAGTACTTGGAGAAAATGTTAGTTGCCATCAAATCTTGATTAAGGGTTAGAAACCACATTACAATACAATATAATTTGTCTTACCAGTAACTGTTAAAACTGCCACGCAGAAAAGAAAAGACTGTGTCTCCATGACTGTAAAACAGGAAAAATGCATTCACCACTCCTAATGATTTTAGTTTTAAATCTAGTTTTACAAGGATGAACATAAGTAATTCCAAAGAGTGAGCAATACTTACCTGGAGGCTAGGTCTCTTGTGAACAAAATATTTTTGAAAAAAGGAGGGTTAATATAGTATTTCTGAACAAAAAAAAAAAAAAATCCGGAAACAGGAACTCATTTTTAAGGTACATAAAAATGTGTGTAAATCAAATAATAAACATAATACTGTAAACAATGTTCTGCATCACAGCTATAGCAAACATGAAACTGCCAACAGAGAGACAGAAATCATGTTATTAAAAGCAATATTTGTGAGTTTATAAACCAAGTATACTTAAAGGAGGGAAGGATTCAGACAGTTTAAAGTGTGTGCGTTTGGATTTAAATGAACACACCACTGTGTACATTTCCTCCCTGTACAAACCAAACAAACCAAACTATATGTCACTAAATACATTGAACATTCATGAAGCATATGCACATGCTTTAGCAGAGGTTGCTTCAGCCAAACATTTCCCGCAAGTTGCGCTTATCTGAGTGTTCACAGTTTATCAATCAATTTTGGGTGATTATGCTGTAAACATCTGTAATGTTTACTCGTGTATAAATGCATCTGGTATGCAATGTGGGTTTAGCATTTAATTTCTACAATCTTTTTCAGTGACTGTGTGTGCAATGACACACTGTTCACACAGAAATAATGCAGATGACTTAGGGTAGAAGATGTTTGCCTAGCTTTCCTGTTGAAATCGATTGTTTGACCATTTTGACAAGACAAACAGAAACTGATGTGTTTTAATTTTTTGTTTGCCTGACATGTTTGCCTAGATAGTGTGTAATGAAACCAGCTAATCCTCCACTTGAAGAACTACTTCTGTTATTTCCCTAATTCATACCTTAGCCAACAGAAAAGTTAATGAGTTTATGTCACTTGTCATCAGAAGATATTCTCTTGCACTTTAATTTACTTCTAGGCAAAAAAATTTAAGTTTTTTTTTTTTTTTTTTTTTTTTTTTGGCGAATCAACTTGGCAGTGTTGTTGCCTCTAGCACAGGGTGCCTTTAATCTGTCCATGGCATGATGAAATCACCAAGACATTTTGGAGGGCAGCATCAAAAAGCTGTCTCTCTGTCAAAGGTCATGGGTCTTCCAGCAGGACAATGACCCTAAACACTTCTGGTGTTTACTAACTGGTAAGTGGTAAGTTACAGTCTACTATCTGGTAAGTTAACTGAGTGCTCTAACACTTCTTGCTTTAAAGTGTCTCTAAACTTTAATGTGATGTTTTCGCATTTATCTGAAAATATTAGTTTACTAGTTTATTAGATTACTACTTAACCAAATGGTTTAAATCAATGTCAAGTACAAAGTTTGCTGTTTTTACAACATAACCCAGTATAGGCTAAACTTAGAAAGCACATAAACTAAAAAGCATATAAATTTTGTACATTCATTTATATACATTATTTATTTCATACATTCATTTGTTTACTTATTATCCAATATATGTATTCATCAGAGACCCCCTTTTATTTGAAACATTTAAAAAACATTTATATAACAATAAGCTAAATGAAATGGGAAAGAAATTAGAGACTAGAAATACTTCAAACACATATTAAAAACTATATAAACAAGAGAATCTGCCGATTCAGTTCTGTAGCAACTCATTCATTTAACCTCCATTAACATGATATCAAATCAAATAAAAAATCAGACCCAAATTTACGTTTTATTTGACCTGATTATTATTATTTTGTGTTCTGTAAATCCTTTATATTTATACATACAGACAGACTTCTACTCTTGCCTCTGGAGGGTGGTGCCCATGCATGTATAGTGATTTCACCCTTGTAGTTCATTTCTAATTGGTGAAACTGGTGGTGTTACAACACTACCTAGTTTCTCCTACATAAAAAGCACTGAAAATCACTTAAATGTACTGTACTCCAACAGGACATAGTCAAACTAGTCATCTGTCTCTAACATCAAACTTTGTGTGATAGAATTGAACTAGCTTATATGCTCTGGGTGATACCAGCTGCCTTGAGAAGATGAAACTACAGGCAGAACATATCCTTTCCACTGCTGCCAACTAATTTTCATGGGAATTTGCTATGAAGTCGATTTGTTGCTAAATGACGTTTGATGTCATTACGTGATGATGTAATTGTGTATAAAAAATATGATTTGAAATATGTTAATTTAGATTTGTTGTTTAAAAATAATATAAACATAAATTTTATATTTGTAAAAGTAATATAAACAACACATCTTTATGATCAGATATTTTTATTTTTTTAAACCAACACTGAATTATTGAACAGTTACACATTTTTGAACTATCACATTTTATATATTTTCTTATTATTAACTTGCAAAACTACACATTCTGAACAATTCTAGTTTTAAGCAGTGTATTGGCAGTTAGTTAGTGTGCTACACTGCAAGTCTGTAAAAATATGGCACAATGTACTGTGTCAATATGAAGGTATTATCCGTATTGGTTTTTCGCAAGTGTTTTACCTGTGTTTTAAATTATGCATTGCATTTTGTGTTTTAGGGTTACAGGAATACAGCTTAAAGGATAATGTCCTGGCACACAATGACCAGTAGCTTTTCCGATTTTCTACATACTTTTTTTTTTTTTACAGTAACTGAACAACAATTATAGACAAGAGCTAATAACATGCTGTATAGTAAATGAACAATTATTATTGAGCAATTGCAACTAGCAACTTAAATTCACATTTAATGTGTGTACTGTTAGGCATCTTTCTCTAGCTGATTAAATGGGCAGTAACACATCTGATGGATAATTTTGGTAATTGGTTGTACTATGGGGATTTTTGTGATAAATTTAACTTTCAGTGCCCATTTAGAGAATATAATAGAGTGATAAAGGCCATCCCAGCACCCAGCTGAAAACAGCATGAAAACAATGATTCAGCAATCTGTAATGCACTCTAACATATCAGAAAATGACATTTAAATAGCAAACAGTTCACAAAGAAGTTTATCAGAAATGTGTTATCTAAACAGAGTATTATTCTAGTGAATTTAAAAGAAAATATGTCTTCAAGATTTCACTGATAAAGAGGCTAATTTAATAAGGAAGCGATACTTATCTTTCTTTCCTAAGGCCAAAGAAATGACGTTTAGAATTCTGAATGACGTTTACCCATTTAATTACTTTTTACATCAGCGATTTAATTGGAAGAACAACTCATGTGGTTTTTGTGAAAAAGAAATTGATTATTTTCTTTCAATGTGAATTTGAACATTCATTTTGGCTTTCATTTCAAAGTTGGATACAATCTAAAGATATAACATTAAACCCTTTAAATGTGATCTGAATTAAAGTTGGAGTGTTTTTGAATGATAAAAAGATAAACCACCTGATTGTTGTAAACACTTTATTCACAGATGTAAATATTTAAAGGTGAAACCCTATTTAAGCGAATGGAAGAATGATTTAAAGCTATTTGTAAAATCTCTTCTATACATGACGGATAGAAATGCCCTGAAACTTCTTTCTGTTTTGGACTTCTTTCATTACTAGAATGAGACCCTCACCTTTCCCTCTTTTTATTGATTGATTGATTTATCTATTTTTTTTAATGGCTGTCTAGCTGTTCAATGGTTTCAGAAGGTCGTGACGTGACTATAGATATGCCATGATGTTATGCGTGATCAGAAAGACATTATCGCCCTCTAGGGGGAAGGGAAAATTAGTAGGAAACCAAGTTTAGTGGGATGTACAGGCAGGGTTGGGAAGGTTAAAATGTATTTCAGTACAGATTACAAAATACATGCTTTAAAAAGTCATTTGTAACGTATTTCTTTATATTACACAAGTTTTGTAACTTAATCTAAATACTTTAGAATACTTTGGAATGCTAATAAGGTAACACAAAGGGTCCACCAAACATAGGACTTGGTTTACCTCTGTATATTATTTTTTAACAACATCAGTTTTCAATAGTATTTCTTGAGGGAAAAAATGCAGAAAACCTTTAAAAAACAAAAACAAAAAAAAAAACGGATGCAACACAATGCATTAAGTGCTGGGGTGTGTAAACTTTTTGAATTGCATGAACAGGGTAAATTGAAATTATTTTTTCTTCTGGGAAACATGGAAGTATTAGCTTCTGAAGGGCAGTACTAAATGAAAAAATAAGATCTTTAAACAAAATATTAAACAAAATGTACACATCATCCTGTTCAAAGTTTACACCCCCTGCTCTGAATGCATTGTTTCCTTCTTGAGCATCAGTCAATGTTTCACACACTCAATTGTCCTCAGTGTGAAAAGATGGATCTCAAAATTATGCAGTCACTGCTGTAAAGGGTTCCAATATGCAGAAGATGCTGGAAAACCTGAGAATGTGCAGGACGTGGAGGATTTTTCTGAAGAACAGAGCTCAGTTTAATTGCTCAGTAGGTCAAACACCAGCAAACAGTAACAAGAAGGCAAGGCAAAAGAGTAATCCAAAACACAGGCACAGATCAAGGCAGGCAGCAAACGATCAACAAACAAGGAAACAGTCCACGGTCAAAACACAGGCTAGGCAAGACAAGGCAGGACAAGGAACAAATGGAATGCAAACTGTTGATATCAGCCACACCCTGCTTCATTAGGGAATGCAACTTTTCTATGCTACTTGTACCTCTTCTGTTTATAAAAAATAAGAATGACAACACAACTGAGATTTAAGAAGAAAAAACATTTATTGAGAAGTGATTTATAAGAGTAACAATAATGACAACACAACTGTGATTTGAAGATAAAGAAAAAACAGATGTTTGATTTATAGTGAAAAAGAGTTATGCGAGATAACTGTTTATTAAAAACAACTGTAAAAGAGACATCTTGGAGGAAAAGACATGTTTGATAACTTGTTTGTGTGTAAACAGTGAAGAAATTTATAATTTGTATATGATAACTGTTTGAGGAAAAGGAGACAAATGGGTTTTTATAAAGTGTTTAATAAGATAAATTGCTTAAGAAAAACAAGACAACTGTTTTTGTAAAAGTACTTTAATAAGAATATATAAAGAAAAGAGACAAAACACTTTATTGTTGTAAAGCTTTATTAAGAATATGTTTATAAAGGAAGACACTACAACTGTTGTTTTAAGATTTTAACAAAGCATGCTAGTAGAATAGTAAGGACATAACACGTATTAGTAAGAAAGGCAGTTATTACCGTTGACGGATGTCTTGAAGACAAAGCGCAGGACACAGCAGAGGAGAAGAGTCCGAGAACAAAGAGACAAGCCTTTATATATAGACTCAGATGAGGGGAATTCCAAAGATGACCTCAAGAGGTCAGATAGTCTATAAAAGGCTGGAACGAGAAGAGAACAGGAGGGGCTGCTTCGCACCTGAGGCTGCTTCTCCGACACCAGAACCAACGCTGATGATGCCTACATCGCTGATATTGCCTTGACTGAAGAACTTTTTGATATTTATACTTTATTTAATTACTTGTATAGAATGTTTGTAGAATATATGTAATGCTAGAAATACTAATGTAATAAATAAATGAACTTATAACTTTATAACTAAACTCGACCTCGTGTGGCATTAATTTAAGTCATTGAGCCTGAACAGACCACGGAGAAGTCTTCTGTCTGATTGTAAGTATTTTAAAATGCTTATAAATTAGATCAGATTTGACTTACTTACCTAACCTGAGAATAATAAAAAATAAGGTAACGGTGCTTAGAGACACACCATAAAACAAAACCAATAGTTAAACAATACTCAGCAATGGGTGTGTGTGTCTGAGTGCAGTTTATAAAGAGTCATTGATGGGAAACAGGTGTGAGTGTGTGATTGGTTCATAGATGGGCAATAGTGGGAAATGGAGTCCATAAAATAAAGTTGATGAACACAGACCAGACAGGGCACATGTAACAATATCACAAAACATGAAAACAGTTGTGGATCATTCAGGTATAATGACAGACAGTTAAGATTCAATGTAAATTTTTGAACTGGGCAATTTTTATAAATTCAGTTATTTTGTCTTATGGAGTGTGTGTAAACATCTGTTATGTGAAATAGCTCATTCAGGACAGTACTAAATAAAAATAACATGCATTTTTTATGATCCCTCTTATTTTGTTAACATTATTAAAATGTTGCATATTCTGCAAGGGGTATGAATATGAAAAGAACTGTAGCTTAGGATGCTTTTGCAGTGTCAGAGTCAGAGAATCACCAATTGCTGCTTACATTAATTGCCTGTTACAGTTTACATTAATGTTTAAATGAAATAAATATTTAAGTTACATGTATTCTGTTACTCCCCAACCCTGTGTACAGGTACCATATAATGTATCTAGTCTTATAGACAGACCCTAGGCCCATATTTTATATGTTTCTAATTTAAATGCTGGGTCTGTGCATATCAAAACATGATTTAGCTTCAGAAATTAACAAGTACCATAGATAGAGTATCAAAATCTCCAAAACTAATGTGTAAAACAAACATATAATATTGCAGGAGACTACAAAACAAAACAAAACAAATCCAAATCTTGGATTAGTTGAAAAGCTCTGTAAAAATCAAGAGAACCAATATGAGTGTCAGAGACTACATAATATTCCATAGCATGCTGTGCTGGTGCGAATCTTAATAGCAGTATCTGGGACTTTATCCACCAACAACAGTTAGATTATTAAGTTAAGTTTTGGTTGGTAAGGTTTAAACTTAAAAAAAAAATAAAATAAAAAATTGAGCCTGATATGAACTAAAGTATTAATATTTATAGTGCCATTGTTGTCCAATTTTTATGAGCAATTTGATAATTCCAATGTTGGCTTTCAAGTTAAATGACTTGCTTTTAAAAGATTTTGTAGGTGGAGATTCATCATTTGAAATAGCAGGGCATCCAGGTTTTACTAGTGATATCAAGATGGAGATAAAACAGAGAATCCTGTGTGGCTTATTAAAGTCAAGCTAAATACTGTTAAAAATAAAAATAAAAAATAAGAGAGTGACCTGCTAATTTTTCTAGGGCACCTGTTTGAACTGGACCTTTGATGTTTTGAACAAGCAGGTGAGGCTAAATTTCTGGCTATGTCTTACAGATTTGTAAAGTGTAAGCCACAGCAGTCACAACAAACTTGCATAACCACATTTCTGTCAGCAATGCACAACTCAACCTCAGAACCAACCCACAGAGGATACTTGATTCTATCTCCAGTGTTGACTTATAGACTTGGGTCTCGGCAGTCTTATTAAGCAAACATTATACTTTCTCTACATTTATCTTTCCCCCAGACAAGGTTTCCTACTATACTTGTTTATCTCCCTTTCTAATTATAAGAGTTTAGCTGTTGGACCAATTTCCTTATGAAAAATTGTCATTTTCAGACTGGCACCATTCTGTTAGAGATGAAAAAGAGAACAAAACTGTATAAAATCTGCTTTAGTAAAAATTTGTTTGAATAATCTTTGATCTGGCTAATTCACCAAACTGAATCATTTTTAGTATGATTATTTTACAGTGCTCTGTTGTTACATTTGCACTTTTGTCTCTGCACATACATAGCAGAATATCTCAGGGCTTTATCATCTTTATTCTATAACAATAACAGTAGCAAACACATTCGATTTCCAGGTTTATTTCCATGTGCCTACTGACATTAATGTTTTACCAACCATGTTATTTTCATTCCTTCTCTCTTGATATGTTTGTGAGTGTTGTGACATTCACATAACAATTCAGTCACACCATGTTTAGCAGTTCACAAGATAGCCAACAGAGGTCGTAATCACCACAATTCTGCACAAAGGGTTTCCCAAATAGGAGTTCATGAGTCGATGAAAAGACATAAAAAAAGAGACAGTATGTTTACAGTTTGTGAATAGACAACTGTCAAAACAGTGATGGAACACTTGTGGACCGTTTTAATAGACAGTTTTGCTGTAGATAAAAGTTGCACATTAAACACATTGCAGAATTCTAGTTCATTTTCATGTTTTTCTGACTTTTTTCTTGACAGGAGTAAAAGAAAGAACCAACATGATGAGAAACATTTTCATACTAGACCAGTGCCGGTGTTGTGCCGAATTCTGTGTAGGCATTATATTGAGCTAATCCGGCCTACTCCTAATCCCACTCATATCATAACCCTATACCATCACTACAGAGCCTATAAGGTCACAGAAATCGGCACTACACTGGTCCTCCCTACGCGCAAACTACGCAAGGTGTTGTGGGCCCCCCAAACCACCAGGGCCGCCTTTGCTATCAAAGATTCAAAGATTATTTAAGTAGCAAATCATTATATAATATAGGGTCATTCCATGAATTCGGTGCCTTTTCAACTTAAAAAAAAAAAAAAAATCTATCTATGAAATGAAGACAACTTAAAATCACAAGAAACTGTATTGTGCCACCTCAGGCTATGTAATTGTTTATTTTATAACTATTTTTCTTCCTCATGTTTTGATATTTTTGTCATCCCGGTTACAGACAAAATCATTACTATATACTACAGTTTTAATTAGAACTATATAATAGTTTTCACATATATGAGCAGTATTTTTGTCCCTTTTTTTACTGGGGTTGTTTCAAATTTGGTATTTTTAAAAAATATCTTATATTTGTAATTCAGATGACCAAGAACATCCTAATTTTGAAGGCTGATCACCTGTTAATTAAGAAAAATATATATATTTACAAGAGAGATATTAAAAGAAGGGCTTTGTCTAAAACAAAATATAATTAATGTTACAACTGAAAAACTTTCAAATGTTATTTTTAAATTTTTTATGAAATTAATGACAGTAACAGGATTGACATAATGGTTACAGGACTGACCAGAGTAACAGGGATGACAGGACACACATTCTTCAGCATACACTCTACATATTTGTTTACATAAAACTGTAAAGTTTCTAACTTTTTAATTTACATTATATTGTTTTGCATTCACTTTGCATAGCTGTATTAGTGAAACATTCAATTTCTAAGAGATCAAGGGCCTCATTCATAAAATGTTGCGTAGAAACCGTCCTAAATTTGATCTTACGATCATTTCTCAGATGTGCGTATGTGTGATTCATCGAATGAACGTACACACAGAAAACGAGAGTACGACTCTCTTTTAGATGTGAAATCTATAAATCGCAAATGATCTTGAACTTGCACGCAGCTGAATGGTTTCAGCTCTCCGTGTTATAAACAACACCTAATTAATATCATTTACATATAAAAGATCGCCAGTCATTGTCCAAATCCTTTAACTCAGAATGGTGAGCTGCAAGAATAGCTTAGATTTCCAAAAACCTGCAGTAATCTGACAAGGAAAACTGTGTACGTCTGCTCAGACCCTGACATGGCACTAAGCACTTTTTCACGTCAAAGAATGTTTTTATAAATATGATTTCAAACTAATTTGCTATTTGCTAGCTAACAGACCAGACCACAAAAGCACGTTGTACAATTTGAAGGGATGTTACTTGTAGATAATGATTATATTACATTAAATAAATAAGTGTTTAAATGTATACTTTAAAAATGGTAACAGGTTTGACATTGCATTGAGTCAAACCTCATAAATCATCAAAAATAGAACATTATAGAAGAGACAGAGAAACTTTCTTGTGTTTTAACTGTTGGCATCCTGGTTGAGAGATGATGTAACTTCCTGGAAGTGACGTCACTGGAATGTACCATTATTTTACAAGAGTTTTTTGGTGAGGGTAACAGGGCTGACATGAAATCGGGGACACCAATAAAATGATTCATATTTTATAAAAAAAATAAAAAAAATAATGTATACTTATGCTAAATCATTGCTTGACATTAAGACTAAACTTAGAACAATATGCAAATGTGATTTTTGTATCATTTGCATTCAATTTGCAAATTAAAAGTCCTGCTGAAAAAGAACAATCATAGCAAGGGACAGGCCAAAAACCTTACCCTTATCAGAAAAAAAAAAGCAATTTTAATTATTTAAAATAATATTTAATTGTCTTTACTTTGGTGTAATATTGATAAACCAATACACAGTATTGATATGTTTTTAAATCACAAATTTATTTGTTGTTATAGTACTTCTATGTCTGATTATTTCTTAGGGACGCAAAAGGCACCAATTTCATGGAATGACCCTGTAAACAATTTTTTATATAACATGCAAATATGAATGCAGATTTGAGAGGAGTCATGTGGAAATTTCATTTTTCTAATACTTAAAGATTTATATTTATTTAATAAATGTTTTGGACTCGGACATCATGCAGTGCGACAGATACTGACATGCGTCTTGACATATGGCAATGACTTCCAAATGAAGCTATCTGTTTGGAGTAGAAAGAGAAAATGCACCAAGAACGAAGTAGGTATGTATTTTAAAATTTTATTTAGTCTTGACAAACAAAAAAAAACAAAAACAAAAAAAACTATTAAAATCTGAACAGATTTTAATAAACTAGGCATCATACACTTGCTAATTTGTAAATGGTTACAGAGAAAAACTGGGCATCATACACTAAGCAACTGAGGATCATACACTACCAGACTTTCAAATTGTTCCGAACACAACAAACTCGCACAGAAACGCGCCTTAGTGCTAAGAGACGCACTACAGATTTGCAGAGGATGACTGTAACATTAGTAGTTGAAAAACGATGAGCTAAGTGCATTTGGATTCGGTCTTGGGTGGGTAGACACGGTCAGTATGGACTCCACAGATTACAACAGGAGAGTCAGAGGTGAATGGCATAGCCAGTTGTTTTATCTACCTTGTTAATGTCAATATATTATTCCATTATCAGTCACCGTTTACATTTAATGTAATCAATCATTCACAGCTATTGACATTTAGGCTATTTATCTACTTATCCCATACAAGCCTTGTCGAGTCCTGGATAATGATCAATATTAGCATTAAAGTGAATGAATCAAGATTTACCTCAGAAAGTGGTTTGCTAACTATCTCAAGACGAAGCTAACAGTACAGTAACTTTACTTGGTTGGTTTTAGCTCTGATGCGATTGCCACCATTCTCCATTTCTTCTCGAGCTTTGTGACTTCGCGCCCTTGAATTTCATTGGCTTGTCAGCGTATAGACCTTATGTAGCTCCGCCCCTTTTCAGCGCTGCGCTCGTTGTCTTTTGACTTCCGGCTTGTATTTCCACAGCGAACTTATGTATTTATGAAAGAACTGCTCATTTTAAAATCTTTCCGGTCTACAGACATTTGTTAAGACATCTGCTTTAAACATAACAATGCTCATGATAACTTTCATTAACTCTACAACAGGTAAATCCACTTCACCAGCTAATTATTCTTTGACGCCATAGAAATATACAGAGCTACCGCAAAAACGGAAGTTCAAAGACAATATTTTAAAGATGGCGGCGCGCTTGTTTCTCTGGTAAATAAGGTCTATATGAATACTGTAATGTAGCCTACTGTATTTAGTAGCAACACTTCATACACAATATGTGTTCTAAACGGCTTAAAATTCCTAATAGGCTTAAAATATCAAACATGTTTTGATATCCTCTGACTGGATAGAATCATCAGTCAGAAGTGATTCAGAAGCTCGCTGAATCTGCAGACTTTTGGCAACTATTGTCGACTCGTCCAGACTGCAAATTGGGGCAAAAATCTGAGCAAAAGTCGTGTAGTGCATTCCAGCCTACTTAACATGACACACAACAAAAACTGTGGCTTTTTTTTTTTGAAGAAGAAGAAGTTCATGGAAATTAAAATTTCCACTCTGGTTTCTTGTAAGCATCGTGACCTTCAGTATTTTTGTACATCCCACATTGTGTAATCTGTAAAACAATTCATTACCAGGATGACAGTTATGGCTCCTGCACTGTCTTGTTTATCCTGCTCTGCTGTTGCATCTGTGGTCCTGTCTGTTTGTATGCAAAGAATTTCAGTGGTTTAGGCAATGAAGTAGCTCAGTTCAGTTTCACACCCTTCCTCCTCAGACCTCAGCACAGTCACAATTCACAGCCTCACGCAGCCAAGAGTATGACTTTCAAATTGATAGAAAATATAAAAACAAAGCAGATTTACCCGATGGACAAACATTAGACTAGTTCCACAGATGGAGGTAGTTATTGACATGCTTGTATTTCCCATAAATTAATATTTGTTTGATCTTGATTTTTTTTTTTTTAAATGGATAATATTATTTACTTTTGTTTCCCTGGTGCTGTAGAAAAGGTCCAAATGATGTTACTTCTAGGGTCTTCTACATATTACATTTTGGTTATTTAAATTAGTTAAATATAGTTAAAAATATGATTTGCATCTCTAGTACTTTTAAAACCATCACAATACAAATGTATTTGTGTTAACATTAACATGACAATACATAAATTCCCACTTAAGAACAGATCAGAAGTTAGACTGTACAAGCTCTGGTGGATTGGTGCCATCACTGGTCAGCTTCTCACAGTACTCAGGATGCAAAGAAAAACCTACAGATTTGAATAAAAATAGGGGTTATCTAAAAAAAAATTCTCTTTCATTTGGATGTTTTGCTGCTCACTTGTCTCTTTTCTTGACAGAAGCGTAAAGGACGGTCTCTGAGCTGACATGTTCTGATGCAGAGTCATTTATGGGCTTGTTATTCACAAGAACTGATGAGGAAGTAGATAAACAAAGAACCTTGAGAAAATGTCTTATGAAACCGAGATATCTCACGTTTTGATAAGAAAAACATTTCAATTTCAGTAATACAACATTATTGACATATTATAATTACCTTTACTCTCATGGCAGTTGTGTGGCTTATGAGAAACTGATGCATAGGTTATTTCATTAACTGTTTCTCCTAAAAGAACAGGGAAAACAGTTATTAATATTGTAAGTTACAATTATTCTATTCAATGTAGTAATTATATTCAAGTATCGGCCATGGTCTCGAGATTACTTCATCATATCATAAAATATCCAGAGTCATTCTAGACCACAGCAGGCATTAGATTATATAACAATACACAGTATATACTGAGAAGCAAAATGTACCTTTACTGTCAAGGCAGTTGTGTGGCTTATGCGTAACTGATGCATAGGTTATTTCATCACCTGTTTCTCCTAAAAGAATAGGGGGAAAAAAACAGTTATTAATAATGTAAGTTATAATTATATTATGTTATGTAATAATATTCAAGTATCAGCCATGGTCTTGAGATTACTCCATTACTTCATAAAATATTCAGAGCCATTCTATATATAATTATCATTATCTATATCATTCTATATATAATATACTGAATAGCATGATTTACCATAGCTATCATGGCAATTGTGTGATCCGTGCTCAATTGTTGAATCGACTGTTTGTCCTGATAACAGAGAAAATATTTTTATATGACGTAAACTTGAATATACGATCACCAAAACTGTAACAATTAAGCCACACTAAAATGTCATCACATCAAATACAAAACTTCAAACCATGTGACATCTGCAAACAAATGATGCAAAATCTTTTTAACTGTAAAAAAAACAATATGATCAATAAGTCACGACAATGTTTTTTTACATTAACTCATCAAAATAATTAAGCAATATAAACTTTTTTATACAAGTTATATGAGATTCAACTCAAGTTTTTAAAGTTAGTTTAATGTAATTTAAGTTGAAATGACTTTAAATGCCAAATTGATTATACTTAAAAAATTGAGGCAGCAACTGAACCTAAGTTAAGTTAAAATGGTTGGAATTTTTTTTTACAGTATTCTCAGAACTAACTTTTCAGTTTTGTAATTAACAAACTGGTGTAAAGGTGATTTTTGGTGGATGTTTGAAGTCAGTTTTCTTCAAGTTTACACAGGTGTCCAGAATAACCAAAGATAGTTCATCACATTAACTAAGGATATGTACTGAATCCCTGACTATACCAAGATGCCTTCATCTGCTCAGTACGGTTCAACAGTTAGTTGAGTGAATAAAAACGGTATCTGAAAGAATTCATTTATAAATTCTTCATTTTTTTATGTGCTGTCTTTTTAAATGCCACTTGTTTTAAAAGGCTTCTCAAATGACCATTTCAGAAAGACTTGATATTGATCATAGCCTACTTATAATTATTTTATCCAGCATTTATAACTAGTTTATTTATTTACATTTATACTGTTTGCTTTTCTAACACTTATTTTCGCTTTGCATGTATAAAGCATATGAAGCATTGAATAAAAAGTTTCACCAGGTCTCATAGCACAGTGATCAGACTCACGTTTCGTCCATGTGTAGTAAACACACACAGTGATCAGACAGAGAAGCAGAAATCCTCCTCCTCCTGCTGCAACTATGAGCTGCCAGTTATTGAGCAGTGAAATCTCAACAAGAGTGAGATCTGATCAAGATCAAAAAGATGTAAACTATCAGAAATTCATACACTTCATGACACTTTTAATATCATGTTTATATACACTGATAGTCTTTGTAAAGAGTTATAAATCAGATACTCACTGATCTCTCTATAGCCCAGAGAACAGTTACTCTCTCTGAACAGTTCACAGCGGTAGAGGCCAAGATCAGAGCGCTGCACATTACTGATCAGGATGGAGAAGGTTCCAGAGCCAGAGCGATCACGAAATGTTTGAATTCTACCATTTCTGTGATTCCAGAATCTTTCCTGTTGATTTACTGGGATCTCTACAATGCCATTAACTGTTGTACTAATCTGATCCCAGACAGCACTCATGGTCAGGTCTGATCCAAAGAGAGCTGCTTCAAACAGGCAAGGCAGCAGGATTTCAGACTGTAGTTCTGTGAATAAATTGACTCTTGAAATTAACTTCCGTTGACACACATTATGACCTGTGTGAAAAGATTGGACATGGAGAAGAGTTGGATATAGTATAAAAAAAATAATAAAAAAAGCTAACAAGAAGTGCAATAAAGGCAAATGTATAAAGTAATAGTACAGATAATAAAAATAAAAACAAGTGTATAAATGACGTCATTCTTACTGCAGCATTCAGAGAATTTACTGACCTTTAACATACACTAGAAAGCAGCACAACATCCACACAGCAGAGAAACACAGTTCAAACAGCTTCATGTCTCATCTGATCACTGAAGATGCAGCTGAATAACACCGGGTTCATGTACAGCGAGGTGAGAATTTGTTAAGCATGTCACTTCCTGAAAATGCTGAAAAAAATGCTGCATGAACAAAACGTAAGTAGCTACTCTATAATGATGATTCTAAATGAAAAACTGGTTTATGGAAAAAAATTTTCAAGGCATTTTTAATCTGCTTTTAATTAATTGGAAAACAAAACAAACAACAACAAGACTGAAGTGCTGTACAAGAAGTTTATGTAAAAATGTTTTAACATAGTATGTAGTCAGATTTAACAGTGCATTGTTGTAGCATATAGAATCCAGATTAGATGCCTATTTCTTTCCTTTTCAGTTTTAACTTTCATTTTATAAAAACACTTATTATCAGCAGTTAAACGCTGATGCTTTTCTGCTTCAGGATCTGGATGCCTTGCTATCATTAAAGGAACTATAAATCTGATCTGTATGAGTTCTCCAGGAGAATGTAAAGCTATCGGTCGTTGGACTGAAGTTGAAGCACAGATGGGTCATGCAGCAAGACAAGGATCTGAAACAAATAGATCTGCCTTAGAATAGATTGAGACAGTTTTGGAAACCCCACTGAAATATTGTGGCTAGCCTGAAACATACAATTCATGCTCAAAAGCCTACATCTGCCACTGAGCTGGAGTGAGCCACAGCAGAGTGAAACATAAATAACTACAGGAAGTGTTCGTTTGAAGCTATGTGCCTAATCTAAAGGAAGAAACCACACTGGAACACTAGGTGTTATATAACTTTGTTTAATAAACACATGAAAGATGCATCAGTTTTATTTGTTCACACGGCAATTTTATGCATCCATTGGTTTTGGTTGGAAAATATATATTTTTCTTTTTTTTTTAGATCAAACGTTCTACACAATATGATTCTGTTTTCTAATATCTGGGTTAGGCTGTGGGTAACATAAGTGTGGACCAAGTCTGTTTAATAATAATGATAAAAAAAAAAAAGTATAAAAATTCTTTTGGTTCAAATTTTATTTGGTTCATAAATGTAATATAAAAATAAATGAAAATGGTTTTTAAAAATGTTTCGTATTAGTACAAACACAAGAAGGTAGAGAAAGGGTTGAATTGATTGTAAAAAATATATTGTGGATCCAGATCAGAGGCATTTGGAAGTTTTGATCATTTTAAAGGGTCCAGTTCACCCAAAAATGAAAATTCTGTCATTAATTACTCACCCTCATGTCGTTCTACATCTGTAAGACCTTCATTCGTCTTCGGAACACAAATTAAGATATTTTTGATGAAATCCGATGGCTCAGTGAGGCCTGCATTGCCAGCAAGATAATTTACACTTTCAGATGCCCAGAAGGCTACTAAAGACATATTTAAAACAGTTCATGTGACTACAGTGGTTCAACCTTAATGTTATGAAGCGACGAGAATACTTTTTGTGCGGCAAAAAAACAACAAAATAATGACTTTTCAACAATATCTAGTGATGGGTGATTTCAAAACACTGCTTCATGAAGCTTCGAAGCTTACGAATCTTTTGTTTCAAATAAGTGGTTCGGAGCATGTATCAAACTATTGAACTATTGAAATTTCTAAACACTTATGACATAACGAAGCCTCATTTACTGAAATCACGTGACTTTTATGCTCCGAACCACTGATTCAAAACAAAAGATTCATAAAGCTTCGAAGCTTCATGAAGCAGTGTTTTGAAATTGGCCATCACTAGATTTTGTTGAAAAGTCGTTATTTTGTTTTTTTGGTGCACAAAAAGTATTCTTGTCACTTCATAATATTAAGGTTGAACCACTGTAGTCACATGAACTGTTTTAAATATGTTTTTAGTAGCTTTTTGGACATCTGAAAGTGTTCAGTATCTTGCTGGCAATGCAGGCCTCACTGAGCCATCGGATTTTATCAAAAATATCTTAATTTGTGTTCTGAAGATGAACGAAGGTCTTACAGGTGTAAACCGATATGAGGGTGAGGAATTAATGACAGAATTTTCATTTTTGGGTGAACTAACCCTTTAAGCACCACTTTTCTTTAGTTAATGTAATAAATTAATAACTTTAGGTTGATGCCAAATTAAATTTTATTACTCCAATCCTTCACAATGTTATTTTCATTTACGAAAATTTAAATACGGTGTCTGCTCTGACAAGGGTTGTTTTTGCGTGTGGTGACATACACTAACACAATTTTCTTTCCAATGTGTTTAGAAAAAGGAGCTTGACCAGGTGCAGAAGGCAACATTCACCATCATTGCTATTGAGGAGGAAGAGGGAACTTTTTACCTTTTAACTCACTGGATATTTTGAGGTCTTTGAAGATGAGGTGATGTCTGCCAAGTCTTGGGTCAGTGCACTGCCTTTGGAGTACACTTAGTTCATACAGAAAGTGCTGTTGAATCTTAACTTTTTATACTTATCCACTCTGTTTCTGGTGGTGTTAGTACATAGTTATTTTATATTATTATTTTAATTTTACAAACTTTTACAATTTTAAAATTGAAATTTTTAAACGAACATATTTTATTGTTTGTGCGGTCTTACTTGGGGAAAACAGTCTAAGACTGTTTTAAAGTTATATTTTTGACTTAACCCACTGATATTGTTTTATGCTTGAACATTTTGTGAAGTAAATGTTGTTTTTCAATAAACACTTAAGAATACCCTCTTGTTCTGTCATCATTTTGTGCCAATGTTAGGTTTTGCTTAGTCTTATGTAACTTTATTACTTTGAGTTTGATTAACTTAAACCATTTACCGCAATTGGTTTCCTAAAACCATTTAAGTAACGATACAGTTGTTAAGACTTAGTTAGATTTGTTACCCGAATTCAAACTGAATGAATAAAATAAACTCTTTAAGTTTATTCTTATGATTGACTAAACCAGCTCTAAAATATAAGTGAATTTAACTCAATGTATATGAGTTTAGAGTACTTATACATATTAGTTTTAAAACTTAAATGGATTGCGGAAATCGGTTTCCTCAAATGGTTCGAGTTAGCGCAACTTATCAACTTATAGGGTGAGTAATTAATGGAAAAATTTAATTTTTGGGTGAACTAACCCTTTAACCACTATTGTTGCATTTGAATAGCTGGTGAAAACTGAGCACATCACACTAAGATATATAACACTTCAGGTGTCATATCACCACAGACAGCATTCTGTCTGTCTCTTCTGCCACAAAACCATTTTACTGACAACCATCAAAAGCATAAAAATGACACTTAAGACATAGTTCACATTGCTGTACAGAACACATGAAGTAATCAGAAGTTAGCAAACTTTATTTGTCTTTGTCTGATACATTTCTGTATTTCAAAGTTACTGATTATGATGAGCCACACCACACAACAATTTACCCATTTATTAAAAAATAAAACATTTTATAGCCTATCTATGGACAAAATCTGTATTCATTGCTGTTCACTCAAATTATGAAATAAAGAAAAAAATAATCTGAGAACAGTAAAATTAAAACCATATAAATTTCTTTTAGACTATGTTGTATATTCCAAACTCGTATCCTAAGTATTAAACACACACACGCACACAAAGATTTCAAAAGATAATTAGAGATGATATGTGAAGAAATGGACACTTGATTTCATCTACTCCTGTTATTCTAGAATCTCCACCAGGTTTCTACTGGTTGAGTCTGTCAGCTGCATCACCTCAGGTTGCATATTGCAACTTGATGGTTGAGGTGATGCTACTGACTCACACCTACACCTTGCAAGACAAACATCTGTGAGCCGTGTGCCAACACTGTGAACTCAATAGTATTAAAAATGATTTCTATCTTTCTGAGCTCATACAAACTGGGTTACAAAGATGGTATTGACTCACTAAAGTTTGATGCCGTTTCCTTGAGTTCAAGGTAGAAAGGACCCTGATATTCTGATCTTTAAAGAATCTTTAAAAAGAAAATTGTTTTTGCCATATTGAGAAGATCATACCTGTGATGGAATGTTTAACTTTTTTAGTTTGATAAATTTACTTTATCAGTAATCTAAATTACTTGACTATTCAAATATATGATCTTACACACGTTTTTTTTCTCGTCTAGAGTAGAAAGAAAAGTAAAAAAATATTTTGAAACCTCATGTATTTAACTACTACATGACAAAAACTGACTTTCTGAAGCGGCTGATATTTTAATTTCCACCCTGGTTTTGCTGTTATCATCTCAGCTTTAATTAATTATTTAGACAAATAAGGGTGGAAATTAAAAAATGTATTGTCAAATGTAACCCACACATCCATTTCTATTATAAAAGTATTAAAATAGTCACTGAGGGTATATGTAATCCCAACAATCCCTTATACAAACAGTATACTGTATAGATGACAGGCTACTTTATATATGTCTTTGATTATGAAATAACAGTTCCATTGCTTGCATGGCAGTGCTTTATAGACAACTGTTGTATATGTCATCTCAACAACTGTTGGACCTGAAAGAAAATGTTAAGAGAAAATGTTAATGATATGAAGCTTTGTTCAATATGTTCTCCAGATTCAAAAGCATCTCTGAGACCCATTCTAGAGCAGCGGAGTTAGAATTGTATTGCAAACTATTTCAAAGGGTCTTGAATTATATCAGCCTGGCTCAGAATTAGTTTTAGTCATCACACATTGCTGGTCTTTGTTCCAGTTAGTCTCTAACTTTTACCTCTTAAACTGTACTGCAGTAGCATAGGTGTTGTATTAATTGTCTTTCAGGTTTGTCATATAATATTAATAAAATTAGCTCACCAGGTCTCATAGCACAGTGATCAGACTCACGTATCGTCCATGTGTAGTAAACACACACAGTGATCAGACAGAGAAGCAGAAATCCTCCTCCTCCTGCTGCAACTATGAGCTGCCAGTTATTGAGCAGTGAAATCTCAACAAGAGTGAGATCTGATCAAGATCAAAAAGATGTAAACTATCAGAAATTCATCCACTTCATGACACTTTTAATATCATGTTTATACACACTGGTAGTCTTTGTAAGGAGTTATAAATCAGATACTCACTGATCTCTCTATAGGCCAGAGAACAGTTACTCTCTCTGAACAGTTCACAGCGGTAGAGGCCAAGATCAGAGCGCTGCACATTACTGATCAGGATGGAGAAGTTTCCAGAGCCAGAGCGATCACGAAATGTTTGAATTCTACCATCTCTGTGATTCCAGAATCTTTCCTGTTGATTTACTGGGATCTCTACAATGCCATTAATTGTTGTACTAATCTGATCCCAGACAGCACTCATGGTCAGGTCTGATCCAAAGAGAGCTGCTTCAAACAGGCAAGGCAGCAGGATTTCAGACTGTAGTTCTGTGAATAAATTGACTCTTGAAATTAACTTCCGTTGACACACATTATGACCTGTGTGAAAAGATTGGACATGGAGAAGAGTTGGATATAGTATAAAAAAAAAATAAAAAAAGCTAACAAGAAGTGCAATAAAGGCAAATGTATAAAGTAATAGTACAGATAATAAAAATAAAAACAAGTGTATAAATGACGTCATTCTTACTGCAGCATTCAGAGAATTTACTGACCTTTAACATACACTAGAAAGCAGCACAACATCCACACAGCAGAGAAACACAGTTCAAACAGCTTCATGTCTCATCTGATCACTGAAGATGCAGCTGAATAACACCGGGTTCATGTGCAGCGAGGTGAGAATTTGTCAAGTGTGTCACTGCCCGAAAACGCACTTCCTGAATTGCACTAATCTGAGCCCAGACAACACTTAAACTTGGTCAGGTTTGATCCAAAGAGAGTTGGGGCCTATACCATGAAGCCAGTTTAAGTGGATAGCAGGTATGTTTCAGTTTAGTTTGTGCCAACCCTGGGTTTTAGGCACCATGAAAGTGGCTCAGCTTTTAGCAGTGTTTATCACCATAGTAACTTAGAAGCAACTGAGGCTTTTGTGTTCAACCAATCAGATTTTACTATTGGCATATACACCCATATAAGCAACAGCTCTATATCTACAACATTATTACTCATTTACCTCAGAAGAGTCAATAATTACCCTTACAACAGCTAATAATCATACACATATTTTATCTGACATTTTTCTAAACAGGATTAAAAATCAAATCCTGAATAAATACATCTTGTGTAAGTTTCTGTTATTAGCAACATGGCATGAATGTCAAATTCAATTGTAATTATTCTAAAACTTTGTTATTTTGTTCCCTTTTTATTTTTTGGATGTAAAGCACTTTGTGACGTTTGCTCTAGAAAGGGGCTATATAAATAAAACATACTAAAATAAAATTACTTTGCATGTAAGCCACTAAAAAGTGGCTTACAGTACATTTCATTCAAAGTATGTTTTCATTCAGTTTTTGCATTCCCTGAGAATGAACCCTATAACACTGGCATTGCCAACACTGTGATCTACTGTTTGAACTACAAGAACGCTCACCTGAATGACTCAATCTAAGGGACCCTGAAAGAAAATTGTATATTAATGAGAGAGGCTGAGATTTAAGACAGTGTATAGAGCGACAAATTAGATATAAATGAAGATGTTTCCACACAATCAGTGAAGACAGAAGCATGTGCAAGTGCACACGTAGGAGAAAAAACCCAGGCCACTAAACAGCACCATCAGCTAGTCTCTCTCTCTCTCTATATATATCACGCATTTATACAAATTAAGGAAGCCAATTGTCTTGTTTTAGTTGTCACAACTTTTTCACTTCTGCTGTAAGATGAATGTAGCTGATGCAGGAGAACTAATAGTTCAACCAAAATTGAAATAATGTCATCATTTATTCACCCTCATTTCATTTCAAACCAGTATGACTTTCCTCCTGCTGTGGAATCCCCTTTCAAAAATATCTTTGACTTCCAATATTTTTTTGGCAGTTAATTGGAAAAGAAAAGCAGCAGAGACAGAAGATACAGCGCTGTATGTTTCAGAGAAGTGGAGCTCTGTTCTACTTTATTGATTGGTCTGCACATTTCTCATCCACTACTGAGGAGACAGAGTGATACAAACATTGGATTTCAAAATCAGGGGACAAGTTATTTTTTTTCAAGTCTTGATTCTGAACGGACCAGAAAAAAAAGAAAGTCACCCTTGCAAAGCTAAACTGGAAAATAGACTGACGTGATGAGCAATTTTAATTGTCTTTAAGATTCAAGTTTCACCATTTTTGTCAACGCCATTGTAAACACTTGACATCCCGTTAAATCAGGATGAATATAACATTGATGCTGAAAATCATAGAAAAAGAAAGAATGTGGAAAAAATCCTAACATGAGCTCAACATTGTTTTTTAAACTTCTGAAGAAAACGAAACCATTATATTAAAATAACGATCAGACTGGTGGTGTTATTTGAACAAAGCAGAAGCACATAAAGTGGAAAAAAGCAGGATCAAGAGATGCCTTCAGATATCAGGGACCTCCATTAGCTTTCATCACATTCAACTATTTCTGCACTAAAATTGAGCTTATTCACTTTCAGACACAGAGATACTTAGATCTCTGAACGAGTGCAGCAGCTGAGATAAATGGTACCGATTTTATATGCTTAATCCAAAAAAAAAAAAAAAAATCAAATTTCCAAGAGTTGAAGATGCAGATGGAGTAAGTGACTAAAACATGAACATATCTGAAAGCGTTGCAGACGTCTGCATGACACTGAATAACTTAGATTAAAGGTAGTATGATTTTAACCTTCTCAAAATTACTAAAGAAAAAAAGTGCAACAATGGTGCAAAGATGTACCAAGTTTGGTACTTCATCTTTTTGTATTTGTTTTGTGGTCTAGGGGAAGAAAAAAAAAATTTCACACATTTTGACAGAATACACACGTTATATGTGCTCCTTTATGACTAGTAATAGAGGATTTTCCTCCAGAAACATATTTTTCTTCAAAAACGAAAAGGACCTTGTACAACCTTTATGAAAAGCCCCGCAAGAACGGTTAGCAAATTAAAGATGACGAGTCATGTCAAACTGTCAGACATTCAACTGTAGGGCCAAACACTCTGAACAGATCTGCAACAGGCCACTGCTGAAGATTAGAACCAAGCCGAAAAGAAAAGCGAGAGAAAAACAGAAGAAACATTCATCTCATGTCTGAAGTTTCACGGTGAACAAGACTCCTACAACAGAAAAGGCTGATGGCGTCTTTCATTTAGTCCTGTCCTCCTTTAACAGTTAATGAATGATTGTGACTTCCTCCCTGAAGTAACAGGGCAGAACACATCTCAACAGTGCTGCATAGACAGGGTCCACATCTGATGGAGCAAATGTAACAAAGTCCTATTTGCGTTTCGTTGTGAGTCGTTTTGATTAGACCATTAACTTTCAGATGTGGGAAGCTCAATGCTGTTCACCCGACTGACCACAAAAATTTCCACGGTGTCTTGTTCCATCCATTCATCCAACTGGGATAAATTTAAAAAGCAATGTTAAAATGCAGAAAAAAATAGTTAAATGAAAAACACTGCAAAAGGTTACTATTTACATACATTGAGTTTTTTTCTTTTTTTTAAAGACAAAAAAAATCTTTACAGAAACAAATTTTCAGCAAACAGTCTCTTTACAAGTTCTTCATCCATTTGACTTTCCACATTCTCTTCGATTTTTTTCCACGACTTTGTCTAGTTCTTATCCCCAAACAAGCCAAAAATCAAAGCATCAGTTCAATCCTGAAAATGAGTGGCTCTCTGCAATGCTCTCTCTGACCACCAGTGGGCACAAAAGTAGCACCAGACGTACGACCTCCTCCCCAGCAGAATCTCACTCTTGAGTGGCAGTGAGTGGGATTCATAAAGACAGCGAAAGAAGGGCGAAGGTGAACAGGAGTGGGGCGTGGACGCTTGAATAGGAGAGGGAGGCGGGTCACCTGCCTCAGTCGTCGCTGTCCGAGAGGGTCTCGTACTGCTCTGACAACAGCGGCGGCTCTCTCTCCCATGCGCGCGTCGGTGCCACAGGGCCGGAGGCACCACCCTGTGGCTGCTGCTGGGACTGCATGGAGGGAGATGGGCAGGCCATGGAGGTGGGAGGGGTACTACTGAGCATGCGCATGGTCAGGGGGTTATAGGGGAACTGCATGGAACCTGGGCAGGAGGAAAGAGAGAAACAAACAATCATTTAATTCAACTACTGTTGCTCTACCAAAACAATTTCATCTAACAATCAAGAATCAAGTAGGTCACCTGTGGACGACGGTCTGTCTTCCCAAGCCCAGGTGGGAGCCTGTCTGTGGTAATCACCCTCCGAATGAACGGAGGACACAGAAGAGGGCCTCTCTCCGGCAGAGTATGCCTGGCCTGGGTTCGGAGACTTTGATTTCCTGCTGCTAGCTTTGCTCTGAAGCTTCTGCTTTCCTGCTGTGGAGGCAGAAATATTGACAAGGACGTCACAAGTTTGGTTTTGAATGATATGTTCAAGATTCAGACTAGGGGTCTTGCAATATACTGGTATTGATGATAACTGTGATGCTTAAAAAATGAAATATCGGTATCATGTTGATACTACAAATATGATAATATAAATAATCCAAAGCCAGTAACTTATGTGGTTCACGTGTTAAGTAGGCATTGGAACTACAACTTTAACATTGGTTGCCACCCATCATAACAAAGAAAAGACGACAATGCAGTGTGTAGCTACTACTGCCACACAAGATCACGACGGAGGAAATAACAGACAAAAGCGAGACACTCCACCTGCGCTCGAAAAACATCTGGCTTGCCAGCGTGGGAGTTTTTTGAAATGTAAAAAAAAAAAAAAAAAGGTGTTAGACAGTCTGGAGGAAGTGCCAAAATGATGGTTTTATAGTTTGTACTGCCTCCCTTCATGGGTATTTTGAGAAAACACAAAATACATTTAAATATGAATTTGACTGATAGCATTTTTTTTTATTGTTAATTTCTAAAGATAGTGTGATAATTTCAGTGTCATGAATTCATTTGGCCATGATAATTATGTGGTGAAAAACTGATCATGACGGCCCTAATTCAGAGTGATTCTTCCATGACAACCAGTATTAGCTTTGTATTTTTATCATACAATGATCACATACAAATAGACCAATACATGGTTTTTCGTGGTAATAAGCTAGGCCACAAAGCACTGCACAATCTTCTGTTTAAGATAAAGTTTGTGTTCATTGAAGTGTATTTACAGTATGAACCTGTGTTAGGGGACGGGCTGGCCTCCTGACGGCTCTCTGAAATACTGCTCATGCTTCCTGAGGTGTTTCCTGTCCCCAGCTGCTGCTGCTGGTCCTCCTGCTTCTCCTCCATGTTCCCCATCAGAGCCTTCCTGATGATGTCCTCCAGACCCAGATTACTGGCTGGATCGCTAAACGAGTGGTTTCTAGGGTTTACACTGCCTGTTCAGGATAACACACACACACATATTGGACAAATTGAGAATAATTTAAGAAGCATTTAAAACTCGGAAAACTATGAAAAACATTAAATGCAAGTGGCATGTCAGTTACGTTCTTTATGGTGAAATTAATCATACTGATAGTTGTGAAACTCACTTGATGACGTTACTGCTGGGAGATTGAAGATCTCTGTGCCTGGCTGAGCGTTACCTGTTCAGATAAAGAGCAAATGGGAGGTAGAATTAGGTGCTAATTAGGTGGCAACTGTCTGAATAAAAGACGTCAGTGTATCAGTGCAGTGAAGTAAATATCCTGAGCTTGAATGTCATTAGGTCTCTGACAAAATGGGTTTGCATTGTCACTCACCGACTTCTGCTTTGCGGAAGATCTCCTGCTTTTTGGACATAACCATAGGAGACGTGCTCTCCAGTTTGGTGAAGAAAGAGGGCAGGTAACTGCCACTGCCTGGGGAGCGCGAGTCATTCCTGACAAAAGAAAGGTCAAAGATCACATAGTGAAGAATAGGTTTGGAAATTATTCATTTTTGATTGTTTTTTTTCTCCCTAAACAGAAGTCTGAAAAAATACATGTAATTTAAAAAAAGAATAAATAAATGCTCATACACATAGCAGTACAGAGAGACAATGAGTTACTACCTCTGTTCGGGGAGCTCCTGCTCTCGTCTCTGACTCTGCAGCATGCTGGCCTCCTGTTTATCCATCCCAGAATAACCCTGAGGAGGAGAGATGGGCTCATAGCTGCCCTCGACCAGCCCTCGACCTCGATCGGGAGACCTGCCTGGCCTGAGAAAGACAGACCATATCTGAATTTCAGCTCTGGAGGTATCCTCAGCAATTGATACACAGTGATTTGTATGATGGCGTCAGTTTTTCTGTTTCAATTCCAGCATGAGTCCTCATCCTTTTGAAGTGCATGCAAAGTGGCTTTGCAGTGCTGAGAAGTGTCTTTTCGACATGTCAACAACACAAACCAAACTCTTCCAGGCCTCAGCTACAACTAGAGGGCAGGTTAAATTAGACGTCGTTCGCAGGCAGCCAATAAAGACATAGGCTGGCATTATGCAAATTTGTTACATTGTCACTTTACACAGCCTATAGCTATCACAGAGACAGATGTATAATAACACCCAGTTCAGTAAAATATGTCAGGACAGAAGAATATTTTGCCATTCCATTAAACAACGTTACAGCAGCTTTAAGTACTTTGTGTTCTCAGTGTTGGTTGGGTGTGGACATACACAAATATGCACATACACTATTGTTTTAAGTTAAGTTTTTTTGTAATTTTTTGAAAGAGTCTCTTATGCTCACCAAGGCTGCATTCATTTTATTGAAAAAAAAAAAAAACAATAAAATTGTGACATATTATTACTATTTAAAATGTTATGTGTTAATATATTTTAAGATGTAATTTACTCCTGTGATGGCAAAGCTGAATTTTCAGTGTCACATGATCCTTCAGAAATCATTCGAATATGCTGATTTGCTGCACAAGGAACATTTCTTATTATTATCATCAATATCAAAAACAGTTGTGCTGCTAATATTTTTGTGGAAACTGTGCTACATTTTTTCAGGATTCAGAACATTAAAAGAACATTAAAAAGAACAGCATTTATTTGAAATAGTAATCTTGTATAATATTATAAATGTCTTTATTATCACTTTTGATCAAGTCCTTACTGATTAAAAGTATTATTTTCTTTAAAAAAAAAAATCCAAACTGTACAACCAATCCCAAACGTTTGAACAGCAGTGTATGTGCATGCATTCTGGTGCAACTTCTGTGTGTTTCTGTACAAATGACTCGCTTAAGGAAAATTTTGGCTTTCAAATACAGTGTGTTTTTGTGTCCATAAGTACCTGGCTCTTGGTTTATCAGAAGAGTTCTCGGGAGATACTCTGCTTGGTGGTCTCTGGTGATGTGTTGTTGGAGCTGGGTTTTCTGGGCTATAGCGGTTAGGGGGTTTAACTCGACCTACAACACCTCCCACGCCAGAGCTCTGGAATGTGGAGGATGAAGAGGAAGGCAGCGAACTGGATGATGGGGGAGGATCCTGGCTCTTGGCAAAGTCTTGTGTAATGATATGCTGCGAGAGAGAGAGAGTGTGTGTGAGGGCAATGAAGGAGGGGTGATTTGTGACATAAGCATCAGGAGTATGAATGTGACATACCGAAATGTGGTCAGCTAGGGTCATGATGCGGTGTGTTTTCGGGACTGGCCCATAACTGTCTGCTTGTGAGGAGGGGGGCTGCTGGGGTGCAGAAGGTCCTGAATCTCCTGATGGCCTGTACCGGCTAATGTCAAACCTCATTCCTACACAACACAAGATCAGGTCAAAGAACGGACAGAAATGACACTAGGGTAAACCTCACAAAAATAATTTTTCAAATATTATTCTTTTTATTTTTTTATTTTTAATTCCAATTATTATTAATTGTGATAGTCATTACTGTAAGAGCATTTGTTGATTGGCCATTGTGTTGATGCGCTAATCAGATATGTCTGTGATTGGCTTCAATGATCAACGCTTCAAAAAAGTTGTAAATAGTCATCAATGACGCTCTTAACAGATACACATGGAAGCGTTTGACAGAAGGTGTGTTTCGCGGACCAGTCTGCTGATAGAAGCCTGATTTTAAATGCTCCCGCTCACACTTTCAAATTCAAACACTTCCGTGTGCTTTCAAACGCCCCTGCGCATTGATCATTGTAGCTATAGGCATATTTGATGAGTGCGTCAGAGTGCGCTAATGTTTACGAATCTGCTCAACAGCATTCAAAGCATCACATTTTTACAATTTCAGTACCGACTGGTACCGAAGTCGGTACTTTTGACTATATAACAGAGTAAAAAAAGTCATGATTTTAAATTAAAAGCAGTATACAAGAAATAAAACCACAATGAATGAAAGTTCCTCAATATCCTTAATAATATTTTTTACACATTACAGTAATATGAATGAGATTTTCTTTGCATTAATGAGAAGTTGGGTGTAAGATGTATTTATTTGTCATGAAAATAAAGTTAAACGCAAAAAAAATCTTTAAAAAAAAAAAAATTATATATGTATATATTCATATTCATTTTTTGGTGGTGTAATATAACCTGGGTATGTTTCTAAAAGATTTCATGAGATTCACCCCATCTTGATAAAAAAGATGCTCAGTTTCCTGGCTTGTGGAGGCATCAGGGGTTTGAGGTCTCACCTGAGGGTGGCTGAGAGCTCTTTTCTGATGGGAAAGGTCCTTCGTTCTTTTCTTCTCTCAGGGCTGGAGAGTTAGCTGGGCTGATCACCTCTATTCCACCCTGAGCCTCATAACGACTGGATGACACTGAAGGACATGCAGAAATGCTGTTATAGCCTTGTAAGTAAATAAAGCTGGTTTGTTTTGAGAGAGGGTGTGCCATATACACCTACTATTTCAACCTACTTCCTAATACCCCCCGCGATAGCTAATACTGCGGCGATAGCTTCCTGTTTACTCTGCAGTATGTACATTACTTTTAAACATTCAAAAGTTTGCGGTCAGTAAAAATGTTTTTGAAAGAAATCAATACTTTTATTATTCAGCAAGGATACATTAAATTGATTAAAAAAAAGACTGTAAATGCATGTATAATGTTACAAAATATGTTTATGTTCTTTTGAACTTTCTATTAATCAAAGAATCCTGAAAAATGATCTGAAGGATCATGTGACACTGAAGACCGGAGTAATAATGCTGAAATTTCAGCTTTGTCACCACAGTAATAAATTATATTTAAAAAAAAAAAAAGAAAAAGAAAAGGTTAATCTTATCGATCCCAAACTTCTGAACGTTAGTGTAAATGTGAGTTATGAACTGTATAGTGTTACGTGAATACTGGTCATTATTACACAAAATTAATATCTGATGACACTCACTGCTACTGGAGGAGTCAGAGCTCTGTGAGCCTCTCTCACGGGAGTCCTTATCTGGGGCAATCTGGCGCGTGATGATGACATCAATGAAGTTTGCAGCAGTTATGGTGGTCTTCCCATGCGTGCGCAGCTCCTCCTCCATGCGTGACTTTGTGGGTGGGGCTTTCTCTTTGCTCCCTGAAGCTCCTCCACCCTCTGCATACACAGGATGGGAAGGTTTCCCACCAGGAAGTGACACGTCCCCATATGGTGATTGCATGGAACGGCGCTCCACCTCCTGTGACTCCTGTGCTGCTCGCCGTGATGACATCATGTCATCATCCCGGGAGCTACCGTTATTATGCTTGCTCTCCTTGACTTTCACAACATCCATCTGCGGGGCAGAGGCCGCAGCGTCCACCAGGGCGGCGAGGGCGTCAGCTGCATTGCTGTATCGGGAGTTGGCTTGAGCTGCAGCTGCTTGTGAGGGCATTTGCCTGGACAAGCAAAACAGAGTTGGACATTTATTAGAAGAAGAAAAAAAAAAAAAACAATTTCAAAATCTACAAATCAACCACAAAAATTATTAAAAATGTAATAATAAAAACAAAACATTTTTTTTTTCCCCCCACAGAACCCTGTGGTACCTCAATGGGGAATGGGTGCTGATGATGAAAATGCACCAAGCTTTACTGAAAATTATCTGTTCTCTAGATTAGAAATAAACTCCTTTAAAACAGACCCATGCATCCCAACCAAATGTGATAAGTGTTTTATAAGAATCACATGGTCTACTGCACTCAAGTCCAGTAAAATAAGGGCTGCAGAGTTACTTGGATCTCCGATTATGCGAAGTTCATTTACGACTTTTAAAGGTGCAGTGTTTAAATTTTAGCAGCATCTAGCAGTGAGGTTGCGAATTGCTCAGTCCACTGCTCACCCCTCCCTTTCGACGCACATAGAGAAGCTACGGTGGCCATCGTCATCTGAGACAGCAGAGAGTAGCTAGTCAAGCAATGAAGTTTCTTCTTACTTCTAACAAAGAACGGTCTCTGCTTCTAATAAACCAAACAACTACTAGGCCTGTCACGATAACTACTTTTTGTTGTGCGATATATTGCCCCAGAAATAATTGCGGTATGCGATATTATTGTCATTTTAAGACCATTTTACGCCACTGAATAAATAATCATACTATAACAGCATAATAATGCAAGTAGGAGTACACACTTTTAAATGACAATGAACCTAACTCTTAAGAACATTTAGATACTGGAATTGAAGCGTCAAAAAAATAATAATGTTGAATAAATAATAAATAAACCTTTGCTAACAAAAACTGCAAAATAACAAGTAGAAAAAAAACACTTGAAAATGCACAAAAGGCACTTGGAGATTTTCCATCTACAGGTTTTTCCCTGACCATATTTTCTTAGTTAAGTAAGGGTGCACACTATTGTCAGATGTCCATATGAACAAAGAAAGACACAGATTTAGCAGTCAGATATGGCCTGTTGAGGTATCTGTTTTTCTAGAGGCGTGTTTGAAAAACGTATTTTATCTTGAGCGCCGTGTCACGCACGAGATGCAGCGAAAGATGCGAGTGCAACAGTCAAACAAACACGTTTCCATGGAAAAATGGCGCAGTGGAATGCAAAAACACGTTCTCTATGAAAATGAACTAGACATTTGTGACTGCCGTGTCCTGTGTGAAACTAGCTGTGAGTGTGCACCATTTCGCGCTATCATGTTTATATTTGCACCAGTAGATTGCGGAAACTGAGTGCATTTGCACTTATTCTTCCAAACTGTCTGTAGTTGTCAGGAAAACACTATAACGACTTGAATGGCGCATTTTTCCGCCTGTCGATGTCAGCTCTGTGTATGAAGGAGCTGCCTGAGCCCCGCTTTCGCCTTGGAGAGCAGACGAGATGACAGAGGCAGCACGATCGGCAAAATGTTGGTGACATTTATTTTTGTGTAAACATAATGGGCAATATATCGCGTCATCAAAAATTATCGAGGTTATGTCCATAAATTGTGTGATAAGTCGATATATCGACTATCGCGACAGGCCTAACAACTACTACTACTACTACTACTACTACTTCTTCGTGCGTATTCAATGTAGTGACGATGCAAGCTGCCTCTAAAAACAATGAAGAACAACAACAACATAGTGACGAAACACGCTCTGTAGAGCAGTTTAACTGTTTAGGGTTACTGTAGAAACATGCCGGTGCAAAATGGCGACTTAATATGTAAGGGGACCCGCGGTGTATGTAGATAGAAATGGCTCATTCTAAGGTAATAAAAACATAACGGTTCATTATGTAAGGTCTTTATACACCACTGAAAACATAGTTATGTATATTATATTGCATTTCTGTCAATAGATCCTCCTAAAATTTACATATTGCACCTTTAAAAACCCCCCACAGATTTCTGTGCTGTAACCCGCCCTAAAACCTGATCAAAATTCATCTTTAACCTCATTCTTCCCTAAAAACGACATTAACTGCGCAAGAATCTATCTTTTCTAAAAATTTTTAAATGCAAGGTAGCTTTGAAATAAGTCGATAGTTCTTGAATTCTACAATAAAAGTTAATATAATACAAAAAGTTAATGTGTGCATACTAAATTTTAGTAATGAACTAATTTATTAGGCTGATGTCATGAATAGCGTATTGCTTACATGAGTGGGGTAATGACGCTCTTAGAGTTGGTGCCCTGGAAGATGCTCGGCCGCTGCTGGAGGACACCCTCCTGTGATCGCACAGAGGGTGAGGTGGAACGCAGGAAACTACGGCTGCCTGGTCGGCCAGGCTGCTCAGGACCTGCAACATAAAAAGTGATAAGTCCTGGAAACACAGGCAGAATAGCTTAGTTTGTTATAGATGGAGAAGAATGGATCATTATTGGTGCTATAATTTCCTTTTGTGTGTCGATTAGTTTTACCTCCACGTATATATTCTACAGCAGCACGTTCCCGTTCTCTCTGATCTCTCTCTCTTTCTCGATCCCGCTCCCTCTCACGTTCCTTCTCTCTCTGATTCTCTCTCTCCCTCTCTCTCTCCACAATGGCTGCAGTGGCACTATGATGGGCAGGATGTCCTGTAGGGAGTGAAGAACAGGCAACACACAAAAACAAACAGTGGGGTTACAATAAAAAGTGCCTTTTACATTTGCTGTAGTTGGATGGGGCCAGCTGGGTTACTGTTAGGAATAGCAGAAAGATTTCAATGATGCGAAATGATTGTGAGGATAAATAAATGTATATGAATGACTCTGGCATTATCTATTCCAGTGGTTCCCAAACTTTTTAGAGTGAACTAAAGTACCCTTTGAGGCATTTAACATCCTTCTGCGTACCCCCTCTCTTCCACTTACACTGCAGTCACACCTTTTCCATTAAGGGACAATATTTGCCCCCTTAAAGTGATTTTCAAGTGCGTTTTTTCCCTTCATAAAGGCAAAGTTTTTCTAACCCTATTAAATGTGTTTGTCGAATTATGAAATTCCCTTAATTTAGTTATTAATATAATAAAGCAATAAAGTATCAATCAAAACAATTTCAATAAAAATGAATTCAGTATCAACAAAAGCCATCTTTGCACTGCATCTAGATGTATTTACACACTGTTTAATCCTGTTCAGAGGTGGCCTGACTACAATTACAATGGCATAAATAATGTTATGAGATAATGTTAATAAAAAAAAAAAAGTTCAATAGAAAAAAAACAAAAAACGAAGCGATACTTTTAAATATTAAACTAAAACCGCCAGTAGGTGGCGGCAAGTTACCGTCTTAATGAGTGATTCATTCATTCATTCATTCACGAAGCAAGTGACTGTATTTATGAATGGGTCATTGAATAATTGACTCTCGATTTGTTCAAAGTCATAGCTTTGTTCACTAACGAAACACCGCTGTGTTGGGGAGACACAACAATTCTGCAGTGGATTTCATTAGAACTATTTTGTTGCAAAATAGAGTAAACAATACTGAAAATACTGTGTTTACAACGTATGTCTCTTAATATTATCTTTTTGTTTGTAACTGTGTTATATTCAGGAAAAAAATGCATTCTTGCTTGTATAATATATGATCAACATTAAAAACAAGAGAACTCACGCAGGGTGTTTCTTTATTGAAGAGAGTTTGCTTAAAATCAATCTCTATGCACAGTCTGTGTCTATATTTCTTCCTTCTGCTAGTAAGTGCTAAATCCCCACTTTTACAAAAGGTACATTGTAAAGATTGGCAATAATGTAGCGCTAAGGCTAAGACAGCATTTTCTGCATGTAATATATCATATGCACTCTGCTTGTGTAGATGCAGTCAGTATTGACCGCAAAAGATGAGGTAATTTGATTGGATGTCATGTATTTGACCTTTTATGGCACTTCCATTTTCCTGTTTTTACACTAGATGAGGCATTTTGCCTGTTAGAAATACATGCTCAGTTTTAATGTTATTTTAAGGTGGAGTAATATTGAATGAATGGCAAAACTCAGTATTTTGTTTGAGTACCCTTCTGTCACCTCATGTACCCCAGTTTGGGAACCACTGATCTATTCAATACACTTCTTTGACCCATTTAAAACACATAAGCAAGTATTTTATTCCTTTTCCACTGAAATGGTGCTGGTTCCTGTGGGTGGGGGGAACGGCAACAAGAAAAACAATGACATAACTAACAATATAACTACAAAACCTGCTCACAAACAAACATGCTTCATCATTATCTTTGTTTAAAAGTCTTACAAGAATAAAGCTGCCTTTTTCTGTGTTGGAAGTGCCAGCAAAAGCAGTATGGGTACCAGCACCTTGACTGTTAAAAAAAGGGGTATTCGTGGAGAAGAAAAAAAAAAAAAAAAAAAAAAAAAAACACTCAAGCTTCATTTATTTTTAAAAGAAAAACAGGTATTTGTATGTACTGTATGCACTCCTGTACAAGATTCAAACTGTATGTAAAGACAGTACACAGAATGATGCTAAAAGATCAGCAGTTAATGGTGTTGTAGCACAACACTGAGACAGACAGGAGCCATGAAACAGTTCTAAAAGCATATTCACAAAGAGAGCAAATATGTCTAGCAATTACTTTTTGTTATTATGTTCTCTGTGTAAATAGACATTTAGATTGTTAAGGTCTACTCACCTCAAGACCACCTGCATTCCCAAGACAAGCTTTAAACATGACACTACTGAGCCGAGGCCGACATTTGCCTACACTGCATGCACAGGCGGATCTCAGGGGAGATGGACGTAGGGAAGTACTTGCAACAATTGGGAGTTTGGTACTTTCATTGCCTTATTAATTCCAACTAACATCCTGCATATTTCTTCATGCATCTTTAGATACAATCTATTCTAGAACATTTCATGCAGACAGACAATGATACCAGCAGTTCTCTTCGTTCTTTGTTAAATAAGCTCAACCTAATCCCTCAAAATGGTACAGAATGTGTGTCAGCACCTACAGAATTCAGCAGGAAGCCTGCTAAATTCATTAAACTGATCTGAAACCCAAGGTCCAACCCAAGCGGGTATGGGTCCAAAACAAGTGCCTCAGACATGGGTCGGGTATGATATTAATAGCCTCTGATCCTGTGTGATTTTGAATAAATGTGCTCATAGTGAATGGACCTGAGAAGACCTAAATGTTTTTAAAGTATGCCAGCTTCTCATTATTCAAAAGAAAGGACCTTTTCATTTGACATGCAACATAAAGCTGAGCAGGTTTTTTTTTACTTAGAATTGATCGCCTAAGTGAAAAAAACTGTACTGTTGCCAGTTATCGATTACAGAAAATCATCTAAATGCAGCTGATGCCAACAACAAAAATTAAATAAACTATAACTGTATATCCATTAAAAACATTCTCCCACATTTTTGACAAAGTATAAGCTACATTATCTGGCAACATGGGTTAAAACCTTAGCTAATGTAAACATTACAAAGGAGGATGAATTTCAGGAAGGAGGGCAAACCTTTACATCTACACCTGCCGTGGCATTTCTTACTTACATTTTGGTCTGTTATACCCAGCTGAAAAATTAACCACTCGCCACTGGCATGCAGGGCTGCAGGCTGTACAGATGTCACTACTTTTAACATTCAGGTCCAGATGGGTTAAAAAAAAATTGGAATTGGGTCAGCTGGACTCTGGACTAATTTTATCGGGTCTGTCTGGGGCTGAGTTTTTCTTTTTTTTTTAATTATGCACTTCAGGTTCAGGTAAGAAGTGATTCGGGATCAGGTACAGATTTTAAGACTTGTTCTGTTTTTGGTATTATTACATAGTCATCACAATCAATTCAGGCTAACTCACAAATCAGGCGAAATGTACTTCCTTTTGCCATGACTGTAGATTTAGTAGTAGCGCACTGCCACCATAGCAGCGTAGAAAATGGCTTTAGTTAGTTGTAATTGGAAGAAAGCTCTTGATTAAAACAGCAAAACTGATCTCAGAGCAGCAGCGAAGGGCGAGTTTCTAAAGCACCACCACCACCAGGACTGGAAGGGGAAGTTCAGGTGTTGGATAGGAGAGGAGGGGTGGGATCCTCACCTGGAGATATGGAGGCAGGGTTGAATGCCCTAGGAGGGAAAGGGGTCTGAGGTCCAGGGATGTAGGTGATGCGGTCCAGGGAGGGGGAACCTGTCCCCCCAGGGTGAGGTAACAGGATGGTAGGTGGCATCTGGGCTAGATCAATTATTCCTTTTACAGACAGAAGCAAAGGGCCAGAGGGTGAGCATCCACAACCAATCAGCTTCAACTTTACTTAAAGAGCCAACACCCTCTACTGATCTTCTAGGGACATCTAATGACTAAAACACTAGAAGAATTTAAAAATTTGAATGAGCTCATTAACGATGTATCAAAGGATTTCAATTACAAAAAAAATAACAGGATAGGTCAGGGCTGAAAGCTGGTTTCCACAAGCTTTTCAATCTAAGCAAATCAAAATCAGAACTAGCAACATGAAGCAATGTATTTTGGAAATTTAGACAGCTGTACGTGCTAGGGGTCTGAGGGTTAAACTCCTTCAGCTTGAATCCGCTCTATTATTATGAAACTTCCCATCATTTTATGCAAAATAATGTCACATCGGACCCAGGTCAACTTTTAACAGGTAACCTTGTTCCTGGAGATGTTACAATAGAATGCAGAGTGAACATATGTAACTAGAAAAAAAGTGGGCCTCCTAATAGGAGGGTCATCTAAGGAACAGCCCCAGCCCTGGATTTAACAATCGAATTGAACTCAATGAATTGACAGCGTGCAAATAGAATTTGTTTAAGGGTCATTTGCTTCTGACGGTCTGGAAAAGGTTGCCACTAGTTCACACAAACACAAAATCTACAGACTACATTCTTCCTTTGATCCCTTCATTCACTGTCACAAACACACACAAACACACTTAGACAATCATGCCCCTTACCTCTAGCTGGTGGGTATGGGATGGCAATGGACGGTTCACGTGGTGACAGTCCCCTCGCAACATCAGGGCGCGGTATGACCTGCATCTGCTGCGAGGTGATGTAATCATTCAGAATGGTTTGCCGAGTATTCTCCATGGTGTACAGCTGGTAAGTGTTGGGGTAACCGGTCGGTGATGGTTGCCGTGGGAACATGTACGCTGCTGAGATATACAGAGGAAAACAAGGCCGAGAGGTGAAAAGACAGCTGTTCTTGTCTTGACGTCAATGGTGCGGATTTGCAACAGTAGAGTCGAGCAGGAAATGCTATTACCTAATGCATAAGAGCAGGTTGAAAAACCAAAACACGATGTTTACCAATGAGATGGGAGTAGTGCTTTTAAGAGAGAGCCATTACTTAGAACAATCAATTAATTTTGTGTGTGACGCATGAACTGTTTTTCCTGCAGACCTGTTTGTAAGAAGCATGGTTTCAGAACAGAACTAATTCATAATTCATTAATTTTCCAGACTTAGGCAAAGCATAGCCACTTCTTATGCGTTCTGAGTCTGATTAAGTAATGCATTTCAGAATGGGTTACATCTTAGTCCAGGGATCAGATTTACAAAACAACTATGGTTGTACAATGTTTTGTATTATGTAAAATACATTTTAAAAGTGGCATTACATTAATTTTTTTGACATCCTAAATGAAATATATATGATATATATATTCATTTTTTTTTTTTTTGACATCGCAATTTTTAATTAAAATATCATAACTGGATCATCTAATGAAGACGACAGACTTCTCTCTGGTGACCTATGCCGGACTTCTTGAATCTAATTTGTTTTCATGACTCTGGCCCCTGGAAAGATCCCATTTTGCCTTAAATTACCTGGGTCCAGGACTCTGTGGTGAAAGGCGAGGCTGTGGTCCAGGTGTGGTGGCAGGTGAGTCCGGTACATCTCTCCAGGTCTGTGGTGGGGGTCAAAGGGGCTGTGAGAGCCAAGAGGGTCAGCCCCGGACACAGGCGACTTGGCGGGAATACTGTCCCTCTGGGTTGGGGTCAGTGCGCTCTTCCTCTCGTGAGAAGCCGGTTTACCTGTTGTTATACTTCCTATTTGAGAAAAATGACCAGTACAATGACCTGTGAAACTGACTGCTGGACATAAGTTATAGGAGCAATAAAACATTTTGGGACAAAATGAGAGATGAGGCATTCATACCCTCTTGCCCTCGCAGTAGGGGTGATCCTCTGGATATGGAGGTGCTGGTGTATGTAGGGGTTCTGCGTGCATTGCTGTCATCATACATGCCTGGACTGAGCTGAGCTTTTCCCGCCTCTGTGTGTGTGGAGCGCAGAACAGACGTAGAGTTTACAACAGAAGTGTGCCGGACACGCTCGGACGCCTTTACATCTTCGTACTTGGCCCTCTCGCGCTCGGGTGCCTCGATGGCAGAGTGTGAGATCTTCACTGGACTTGTGATCAGAGATTTAACATTGTGCTTGATGGCCGACGGGTTCACAGTACTGCTCTCATACTTCAGAGGAATACCCTACATAGACGGGGGGAAAAAACGATGCATGGTGAAAAAATTAGAGGGAGATGAAGAGAAATTGTTCTTATAAGACATTCAAAGCCATCTTCCTTTTGACTGCTCTGGATGTGATTTGAATGTTCTTCATAAATACATTTAAGTATGTGAAACAATAACAACTTCAAATCTTGTACCTGAGTAATGGATCCTTCCAGAACAGGAGTTTTGCGACTATCTTGGGTCTCCTTACGTGGGATCTCATGAATTGAGCGGCCCATCTCCTTTATGGTGTTCACTCCCTCGTATGGTTTACCTTTCGTGATGCCTCCCTCGAAAGAGCGTATGGGTGGGCTTTCCCTCTTGATCTGTTTACCGTATTTGGAGGCCTCATCATAGACTTCAGCAGAGGCTCTTGGAGTTCCTGAAACACAGGGAGAGAACATGTAGAAATTTCCTTAAATCTTGTATATATATAAAAAAAAAGGAAAAGAATTTGAAAATGAAATGAAAAGTTTTCTCCTGTATGTGGTTCTTTTAGCTGTCCAAAATATTTAGCATTTAAAGCAAAAGCCTAAGTAGAACCTGCATTATTATTTGAAATGATTTGCAATCCTTTATATTAAAACAACTAGTCTTTAACTATAAATATTTTTTATAAAATAATTAGATATTTTCAGGATTGACGGAAGTGTGGTGGGTCCGCATTACCTTGCATGATGGATCCCGCGAGTATGGATCGATCCTTAGACTCGTGCGGACTTTCTCTGGGCAATGCTCTGCTGATCAAACCTGGCAGAGAAAAACATCTTTAAAAACCTTCTCCACTGGCAAGCATGCTCACTTCTTCAACTCTTTTGTGCTTCACCCTTCTCAGAGAAAGCACATTAAAAAAACATGACTAACCTTCATAAGGTGCTGTCTCACGTGCTGGGTGTCCACGGGACCCCTCCATGATGTCATATGTGCGCTTGAGATCGTGCCCCATCCGTGGGCTTCTAGTGCCCTCTCTAGGGTTCTTAATAGCTATGGAAACAAAGAGAGATGGATATATTAATTATAATAAAATTAACTAAAAATATCAATAAGACCATGTCAAAAAAGAGTCCTGAAAAGCTCTGGCTGTGGCACACCATAAAAATAGAAACTCTTGTTGCACAGTTAGCAAACATGTCATTTAGCCCTTGAAATGAAGCACTTCACCATCTGACTCGACTTGTGCTGCGGTATGACTAAGGGCCAGGAATAATAACATAAAAACGATCACTTTATAACTATAACTTTAGCTTTTGACAATATTCGAAATAACAGAAAACAAAAAAAAGAATATAAAAATCATTCGTCATCACAAATATAATGCGAATATTAAATATCACACAGTCCTACTGGGAAGCAGATTTGGCTCTGACCGTCAAAAGAGAGGATGTGTCCTTTTGGGCCTTCGTAGATGACGTGAGCTTTAGAATAAGCTTCAGCTCGGCTCTTCTCTGGGCCGCTCAGGTCCTCTGTGGCCAGTTTAGCAATAGTGCCTTTCAAGAGATCCGCTGCTACATTGGACTGAGTCAGGGCAGGAGTGCCCTGGAAAGAGCAACAGTGAGAAATACTACACAACTATAAATGAACATTAAACAAATACTCCACAAAGGCCTATAATAAAAGGTACCTGCGTAATTGAGCCACCTCTAAACGTCACGCCCTCTGGGCCTTTTCCGGGTGGCCCTCTCATGTCCTGAATCTGTATGGGTCCTCCTGAGAGCAGAGGAGAGAAAGAAGAACACTGGTTAGCGTTTGGGTCTGTAGTCAAATGTTCTGGAGCTGCTTCTCTTTCACATTCATGACGGGGTGGGGGAAAAACACTCTCAAATGGTAAGATTATTTACTTTTGAGGAGTAACTCTCGATTTTAGTAATTTTATTGTAGATTTTAAGTGAACTCACCTCTGACCACTCCCTCATACTGAGCTCTGGATAAGAGACCCTCTGCCTGAGCGCTCTGTCCACGTGGAGAACACTCCTCCTGCTTAATATATGACACTGAACACACACACAAACACAATCAGGTGTTTAGGGTACATATTTCATAGGCCGCATGAGGTTTTCATAACGAAACTCGACCACAGAAAGTACGACTTGAAAGACTAGTTAAGCTGAGCTTGACTGCAGTATAAAAGTGTATTTATACTCTCTGAATCTCTCATTTGCCTCTCACCAGGTTTGGCAGGGTCTTGCTGTCTTGGCAAGCCGAGTGAGATTGATCCTCCTGTGGTCTTGACTACCTCCGGTACGTACACAGCGTGCGTTTGAGAAGGAAGGTATGTTCCTGGCGTTCCCTGAAGGGCATGGGCAGAAGAAGACACAAGTCAGAGTGGAATACCAAGAATCCATCCTGATCCTCTGCCTTGATCCCATTATAAGTTGGAAGCATTTAAACTTAGCAGAAGCACCACAAGTCCTAAATAACAACCAACAGCCTGTAGGAGCTGAATAAACATAAGGAAGCACTATCATATATTTGTTACCGAGAAAAAAACAACAACAAAAGCTCTTACCTGTGAAATGGAGCCCCCCTGAATGAAGGAGGGCTTGTCTGTAGGTTTGGAGGTGGGAATGAGGGGCGGAGGAGACGGAATGTTGGGCGGCCTGTGGCGGGGGAACGTCATGCGGACATCTGAAAGATTCTGAACTGCCTGGTTTGGTGCCGGCTGAAGAACTGTGGGAATAAAAGGGTAATAGAATGGTATGAAAAGAGGCGTGCAAAAGAGGATCGCTCTTTATCTTCACATAGTTGACAAAAATCGTTCACTCTAAAGCCAAAAGTTTACTTCAGTTTTTACATGTGCGCTACGGTGTGTGTACAGTGTGTGTGATCAATTTAATCACTATCACAGTATGCACATACCGTAACTGCACATTTTTCATAACCACGTATACTCTGTAGGCTTAGCTTGCACAAGCACCTTGAATTTCTTTTTACTAACTAGTCTGTCCACAAGATGGCAAAACTGCCCCGGCCCGTTGATTCACAGTCGAAAAAGAAATAGACGAGACAACAACAAACTACTGGAGATCCCAATAAAGACACGATAGCACTGAGCGAATCATATGTGCGAGTCGGCGCAGACCACAGAGCGTATTCGGAATTCAGAATTTTAGAGCGATATGGAGATCAAATATCATGAATGGTTAGACATCCTCTGCGTTATAAACAGCAATGGCGAGTCGAAAAGATAAGCCATGCATGCACCAACATAAATGACATGCTTTTCAAATGACACATTATCAGCTTTACTAAAAATTATGAAAAAAAAAAATGTTTTGCTGTAGTAACATTAAATCTAAAGGGGAATTAATACAAATTTTTAATACAACTACGGCTGTAACAAGCGTTCAAATGCGGCTTTTCCAAGCTGTGACGTAAACTAAATGTCCTGCTCGATATGTCCCCCCCGACTACCTGTTTCAGTGGAAATTACGTAAAAACATTGAACAACGCTGTTTCAAGGCACTTAAGTGGGACTTTAGGGCTTATTATACTAATAAATAGTTCCGTTCCTGGTTTTTGATTGGTTAATACAGTGTTAAAGTCAAGCTAAAGTCACAGTAACAGCTATGACATCAAACACCTGTTCATCGTATCACTGCAGAGCTCTCATAGCATATTGTTATTTCTGTTGCATAGCAACATTCTGTTAGGTCAGTGATCTGGAAGGACGCCACTTAATGAATTTGCTTAATAGATATATATTACATAATATACATAATACATAGTATAAAATCAATAAGTCACTTAAGGTTGTGCAGTGTTTTGAACTGCGCTGAGCGTCGTGCCTAACAACGACCTTTAGTCGTGACTATTGACAATAAGCACGGCCCCTCTTACTTTATTGCTTAAATGCAGACTCAAGATCTAGCAGGTCAGATTTACTGCTCAAAATTTCTGAGCTACTACACACAACGTACCAAACTTCTGCAGGACCTGCACAAGACCTTTTCACAAAACTGTCCAGCTTAATATGTGTCTAAAAAAAAAAAAAAAAAACACTCAAAAATTTGCCATAAGTGCAAAATAAAGAGCTGCTTAAAAGAAAGCTGACCCAAATGCAGAGAGCCTCAAACTAAACCCTGAATAAAGCCTGACAAAGAAACACAGCCCAGAGTCAAATCTGAAGCTCTTAGCACAGGAGGAATGAAGTCTCCCTTTACCGCTGCTCATTCGTGACTCACAGTGCTACTAAAAGCACTTCTTTCCTTTTCACTTCCCAGACAACCCAGCCTCTCACTCATCTCTTTTGAAATATTGAGTCGTGAACCCTCCCGTCTCCTGCGGTGTAAAAAGCATGAGTCTGTTAACCAGAGCTGAGATGGTCTTTGCGGTTCTTTAGTGCAGGGTGTGATGTTCTCATGCTGTAATAGCTTATCTGTTGCAATTGTATGTTTCAGGATGATTCTTATGCACAAATAAGAACACTTCAGGTCTAACATTACAGAAGCTTAGATCTTTACATGGTTCATCCTCTCATCCAGAGCTGTTTTAATCCATGTATCAGGCAGAAAAGTGAAAGATAGATCAAAAGTGACAGACTCTTACATTGTCAAAATTTTTTGTTTTAAATAAACGCTGTTCTTTTGAACTTGCATCAAAAGAATCCTGAAAAAAATCTTTCACACAAAAATATTAAAGCAGCACAACTGTTTTCAACATTGATAATAACAAGAAATGTTGACCACCAAATCAGCTGATTTCAGAAGGATCACGGCACCGAATACATTTTAAAAATGTATTGAAATAGAATACGATTATTTTACATTGTAATAATATTTCGCAATTTTACTGTATTTTTGATTAAATAAGTGAGCATAAGAGAATTCTTTCATATTTTTTAATTCTTTATATTTATTTGTTAAATAAAATAATACTTTTAATATAATATATTTTTAAGTTGTTTGCTATTCTTGGAGACTAAAGTAAGCACCAGTATGTGTGATATGCCTAGTTTGTTCAGTCAATCGCAGTTGCATCACCAGTAGTGGTCATGTTATTGATGTAGCATGCATGTAGGACACCGAGAGAAAGTTTTGTTTACCAGGTCAATAATGCAAACATCAATCATTCCGCTCAATCTAGGTCCTCAAAGCAGAGGTCACTGAAGACAGAAGTCTCGTGCCAAAGTTCATCATGAAACCTTATCATTGTTTCCACACATCATCACCAATCATATAAACCTGCAGGAGTGACAGTCCTACCAGAACATTCTGTTTGCTTGACGTACACTGTATTTTTTCTCTCCCCAATAGAAATATCCAGTGTGTTCTATAAGTGTTTGTCTCTATGAGAACGGTTTCCAGGTTGTAAGGGTAGGGCTGATAAGGGAATCAGTCACATGGGCTGAGCCTCGTGAGAGCTTCAAGGTTTCCTTCAGGAAGAAACTCGCTGACCTGACTAATAAAAGCCATGTATCTTACAAACAAATGTGAGTTCCTCTAAGGAAAAGCAGAGTCTGGTTCTTTATCAGTCTGCTAGCGACACACTGTCAGATTACAAGCTCCAGACAAGGGTGCTAATGACTGAAATTCCAACTTGTGTACCTGTCTATATGCATGTCTAAAACACTGAAGCAAAAATACTTCACATAGCATGAACATGTATGACTTAATGAAAGTGACAGATGCTTTTAACTGCAAAGCCAAAATCTTTAGGTCCAAACAAGACCTAAGGATTCAAAAGAGCTCTCAACAATTAGCCCAAAGGCCATCAATCAAGTCCACATCTACAATGACCCCCCCCACATTTTTAATACTATTACATTGATTTATTTAGAAGGCTTTTTAACCCAAGCGACATCCAAATGAGGAACACTGCAAGCAAGTTCAACAATATTTCAAATACACATTACAATGCCAAGTTTCAATATGATGGCAATATGCCTGTGTAATGTAACGTTCAAAAGTTTGGGGTCAGTAAGATTTTTTTTTTTTTTTTTTTGAAGGAAATGAATACTTTCATTCAGTAAACTGATAAAACACAGTAAACTGATAAAATGTGACCGTAAAGATTTATAATTGTTAAAAAAGATTTCTATTTCAAATAAATGCTGTTCTTTTAAACTTTCTATTCATCAAAGAATCTTGGAAAAAAAATGTAATGGGTGCTAAAAAATTCAGTTTTGCCATCACATGAATAAATTTCATTTTAAAATATATTGAAATAGAACACCGTAATTTAAAATTGTAATAATATTTCACAATATGACCATTTTTATTTACTGTATTTTTGATCAGCCTTGGTGAGAATAAGAGACAAAGACTGAGATAAACACTCGTAGATGACGTTTTCTTAATAGACCATTTGTATGCCTTCGATTTATATCGCTCTTGATGCTTACATCAATGAGGGTCAGACTATCGTTCTTACACTCCATTTATACTATCAATTGGTGAGTGTTAATTTTGGTGACCATATCTGCCTTAAAAACAAGATGCAGGTTTCTAAAAAATTGTGCCTGGATAGAGGGTGCAAGGACCGCTTACCTGGAGGTACACTGTACCGGGTGGCGTTACTGCCGTCGGGCTGGGGTGAGGCTTTGCTAGGCTCCCGAGGAGAGAGTCTGTATGGAGAGCCCGGTCTGCCCACTCCACCATGAGATTCCTGCTCCATCAGCTTCAGATCATATGGCATGTAAGCGAACGTCTTACCTGGGGACAGGACATAGAGGAAAGGCTATCAGATACTCACAGACATCAAGCAGACAGGCAAAGACACAAAACAGAATGACAAGTGCACATTCTAATAGCAGTCCTCTCTATTAGTGATCATGAAAACATCTTATTCAAACCATACTCAAAGTCCACCATACATTAGTCACAGGTATAGATATAGAAAGGCTAATTTAGTGCTATCACTGTAAATGCTCTGGCAAGTGAAATGTCAATGCAGGTTTTTAGAGCTACAGTCTGCCAGTCTGTGAGAAAGAGGTTGAGGAAAACTTGGTGTTTCTAATGGATATCACTACAAGAGAGTGACCTAATGTTCCTTTTGGTTGGCTGCTTCTGTCTGGCTCTATCAAAAACAGCACTGTTTCTTAGCTGAGAAGAGCAAAGTCCACTGTCTCTCTCCCGCGCATTCGACACCCTTCAAAAATCTGTTTTGGAGACCTATTATAAAGCAGGAGATGAGGAGGAGGAGGAAAAACAGGAAAAAAAACGTCTGTCTTTGCTGTTACTGTCTTTGCTCAAACTTCTTGGCATGTAAAAACCGAGCGAGAGTGCATGGGAGGATAAAACAGAGGCACTATAGGCACATCACAATCTTTTTGTTATGCAGCGGTCCATCTGCTTGTCTTTCTGTCTGTTTGTCTCAGGGGTGTTTCTGTAACCTCAATTTTGTATTGTTCATTGCTCTCTTCCCCTCAGAGACAGCTTTTTTGGTCAGGAGTTTTCCTAAACAAAAAGTGACAAATGTTCTTGGATGGGATTAGTTCTATATTTGGTAGGATGGGCAATGTCAAAATTACCAAAGCCATGCCAGTAAGTTTTCTGAACATTAAGATTATACTGTCTTTTACCTTCTATAAAACGAAGAAATAATCAGAGGCAAAAGCAATCATGAGCAAATTTACGTTTGTTAGAGTTCCAAAAAATGAAGAAAAAAAGAAAAGAAAAAAAAGCACGTTTTAATTTTAACGTTTTGACCGTGTAACTAACCAAAATGTCACAACTGGATTTTAATGAAAATAAATAAAAATGACAGACTTTACTCTAGTGATTTTGTTTGCTTAAACCCTGCCCACACTCACAATAACAACAACATTTTGTGCTTTTGTAAAATAAAGAGAAAAACTGGGTGTGCTTTCTGTTGTCTCGGTCTCCGTGAACTTCTTTCTGGAGTGCGTCACAAAAATGAACCAAAACTCCGCATATACTTGCCACACAGACATGAGAAACATTTATATAAAAAGCTTGAAATGTCTACTTTTAAATGAGCTCATTATCTGTGATGTGGTCACACACACGCACAAGCTATTCATACGTTAACTGTCCATGTGAGCCACGCGAACCTGCAAACGCCCCCCATTGCACCTCGATACAACAAAGCATCAAGCTTCATCAGGTACTTATATTTTTCATTGTTTTGAAGAACTAAGTCTTGAATTTACCTCAGAAGAATGTGATGTGATGCATGGCTTGATCCAGAGGATATCATTTCTGACAAGTCGTTCATTTTTTTCTTACTTACATTAATGATGTTATTTTTACATTAAACGTGTACACATTTACTAGTTGGGCTTTTCCCAAACTATATTGCCAGACTAAAAAGTGTGAAATCAAGTGAAACATGTCGATATATGAAATATATAAGCAGATAAGCAACGTTTCATTGCATCTAGACTTGGTATGACGCGAGGATGTTTTTATGCTCTATAATATAAAAAAAAAAAAAAATAGTGATATAAAAGTAATAGTGTTTACACGTGTTTAACATGATGAACGTTACAGTCTAAGAATGTTTAGACCAGTGTTTACTGTGAAATACTGTGTTTGCGAATACCTGCTCAAACTTGGATGTTTATAACGTGCAAAACAATAAAAATATAAAATGTTTTGTGCATCACTAACTATAAAAAGCATGCTTTTGTTATGATTGGGCAATATTATACTACTAGTGATTGATTGCTAATGTAAAATTTGTATTTTTTACAGTGACCAGATACCAAAAGTCTCTTCAAATTGTTTTTGGACGTAAAACTTTCTGCTTCAAATGCAATCAATAATTTACTTTTAATCTGATTTCTTTTGTTAATGTTGTTCCGAGTCAGTAATTAATGGGGGATTGTCCAAAATGTCTCCAAAATTAATACAAATGGCCACAAAATTCATGATCACAAAAAAGTACTTGTATGAGATTGTGTGTTTTTTTATTATAACATATTTAAGCAATATAACGATTTCAAACTTGATATTGATTTTATACATACGTTTAATAAACATGTTTTTTTTTTTTTTTTTTAGTTTATTTGTTAGTTTATTTAAACATTTATCTCAACATTATTAAGGCAGTTGTAATTGTACCAATTCAGATGTACCTTTTGTGCCACCTCTGCAGTGAAAAGATAAATTTTGTTGTTAAGGATGTTATATGGTAACAGCTCTATATAGCATCTTATTATTCTAATTGTATGTATTGATTAAATATCAGACACAGGCAGTAAATGTGGATCTTTTAGATTTTTAAGGAAAGCTGGTCTGGTTTTCTTGACTCAGTCTCGCCCTGCCTTGGTCTCAACCCCTCAAAGTCTTGGTCTTGTCTTGGTCTCAACACAATCTGGTCTTGGTCTTGACTTGGTCTCGGTTAAGGTGGCCTTGACTACAACACTACAAGCTGTTGGCCTATGAATCTACTCTGTCCAAATATCTCAAGTGGATACTGATCAAAGAGCAAAGGCAAAATGAAAAGACTTTTCAGAGGGAACGATTGCTGTTGGATTTATGGGGTTTTCTCAATTTACCACATTTGAGCGATTTTTGTGTATTCTCTCTCTCACTCCTCCTGTGTCTGACTCACCTTCTCGGTCCAGTACAGTGGGGCTGTGGGTGGTGACTCGTGGTCTGCGATCAGACTCGTTCTGGTCCAGTCTCTGCTTGTCCTCCTGCACGGACTCATGCACAGCTTTAATTTGGTGCTGGAACATTGCAAAGCCGCTCAATGCACCTCCGGGAACACCACTGTGACCAAATGGAGCTGAAACCTAAACAAACCATTCCGTAAGAGAGAGGATTCAAATGTGGCCAAAATGCTGGATTGATGTACACCAAAAATGCTCCATTAAATTAAATATTTAAATTTGTCATTTAAAGGTGAATGACTTAATGACTTAATTCCATTAATAAGTAATAGCTGCTATTTGCTTTGCAACAAGATGCTACAAGTTTATCATGTAAATGTTGTGAATGGCCAATCAGGGCCTCAGTTAGATTAAATTCATTTCACAGCCACACCAAATCGCCACAACAGACAGCCTTCAATCTGATTGATCAGCCTAGAGCAACCAAACATATTCTCACTCATCATGATTTCACAGTGTGGAAAATCAATTGGCATTTGCTGATTTGTTTGCTGATTGCCGCAGAAGCGAATCACAGTGCTTGATCTGCGGAAGTGGAGATGGAGGCAGGACTCACGTGGCGGGGTGGCTGGGCCCTGTCTCTGTCCAGAGGGGCATATCTGAATGCTAAGTGGGGGTAGAGGCTATGGGGACTGACCATAGGGGGGATGGTGGCGGCCCGCTCCTGTAGCTGATGCATGTTGAGGGGTTTGGCTGAGGACACAACCACTGAGCCTGAAGTGCCCAGCAATGATGGCTTCTCCAAAGAGAAAAGTCTGCCACAGTAAGGAAGGAACAAGAGAATAAAATGTATTAACTACTGATACTCTACTGTAAGTGACGACAAAATGGCAAAGCAGCCGGAAGTAATTTTTCATTCATTCACAGTCTATCCCCCTACTTTTGTACAATATAAATTTTTACAACCTTTGCACAACTAAATAATCACTTGGGTAAGTAAATTAAAATAAAAATATTCAAATAAAACTTGTAAAACTATGTATAACTAAGTAAAAAATGTATTACACATCATGGCTCAACATATATTGGCAGGCAGAATTAGTTTTCGTCGCGCCAGTAGTTCAGATTTGGTCGGCGAACATTTTTTTTTTACTGAATTCAACTCAAAATGTATTGTATTTTTACTGTATTCAACACAATGCATTCTCAGGGAATCGAACCGATGATCTCACAGGCAACAGAAACGGAGCTACGGAAATTTTAATTTATTTTATATTTGAATTTATAATTGAAATGTACAATTTTATAAATAAATTCACACAAATGAATTATTTTTTAAATGAAAGCACCACCTTATCCATGATACTAGAAACCAATAGCACTTTCTGTACAAACGCCCCATAATAAAACAGGACCAGCATTTTCTCACCTTTGTCGGTCAGGTTCAGCCTCCACATCCTCATCCGCACTGCAGGTGGCGCTAGAGTCATTATCGGAGTGGTGCTGCTCCCCTTGTTTCTCCTCTTTGTCCTTGACCTCTGGCTCAATCTTCACTTGCACCTGTGCTCTTTCACTGCTGGGTATGGTCATCTCCATATCCTGTGGCTCGCTCTTAGGATGGATCTGCATTTCATATGCAGAGTGTGTCCGTTCATCTTGAGGAAGCCCGTCTCCAACTCCTCCCTCTGGACTCTTCTCTACTTTCACCCGCAGCTCGCTGTACAGAGGATCCGGGCCCTTGGCATCTGCCACCGGGCCCTTGGCTGCAGTGACATCCAGGTCTGATGTGCCGTCCAGAGCTGAGCTGGGATGAGTTAGAGAGTCTGAGGTTTTGGTGGGGTCGGTTTGAGATGGAGAGGGTGCACTCTCTGTGTCCGAACTGTTATCGGGACCTGAGGAAAGGAGATGAAAGAGCGTATGATTGAGCCATCACATCCTCTTTAAATTCTTCATTCATCTGTGCAAAGAGGGCACAGAATATCAAATCCAATCTATTTCAATCTCTGCTACAGAAACACAAAGGGAGAGAAGCAGAAAACCCAAACAACCCTGCCGTGACAGAGCAGAGTTGGCATTTGAGGTCACCATCGCTGCACGCGGCATCATGCAATCAAGCTAATGCACTTCTGGACCGCAAACATCCTTTGGCTAATCACTACCTTGACACTCCTACCACGTGAAACATCCACCAGGGCCACAGGAAGTGCTACATATAAAATACATGTAACTTTGCATACACACTACCATTTGATTGCTCCTGTGATTAATGCATATTGAAAGTCTTTTATGCTTACCAAATTGTTTGATTGAAAATACAGTAAAAACAGTAATATTGTAATATAAACAGTAATAATAAAATTTCAAATAACTTTCTATTATATTTTAAAATGTAATTTATTCCTGTGATGGCAAAGCTGAATTTTCAGCATCATTACTCCTGTCTTCAGTGTCACATGATCCTTTAGAAATCATTCTAATATGCTGATTTACTGCTCAAGAAACATTTCTTATTATTATCAATGTTGTAAACAGTTGTGCTGCTTAATATTTTTGTTGAAACAGTGGTGCGTTTTTTTTTTTTTTTTTTTTATTATTTTTAACAGGACTCTTATGTGTAGAAAAGTTCAAAAGATCACTGACATTATAAATGTCTTCACTGTCACTTTTGATCAATTTATTGAATCTTGTTATATATAACCACCAGGCAAAAGTTCACTAACTTACATCTCCACAGGAACAGGCATAACACATATAAACACACAGATGTATTCCACCTGCCTGCAGGTTGCAAAGAGCCAAGTTGTCCTCAAGAAAGCCAAAGAAGCAGCACACAACCAACAACTAGAAAGCAACTATCCTTCTCTCCCTCCTCCATTCCCTGTCTGAAAATGACTCCTCTCCATCATCTATAATTCCTTCCTCCTCTTGCTGTGCGGAGGCTCTCTGCCACTCTCACAGTCTATCTGGTTCTCTGTGTCTCTCTCAGAAAGCGATGGAGAGTGATGAAGGCTAACCTGCTTGGCTCCAGGAGTATGTCAGCAGAAAGAAAAAAAGCAGAAAGAGCGAGGTTTGAGGGAAGGAGAGGAGGGAGAACAGAAGACAGCAGAATCTAGCACATGTAGCTTTCCAAGTAACCAAGGAAAGCAGACCAGGGAAGCAGCCTTGCAGCTTTCGGTTTTTGCAAAGAGAATCTATGGAATCTGGAATTACGCAAATCAAAAAGGAAAGGGAATACCATTAAAAAGTTTAGGGTCAGTAAGTTAAAAAAAATTAATATGGCAGGGATTTATTTAAATTAATCATAACTGACAGTAAATATTTTTACATTATTTAAGAAAAAAAGCCATTTCAAATAAAAGCTCTTCTCTTGAACTTTCTAACTATCAAGAATCCTGAAAAAAAATGTATCACATTTTTCACAAAATTATTAAGCAGCACAACTGTTTTCAACATTAATAATAATAAATGTTTTTTGAGCATGAAATCAACATATTAGAATGATTTTTGAAGGATCATGTGACACTGAAGACTGGAGCAATGATGCTGAAAGTTCAGCTTTCAGCTTTTCCATCACAGGAATAAATTACCCTACACAGTAGTCTAAGATGGGGTAGAGAAAAAACAGACAATCACTAGGAGAAAGAGGGAAATGAGACAGAGCTAATAATTGTTATTGTTCTTTAATTTGATTGTACAAGTGTAATTTCAAAAGTGCTGATATGAAATGTTGCACTGTTTTTGCAGTGTTTCAGACAGACATTGCTAGGCCTGAACTGGCTGATTTTCTATTTGTTTAAAATTCATGTTACTCAATATGAATTTCTTGTTTATAGAATATCCCAAGGAATATCTCAGCTTAGTTTCTCCCAAGGTTTTTTTTTTATGTCACCAGACTTTGGGTTCTTTGCTACTGTCACCTTTTGGTTTGCTTAGATGGGGACACTAAATATTCTGCAATATTATTACCATTAACCAGATAATAACATTATTTTATCGTTCTGCTTAAGATTTTAATTTGCAAACAAGCAGAGATGGTCTCCAAAACGTGTGCAGCACTTCATTCACGATTGAGGCAGGTGGAGCTACTGTATGAGGTTTTGCCGACAGTTTGAGGATCCACTCGAGTTACGAGGTTTATTCACAAGCTCGTAGTATAAAGATTAATTCAAGCTCTGGTATGAAGTATAGGCTAAAAAAATAAAAAATAAATTAAAAAACGTTATTAACAAGTATTTTTTTCCAATCAAACCATTTTCGGAACAATAATGTTCCAGAAGGAAAGCAGAACAGAAATATTAAAATACTGATACTGCTCAGAGTGAACGGTTTGAATTTTTTTCATTTTTAAGCCCTGTTAATGACTTGAATGCACTGTCACTATTGGATGAGAACCAAACTAAGCTGGATGATAACATCACTGTTTTCTCCAGAGTTGCTTTATAGATGAATTGAAACCATTCCATAACTGACAAACTTTACATAGTTATTGAACTGAACTGAATCAACGCAAATGATTTCAACTGAATAATGACTGTTTACTAACTTTTTAGAGCTGCTCTACAGCAGAATTGAATTCTGTTTGCATCACTGAACTATTTTCCTGTTTATCACGGTAAAGCTGCTTTAAAAACAATCTGTATTGAATAAAGCGCTATATAAATAAGACTTGACTATCACTCACAACAGTACCTGAATAACAGCACACTCAGCAGAAGCACTCTGATTCCTTTAAGCACACTTTTTTGAGGCTTTAACCAGGGAACGCTTTCACAAGAGTGAGAATGGCAGGCAGAATTAGTACAGATCTTTTATCCCTTCTGCACATTCCCTCTATTTTAACTCTCTTTTCTTTGTGTTTCTGTCTAATTCACTCATTTTCTTTCCCTTTCATCCTTCTCCCCCACCCGACTGGTTCTCTTTTTTTCCCCTGATTCTCACTCATTAAGCGTACAGACACAAGTAGAGGGAGGATGTTGACCTCTGTGGCAGTGCAGCGCGGTCTGGGGTTTTGCTGTCAAATCTAATCAAACGCACTGCAGTCAGACAGGTCAGCACACTGCACTACTGCTCTCTCACTCTCATCCCTCTCTTTCTGTGTCAGTCTGTTTCTGCTCTCTTTACATTACAGCCCCACTGCTTCTCTTCCTCTCTGCTTGATCGGACTCTGGGCTCATGGGTCACAGAGAAACAGACTGACAGTGATGGGTTTTAAGGGTGTTTGTTTAAGCATTAGAGCTTATGTTGGAAGCAGCGGCTGTAAAAGAGTTCAAACCACAAAGAGAGATCCTACCGTCACTCTCCTCGTCCTCATCAGGCGCAGGATCGCTCTGTGATGAGTCTCGATTTCCACGGAGCCGGGAACCCTGCACACAACAACATGAGGAATAGTTTACAACAGTTTATACCACAATCATGTGTATTCATAAAGACATTTCACAGTTTTTTTGTTTTCCTAAGACACACTTTCTGTGTAACTACTTTCTTACACTTTTTCAGCATTATGCATAAAAACAGCCAAAGCAACTGTGACTAGTAAGAAAAAGTTACTTTTGAACTAGTTTTTCAGTAACTAGGAGAGATATTAGATAAACACTATCATTCAAAAGTTTGGGGTCAGGAAGGTTTTTTTTTTTTTTTTTTTTTTTTTGAAAAATTAATTTTATTTAGCAAGGATGAGTTAAATTCAAAAGTAAAGTAAACAGTAAAGACATTTATTATGTTACAAAAGTTGTTTATAATGCTTTTCTTCTGAACATTTCTATTCATCAAATAATCCTGAAAAAAAATTATTACTGTTTCCACAAATATCTTAGGCAGCACAACTGTGCTCAACATTGATAATAATAAGAAATGTTTCTTGAAAACCAAATTAGCATATTAGAATGATTTCTGAAGGATCATGTGACACTGAAGACTGGAGTAAAGATGCTGAAAATTCAGCTTTGCCATCACAAGAATAAATTACATTTTAAAACATTAAAACAGAAAACGGTTATTTTAAATTGCAATAATATTTTATAATATTACTGTTTTTACTGTATTGTTAAATAAATGCACAACTTCTTTCAAAAAGACCCCAACCTTTTGAAAGGTAGTGTAAATATTTAGATGTAGAGTCGTGATTGTGATCATTTTTAGTATTTTAAAATATATAAGATATCAACAAATTACTAAAATATAAATAAGTATTATCTATAGTAAAATATCAGTTATCCAATGTGAACATTTCAATGAAGCAGAAACTGATCCACAGAAGTGTCTTCAGAAACACTTAAATACATATAAATATGTTGGCCAATAAAGGAGATAAATCACTGTTCAGATATTTCAACCATTAATGGGAGTGTTTGGATGTAGCAGATTTATTCAATGAATGCTAAATCTGTACTTGTACCTTGTGTTGCCGTAGAAGATTGTCTAGGTTGTATCGTCTCTTGTTGTTGAAGTAAAAGTTCTTACATTGAGCTTCACTCTTAGTGCCTACCATCTTAGCAATGGCTGACCAGTTCCTACCATGTTCAACTAGCCCTGTGCACAAGAGAAAGAGAGAAAGATTATGAATGAAGAGAGAAAAGTCACCTTCCACCAACTGCAACAAAACCCTTAGTGTTTAAAATGTTTAAAAGCATTACTGATAGTTATCTGACTGGCTGGATGGTGCCTGTTATTAACCACAAGAACATTCAATAAAGGTCCCATGATAACATGAAGACCATCTTTCCTCCAGAGGCACTAAACACATCTAAACATGAAATATGGCTGGGTTTCAGTAAAAATGACTGTGCCACTCTAGCTGAACACCTGATGAGCAGAATCAGCCTGATTTTTGAGCATCCAACAGGAAGAAACAGTGATGATTACTTCAGGTTGCACTAATAACAAATTAATTATCAATATTAGGTCAAGAAATCAGAAAGGATTGTTATCCATGGGTACCTTAACAACAGTTGCATTTACTCTCTGTTGGTCAGTGTGGCTAATTCATGTGACCAGATCCACTTGAATCTGATGTGAAATCTGCATGTGGAAAGCTGTCACTTTCAAGCTAAATTCCTAATTTTGAAATTTGAAATGACTCAATTTCAAACTCTTAACTCTAAACTGCTTGACAACAGTATATAGACGACATATCTACTGGAACAGTAAAAGAGGTTTCTTCTGCCATTTTTCAGGTTCTTAAAATGTCCCAATTTGCTGGCAAATTAAAATGAAAAAATTGTGTTGTGTAAACTGACTTTACCCTGTAAATGTGTGTAATTTGTATTTGTCCATTCAAGGTGTGTCATAGTATGCATTCATGTGTGCCAGCAGCAGTTGTCAGTTTTAGTGAAAAAAAAAAAGAAAAAAAAAAAAAAAGATTCACATTGAATAAACACATTGTGCTATAAACACTGTGTTCATATTTTATGTGTCATACTTTAAATGATCCCCAGAAAGTAATCGAGCTACACAATCAGCACAGAAACCAAATTAAGTCTGTGATACTGTGTGCCTTTGCACTTACAAGGAAAGTTTGGACCAGATCAGAGCAGTTCACATGTCACTGATCACTGCCATGATCACGAAAGCCCACACCACCAACTGCCAACCGAGATATTCCAACTAGCTAGATGTTCTCAGACACCATGAGGACGGTAAACAGTGCCAAATACTCAAGAGGCTGTGACGCTCACATGCACTAATTCCCAATGATATTTATCATCAGTACATTACAGCAATTGTTCAAAGAAAACAAATACCCTAAAGACTTGTTATGCAACTAAGCAATTCTAACAGAAATCCAAGCCCGAAATGAAGTTATCAACATTGTATTTGAACTAATGCTCAACAAGCCAGGATGGAAGAACTAGATGTCTTGAAATGACACAGGTTTAAATAGTTTGTCATTTGTCAAGTCCCTGCATAAAAGTGACACTGCACTTGAGTGAATCTGTAATCACTTGTCCAAGAAGTTAGCCACAGTGTGCTGGAAAGGAGACCACAACTAGCACCTAGACTCATAATGAAACTGTGTGTGGTGTACTGAATGAGTACTGAATGAATCACTGCAAACATCAACCATCTTGAGCCGCAGTGGTTTATGGCACAAGCTGACCTTGATTCGGCTCTACATAAAGCTTCTCTCTGTTATCTCGCTCCACTGACATTGTGCGACAGAGTAAAACCTGTTTAATACAAACAAGCAAGAATGTGCATGATTTAATAAATCATCAAACTAAAGAACTTCCGAACTTTAATGCCGCCTGTTTCAGAAAACAGTACAGAGCCTCTCATGTCTGCACAGCAGCTACAGTGATTCATGTCAGAATATAAAACACCACTCAGTTCCTCCAAACAAATATTGAAACTCAGTGTGCAGTTCTCCTAGTCCTGAGCCAATCATGTTAGACTGTCCTCCAATTAAACTGAACTGTGCAGTGACACTGAAGGCTCACCAGAGGTCTGTGCGAAAGATACAGGGAGAAACACACACACACCTTCATGTTTGTTCCTCAGTGGACTGAACTTCCCCTCTACTAAAGAGAAGATGAAAAAGAGCACAAAGAAAGAGGAAGCAAAAGGAATGCACTCAGATGACCGCAGTCTGACCTGAAAACACTTCTCCAAGCTCTGATGCTTTAAAAAGCTCCGGCGGTAGTTTGTTTGTTAATGTGTCTGAGAGTGAATTTAATTTTTTAGTAATGCAAACACTCACTGCACTTAAATTTGTTTATCTGTTAATATACTGTATGTGTGTGTGTAAATTTGCTTAATGCAAAAAACATAAGTGTGCCTTCAATATCTTATAGTATATGATTAGTATATGTTAGAGGTCTCAGAAGGGCTGATCAACAAATTTACAAACAATGCTTCACAAAAGTTTTTGTGATAAGGTAAATAAAAAGAATTTTAAAAAGAAGTTTTTTTAGACAACCTCTATTTTTCACTGTCCTCCTTTCCAGGACATTAATGCAATCAGTCAAAAACAAATACCAACCAGAAAATAAATTCCACTGTTTGATTCAGTGCAAAAAGAGGAAGCCTCTTTTTCTTGGTCCATTTCTGCTGTCACACTGACAACAACTTTGGAAACTGAAGTGTGCAGCTGAACCTAGGCCTGTTCAAGAGAATCTTGTGAAAGCTCAAGATCAAGATCAAGTCCAAGCAATATTTCACCAATAATTAAAAAAAAGTTATATTTTTCTTGAAGAAAATGAAGCACATTTTAGGACCATTTAGATTTAGCACATTTCTCTTCCGCATTCTCATTCCTAATAAAACTAATAACAATAATAAATCTCATTACTGCAATGTAAGGAAATTATGCTATATATCTGATCTGCAAACTATTTACACACCATGATAATACAGTCAAACCAAAATTTATTCAGACACCTTGACCATTTCATTAATTAATACAGTTTATTCACTATAGTAAAAAAAAGAAAAAAAGAAAAAAAAAAGGTAATAAAATATGACAAGATCTCAGAGTTAAACTGTGTGAGAAAAAAAAAATATCTTAATTATGTCAGATAACACTTAAGCAAAACATGGTCAGGTCAAAGTGTCTGAATAATTTTTGGTTCCAAATTTATCAATTTTACTGGTAGTCCACTGTATGAAGAATTGTTGGGTATAATATGTACAGTTTACTTTATTTTGCTATCCTCACTTATATAAATGAACTATAGTGTCCTGCACCCACTAGTAGAAATATATCAAAAATATAAAAAAATGTCTGAATAATTTGGTTTGACTGTATCTGTTGTACTGCCTGTAACTATACTGATAAAAAGAAGATATTGTAATAGAAATGTTTTATGTTTAATATCTTAATATAAAAGAGATTCCTTGTTGAGAATAATGGTCATACTGGTAATTTAGTTGCATTTCATGTTTTGACGACAAATATCAAATATACAAATATCTGTAATGCTGGAAATGCACGTGTAAGACATGCAGATGAACATGGCTGACCAAGGAAGCGCACAACTCGTCTGTGCTGGATAAACAATGCAATGCCTTTAAAAATTGGAAATTGAAAATTTGAATGAGTAACATACAGACATAAATGGGTAACTTAAAATAGTAAATTTATTATTTATTAATTAATTAACTCTATTTAAATATACACTGCCATTCAAATATTTGGGGTCTGTAAGTCTCTTATGCTCACCAAGAATGTATTTATTTGATCAGAAATAAAGTAAAAACAGTAATATTGTGAATTACTACTACAATTAAAAATAACCATTTCAATATATTTTAAAATGCATTTTATGGCAAAGCTGAATTTTTTTAGCAGCCATTAATCCAGTCTTCAGACACATTTCTTATGATTATAAATCTTGAAAAAAGTTAACAGCTGCTTAATATGTTTTTTTTAAACCGATATCCAGGATTCTTTGATGAATAGAAAGTTCAAAAGTACAGCATTTATTTGAAATAAAAATCTTTTGTAACATTATTAATTTCTTTACTGTCACTTTATCAATTTAATGTATCCTTACTTTTAAATATGTAGTGTATATTTATATACGATATAAATTTGCATTGCATTAATGAGAACAATAATTTTTTTGCCTTACAGTAATAAGAATTTTGTGGAAAATGTGATAAACTGTCATGAAATAATACCATAATCGTCCAAAAACAAGGCTTCAGTTTCTTCCCGTTTAATTACGAGGTGACATGTGACCTGGACATGTTTTCTGTGAGATCCAAAAAGCTTTCATTAAACTTTAAACTCAGAGCAAAACATTTGCCCTCTGGACTACTCCTGTCATTCTTTCACTGTGTTTAGAGGTGAATGGTCGTCTTGTAAAGTTTCTAGTGTGTCAAACAGTCACAGTTACTTCAGTTTCTGATCTGAATAATCACTACAAAGAGGATGCTCACAAATGCAACCCCAACCAACTTCCCCAACACAGGAAAATATGCAAAACCACAAAGACATAAAATAAGTAGAGCACAAGCGAGATGAAATGTTTGTGCATGTGTGAAGATTGAGCCAACTGAGAACCAGAGAAGGAGTGGGGGAGGGAGATGAAGTAAAAGTCAAGCAGTACCTTTTTTGGCGATCTCCATCTCATCCTCTGTCCAGCGAGACGTCTCTCCAGCTTCAACCGCGCCTGTAGCGACACACACCGTCAGCGTCAGTGAGGGAAAACTCGGGCAGCGCTACACGACACGGCTCATCTCGCACCCTCCCTCTCTATCTGTTTATACTTGGGGGCTGCAGAGACCTCCACCCTCCTCAAGAACTTCCCTCCCTCCCTCGGTCTCTCTCTCTCTCTCTCTCTCTGTCCTCAACCGTTTTCTGTCCTTTGCCCCGTTTATTGCTTTCCCTTCTTGGCGCTCACTAGATTCAACTAGGCAGTCTCACCTCTCTCTTACTCCTGTCTCTCTCTTTCTCGGTGTCTGTCGGAGAGTCCAGTCAGCTGATCTCAAGCAGACAGTGGAGGAGTGCAGAAGCACCACCCTTCTGGGTCTAAGACCAACACACACACTCACTCACTCACCCATATCATTAGGCAGTCTGTCTCATAACAGTAGCCAAGCTGAAGCGAACAGTGCAACAACCCCTCCCTGCGTAATTTCCACTCAAACTACAGTGAGAGAGAGAGAGAGAGAGAGAGAGAGAGAGAGAGAGAGAGAGAGAGAGAGAGAGAGAGAGAGAGAGAGAGAGAGAGAGAGAGAGAGAGAGAGAGAGAGAGAGAGAGAGAGAGAGAGAGAGAGAGAGAGAGAGAGAGAGAGAGAGAGAGAGACTGTGCTCTCCTCTCCCGCCCGCTCTGAGGGTCTCCTTGAAATTGACTAAACACTAAGACAGATTTAGCACAGTGTGAACCTCTGACATTTATGCGAGAGCGTGTCCCCACAGTGTTTGGATGACTAGTGTGGCGAGTATCCGCTAAAACTCTTCAAATAAACGTCTCTTTGGTGACCCACTAGACGCTGTTTACGTTACCCGTTGACCCCTGACAGTGTGTGCTTTACGTTCATAAGCTTGAACTCTGCTGCTTTGTCATGTTGATGGCGGTTTAGACGTGGAATTGGTGCATTATGGCTCTTGAGTGCCTGTTTAAAACTTTAAACCCACTTTAAAGACGGAGAATGACAGAAAACTTCATCAGGCAAGATGGGTAAACCCCTTTAAGCCCATGAGGGCTTGAGGTTTAATAGCTCTACTGAGCAGAGGCCAAACTGGAGACTCAATCACGAAACAGCGGGAATGACAAAACACAATTGGTGACCCTTCTTTAAGGTACGGAACACTAATTAGCCACATATTCTGACGTGGGCGCCGACCGCATTCAGCAGCAAATGTAATGAACACTAATTACTGAGAACTGAGGTCTCTTAATTCATTTTAAAGTGGCACCAAAAGCCAAATGAAACAATCAGGTCGGTCTTTCATTCCCCTTTTCACTCTAATCAAACTCCTCCTGAGACTCGCCGCGTTTACCTGCCTCTCATTATTGTCTCCATGGCGATCCCTCCACCCGCTGTCACCACGGCAACACAAACTCAGAGACCTTGAGTCTGGCATTGGGTGGCAGGAAGAAGAGAGCGATTCGGAGATAGGAAAGAATGGACAAACAGTCTCACTGAGAGAGCGAGAGAGAGACAGCAAAAGAGCTACAGAAAAAAAAAAAAAAAAAAACACGAAAGAAGGGAACAAAACAGCGCAAAGGGAATAAACAGTAAAATGAAGAAAAACTCTCTAGATGTCAGTGAAAGAACAGAAGTGAAATAATGCTACTGATTTGTGAGCCTCAAGGATCAAACCCACAGTGTTTCTGTCTGATAGGCCTTCTATCACAACAGCATTTGAAGCAAACCCCCACAAGCACGCACATACACCTTGCTGCGGTCAGAGAAAGCAGCAAACTAGGTGACTTTCAGGCTTTGTAATGAGGTCGCCGAGGAACAGATCACACTCACACTTTTACAGACTGACCACACGATCAGCAGACAGACATCATAGCACCACACAGATGCACCTTTCTGAGAGGTGAGAGAGTAAAGAGAGTGAGTGTGTGGATGTGAAAATGAACAAAAAAAAAAAAAAAGGGCAAGTATGTGAGAAACATTGCGCTTACCTCTTGTGTCTGCGCTGACTGCGGGAGAGGGTTTCGCAGCCTCTCGAGCTGGTTTTGGCACCGGCTCAGGTTTAGAAGGGGGTGCTGGCTCTGGCAAAACTAAGCAACACACAGAATAAACCATCAGGACTTGGGCTCATTCGTGCTTATGTGTGTATGTGCCCTAGTATTGGGAAGTCCGATTCATTATAAGCAAATTAGTTTGTTTGGACAGTTCACTAGTCCTCAGGTGTTCCCACAATATTTCAGTTTTGTGTAATTCAGTTTTTAGTTAAGTGATTTATTTATTTATTTATTTTTTGCCTAACTTTTTGTAGTTTATTACAATATTGTCAACCTAGTTGACTAGCTGTCAACATGACAGTCACCTCCCAACTTCCAGACAATTTTACATTATTTAAAAAAACAGAAACTGACAGTTTGACCGAATCTAAAAGAGTTAAATCTCAACAATAATGTAAGATTTTAAAAATATTTTTACTACAATTTTTTTTTTTTTTGCTGGCCCAGTTAGGTCATTAGTTCAGATTTTTACTTTTCACAACATTTTGCTAGTCCCATGAAGAGGAAAAAAAAAAAAAAAAAAAAATATTTTTAGTGACTTATTTTATAGGCATACTAAAAATGCATGTATATTTTTCATTTAACAATTTTCTTTTATTAAAAAAAAGATTACTACATGAATTTAAGTTTGAGTTGAAAAATAGCTTGAATGAATTACACTACCTTTCAAAAAATAAAGAATTTAATAATTGAGGCATTATTTTGATCAAAAGTACATGTATATGATTACAAAAGATTTCTAATTGAAATAAACGCTTTTCTTTTGAAATTTCTAATCATTAAAGAATCCAGAAAAAAAATGTATCATGATTTTCTACAAAAATATTAAGCAGCATGACTTTTAAATTAAATACAATAATATTCAATGCATCACATCAAATCAAATGTTTATGTTTTTGCAAGGCATAAAAACATGCTTGAAAAATAAGATGTAGTGACAATGCAGCTCAAGTAAGTTCAAGTAACAGTTGTGCATGTTACCTTGTTCAGGTGGTGGTGGAGGTGGTTCTTCAGCCACCACAGACGCAGCCTCGTTATTGGCCATGGAGCGGGTGGTGATGCGGCCTTTGCGTCTGCCCTGGCTGTTGGCAGTCTTTCGGCCGCGTGGCGTGCTCTGCTCCTTACCCTCTTCCTCCTCTCCCTCACACTTCTCTTTATCTTTACTGATGTCCCTGCAGAGGCGAAGACGAGGAATAAAGGCTCTCCTCTGCACTGAACTCAACTCAATTACATCTATTCAGACAGTCAGAGCGAGCAGAGCTCAGAGTTGCAAATGCAGACACTGTGCAAGTTTCTCACCTGCTATGATATATTAGTCTTACAAAGTTCACTATAGAGTTTCCATAACAGAAGCATACCCAGACCACAAAACCACTGGGATTTTTTTAATATAGAATAGTCAAAAATCCCAGTTTTTCATGATGAATTCAACTTTTTGTTGAATTCTTGGTAGTGACATAACAGGTCCCGAGTAAATCACAGTCTCCTCCAAACCAATTGAGTTAATGAGGTTAATCTTAAGCTTATCTGTTACAATAAGGCTCACCGCACAGAAAACAGATCATCTCACCTACTTTACAGTACAGCACACTCATTGTGACAGCAAATGAAACAGAAACGTGTATCATTTTTATCATTAGGGTGGTTTGAGGGTAAAGGTTCTTTCTGATATAAAGAGCAAAATTTTCTCCAAACATTGCCATTTTAAGAACGTATCCTGCATTAACAGAACAATAACTGTGCTGTTGTCACTCCCAAACTTTCAGTGTGTATGTGGCCTTTCAGATTTCACAGTGGAGTTGGGGCAAAAGGGTGAATTGAGGCAAGTTCATCACAACTTAGAAAAAATGGGAACAAACCATGGTACTTACTTGGAGTCCTCTTTTTCATCTTTCTCCTCCTCTTCCTTCTTCTCCTCGTCCTCTTTCTTCTCTGATTTCTCCGATTTGTCCTCTTCGTTCTTGTCGTCTGTCTTGTCTTCCTGTGAAGGTCGCGTTATCTGCTTTAAAGGAAAAGAACCACAATAACAGAAGCATTTAGACAGCTGACCTTTGCAAGAGCACAGACCTGTGACCAGGTTCCCATCACAAGAAAAACTAGCAGTTTACCTTAAATTGTGTCAGCCAAGCTATGAAGTAAAGGAATGATTATGTATCAAACACCAAATGGGTAATATCATTACTTCCGCTACATGTAGGACTTCAATGAAATATGATTTAAGGCTAACAAATATTTCAAAGTGAATATTTTAGTTACATTTATTAAGTTCTCTGTTGCACATGCTTGCACTATCACTCAATAAAGTTTCTTAAAACTAATAGCAACTTGCTGTTAGAATAAATCTTTATGCAAAATAAACTGGAAATAAAGCAAGAATTAAAAAAAACTTTGCCAGGATTTTGGGAAGACCCAGGAGTTTTCTACATTTCTCTGTTTGCCATTGTAACAGAGACCACAAAACGGATGTCACATCAGTTTAAAGCCAGAAAGCAAACCAAAACGCATGCTCCAAATAATCCCTGTTCTGGACTGAATCAGACAAAATTCCTGTCTGGTTACTTCTGATCCATCTCTGTCTCTAATTTTTTCCCCTTAAAAAAAGCAACCAAAAAAAGCTTATCTTGAGCTTAGAATGTTTTTAGAAACATAACTTTGTGCTCAATGGTGCTCAATTTTTTGCCTTTTGAAAACTTCTAATGCATATGACACAAACACAGAATGTAGGTCAAAGGGTAAATATGCAGGATTTCTGGAAATGAATTTCAAAGGAGGCCACACATATAAATGTGCTAAGCATACAATGATGTTAACATATGAGATGAATAACAGGACATAGATGTCACAAAGAAAAAGAAAGGAGCAAGGAGAAGGGGGAAAATATGAACAGAGAAGAGGCAGATGATCAAGAGGGATAAAAGCTAAACAGAGCAAAGGCTGACCAATCAGATCCAAGAACTGTAGGTGGTGCTCAGATGAGAGACTGAGGAAACACCATCCACACATACAAAACACAATGACCCCAATGTTTTATTTTGTAAGTGTAAAGGGAGAGAGTTTAAAGAGCGTCTTTCTCACGAGTAAAATATTATTCCTCCCCCTCTTTTTCCATGAAAGCACATGGCCCAATGTTCATGAAAATCCATAAACATTCCACAGATCTGATTTTTCAGAACTGGATCCTTTGCATCTATAGTCATACATATGATACAATAAATGCGGGTTATTGACATACTACCACTGAAAAGTTTAGGATCGGTAAGATTGTTTTTTTTTTTTTTTTTTTAAAGAAGTCTGTTATGCTCACGATGTTAGGCCCGATTTTCACTCGCTGACAGATTTTGAGAAATCACCTGACAAATGCCTGAAATCGGAGGCAAATTGGTGATCGTTCATGCGAGTGACAATCACGCAGTGTGAATTATCAAAGACGCTATCTGAGAGAATCGACGATGCGTTGCCGACGTCCGTGACATATTTGTCACGCTAAATATCTGGACCTGTCTGCGACTCAAAATCCTGCTGTGTGAAATGTGTTCTGACTGAAAATTACATCGGCAATGACCTACAGCCAATGAGAGAGCAAGATACAGGACAGCGGGAAGTTCGGGGAGGAGTTATAGACCCGCGTCTCCCCAACCATTTCCTCCTCCATAATCCTTTTTTCTTTTTCTCCTTTTTTCACTGCAAATTAGCACAAAGACAATTTGGATTGCAAGCTTCTTGCGGGCTAACATTTTTAATAAAAATTCTAGTCTTGCACGAGAACTCCAGTCTCATGCGTGACCTTGCATTATTTCCTTATCACTTCTCGCGTGTGTTTGATTGTGAAACATAGTTTGCGGACCAGACAGACGTGTCGGCGATTCTTCCTATTGTAAAGTCATGCAATGTGAAACGCTGTCACCGATCCATCGTGCAGAGTTCACACAGCAGCAACTGAATGCTACAGATAGTCCTGCAGTATGAAAAGAACAGTGATCTGACAACTTTGAAAATCATGCAGTGTGAACTCGACATCAGAATGCATTTATTGATCAATACAACAGTAAAACAATAATATTGCGGAAATAACTTTTTTGTATTTTAATTAGGGATGCACCGATACAAAAATTTTGGCTGATACTGATAATTCTTTATATTTGAAAGCAGATAACCGATATATTGTCCAAAAAATCTAAATCTGAATCAAAATTGATACAATTATTTGAGAGCCTGATTACAAAAACAAAAAACTCACCATCAAAAGTCATGTCCCAAGACTTTAAACTTAAATCAAGCATATACTGTACAATACACTAGGCTAGTTTAAACCAGTGTAAGATTCCTTCACTATTAAAATTAATTTCACACTCCTATGGCAAACTTTCCTTATCCAAAAAAAACAAACAAAAAACTACTGCCTTGCAAAGAAACAAAATAATTCCTAAATAATGCAAACAAGTCATTGCACAACATTACTAACGTATCAACAACCAAAATGCATGTGCCATAAATAAAATAAAATATAGCCTCCACAGATAACAATAACATTAAAAATTAACATGTGTCGGCTGATACCGATATGGCGGCCGATATATTGTGCATCTTTCATTTTAATATAAATTAAAATGTCATTTATTCCTGTGATGGCAAAGCTGAATTGTCATTACTCCAGTCTTCAGTGTCACATGATCCTCCAGAAATCATTCTAATATGATGATTCGGTGCTCAAGAAACATCTTATTATTATCATCAATGTTGAAAACAGTTATGCTGCTTAATCTTTTTGTGGAAACCATGATATATTTCTTACAGGATTCTTTGATCAATAGAAAGTTCAAAAGAACAGCATTTAAAAGCACTGATTCTTTTAAAGATTTGTTGGGGAGTCACATCACATAACATTTAACTGTCCAGGTGTAAAGGTGCGGACCACATTACATAAATAAAAAAATAAAGTAATGTTTTTTGTTTTTTTTTTTCAATAGAGTATAAACCATCAATAAAGTTATAAAAAAATTAATACATGATTGTATAACATTTGTATGGCAGTGTTAGTACAGAAACAGATTTTAGGCTTATTTCATATTTCAGAGAAAGCAAACCTAATTTGAGATGTTTCACTTCTGTTTAAACTCTTAAAACAATCCAAGCTTTACAAGAAATCAAAATTAAGCAGTATTAGTAAATTAGGTTTGGAATTTGAGTTTACTTTGCAGCCTTCCAAACATGAGATCTTGTTATTAAGGTTATCGACATGTGCAAAGCAGGTGACGTTATGGTATTTGTAAACAGGCAGGGAGCCGGGTCAGTTTACACTGATTACAAAAGGTAACATATACATAAACACAAATGTAAACAAAGCCAAACTATCAAACCAACTAAATATTTAAGTCTCTAATGTGAACATAGCCATTGTCTAGTGCAGTGTTACATGTGTAGGCCAACAGTCTGGCGATATTAAATAAAAATGTAAGTGCGAGTAGACAAGGTCTCCTTTAGACTAACACTAGACTAAGTGCAGGGCTGCCGTCAGTAGAAAAGGTCTTTTTCCTTTGGTTTGGAGAGGGAGCCAGTGTGCTAATGGCCCAAGGTTCTTTATCATGGTTGCTGGCATGGACAGAGGGACCGGAGCCCCTCCTCCTCCTCCTCGGTCTGTTCCACGAAAGAGAAGCAAAGCACTGGAACAAGCAAAGCTCAGCCAACACAAACAAGCTGTGCAGCTGCCAGATGGGACCAAAAAAAATGTCAGAACCTCTGCCACAGAGACATGGAGAACAAATGGGGGGGGGGGGATTTTTGTTCCATTTTTCCAAATAAATAGATTGAGATTCACACAAGCAAATAAAATTCACAAATAAATAAAGTAAGATTTGATTTCGAAACAAGACAAATGTGTTTCGTCACAAACACAGCTCTGCCTGGCATTGATTTAAGAATCGCTTCCTGTGCATTTGTGGATCACCGCACACATCTATGGATTTTGAAACACTAGCATCAAGACATGCAGACAAATCCACAAATAGGCTGACTCCACCTACCGTTTACTCAAGCTAATCAGATATCTGCCACATTGCTCTGACCTATCGTAGCAGGTTCTCGCTACAACCACCACATTTTGCTTTACACTCTGATTTTGCACCCCGAATGGAACGGTGTTTTGTGGGCGTTCAAACTGTGCTGAAGTGCTGTGATTAAAACACCTTTTCTAAAAGATTACTGGAGTTTAAGGCTTCTTTATATTTCCATCAGGATCAGTGAATCAGGATAAACTCAGGATTATACACCAATTATAATCGTTCACAGATCCTGAGCATCATGATCAGTAACACCCTCTCTTCACCGGATGCAAGTGGTGCGACAGCGCGTCAAAAGCAAATAATACCCATTATATAATCAGTGATACAGTTTACGCTGGATGCAACGCGTTCTGCTTCTGAAGTACTACACATACTTGCGCAATTTACACGACGGACAAATGATTAGTGCATTCGCTTTGATGCATCCAGTGTAGACAGCCTCGCACTGGCTAGACACGATGTAACATGTACGAGCCTTAGCATCACTGCAGCATGTAGTTGGGGTTTTGTGAGTGGATAATGCAAATAAATATCTTGCAATGTTGAAAAATACGTCTTTGCATTTATTTTGGATGCTGTAAGTAACTTTTACAATCAAAAACTATGAAGTCTAATTCAAAATCCAATTTTTAAACATTTTACTATACCAATTTTATTGGCCTTATACTTCCTATTTGAGACAATGCAGAAGAACAAGATAAGTTTTTTCAAGGCAAACGTGCCCTGCAAAACAAGCAAAACGTGACTGGTTGGAGAGAGAGCGTGATACGATTGGCTAGTGCAATATGGCTGTTATCTGATTGGCTTAAGTAGATGGTGGGTTGAGTCCACTTATTTGTGGATTTGTGTGTGTCGTGACACTAGAAATGTTTCAAAATCCACAAATGCGTGCTGTGATCCAGAAAAAAACAGAGGAAGGCATCCACAAATGTACAAAAAGCGATTCACAAATGAATGCCAGTGACAGTGAAAACATATTTGTGGACATTTTTTTATTCGCAAATTTCATTTTTATTTATTTGTGAATCTAATTCATTTTTGTCAAACTCCTGCATATATTTGTGGATCTAATTCTATTTATTTGTGAATTTAATTTTTGTGATTCTCTATATTTATTTGTGCATCAAAATCTATTTATCTGGAAATATGCAACAATTCTAACCCCATAGAGAAAGGGTCCAATACATGAAAAACATATAGCAAGCACAAAGCGGACAGGATCGATCATTCATGTTGTGGGATGAAAAGGTCTAAAGACAATTTACATGGAAATCTCTCCTTTTTTTAGAGAGAGAGAGAGAGATAAGTCTGTTTTTTTAACTTATATGGTTTACTTCATTATAAACCATGCCCCTTTCACCAACCTCTATGCACATGACATTTCAAATGCTTTAACAGATATGCTGGTGTCTATAAAGCAGTGCTATTAACATTAACAAATAAACTAAAAAAAATATTAAAATAATAAAATAAATATTGGATGAAAATTAGAAATGTTTTGGCAACTAAATGCTTTTTTTGAAGTACTAAAATTACTACAACTCCTAAAATAAAAAATTTAATAAAATAGAAATATTAAAAACAATAAAAACAACAAAATACACAACAAAAACACTCAGCCTCAAACTAAAATTAAAACCTGAAAATAGGGCTGCACAACAATTAATCGTGTCCAAAATAAAAGTCTGTTTATGTAATGTGTGTTCTGTGTATATATATGTAAAATTTATATTATCTCTAAATATAATATAAATATAAATATAATATAATCACGATTAATCATTGTGCAGCCCTACCTTAAAATAGAAAAATAAAAAATAATTCAAAATATAAATGCATACTATAACAGTATATGAATAATACTAAAATAACACTGCTACAAAGAAGCTTCTGTTCATGTCCTACTTCAAGATTCAAACCCTGATGTAAAGACAAGATTTTACTCATTCCTGTGCTGACTGTATAATCATGGGTATTAACAGGTTTGCACAAAGCAGATGAAGAGGTTTTTCTCTTTGAATAATTTTACTTTAACCTTCAGAGTTACTTTGACCCTGAAGCAAAAACTCAAAAGCTCTTTAAAGCTATCAAATAATACCCGTGTTTTAATGAATGTTGGTAAAAACTACACAACAGCAACTCACAATCAAAAATTGTGGCTGGAACATTTACAACTACAATCCCCAAGCGTGCCACAAGAAGTCACACAACATGGTCAGTGTATTCGGTAATCATTGATAACTGTTTGAGATCAAATATTGAAAATATATTCTAAATGATTGCTGATATAGCCTAATGAAACTTTCGAATGTGTAAGAGCTCTGAAATAAACAAATTGGTGTTTCAGCCTTCTAGTGTAGTGGAAAAGATTCTTTAAACTTAAAAATACCTCTATGCATTTTCAGGTAATATACAGGTTGTCAGTGAAGTGTAGTAATAACCTGTAATATCCTGCGAAAAAAAAAAAAAACCAGCAACAACAAAACACCCTTTTAGACTGTCTGGGGGCTGATGAAGGTTGGGGGCAGGGACGTGTTAACAGTATTTTCATTTTCAAACATCAACTTCTTGTGGGCTGACTAGCTGACTGATCAGTCTTAAAAATCGTCATGAAACCGAAGCTGTGAAAGCCTTTTCTTCCCTATTGTGTGTGACACATCTAAGTGAAACGGTTTTTCGAACAAAAAAAAAAAAAAAAAAAAAAAAAAAAAAAATGTAGTGCAGGAATTGATTTGTCCAACGGGAAATGATTGAACTGTTGTGGTTTGCTATTGCTGTGATCTCATGTTGACACTTTGCTCCGCCCCCTTGCCGAAAAACACATCAGAAAGATGTCATTGCAAGAGACCTTTTTTTTTTTTCTTTTTTTTTTTTATAAATTATGTGCACGGATAAATCATTTAGAATAAACATCAAAATATTTCATTAAAAAAAAAAAAAGATTTTCACAAGACACAGTGTTCAAAAACAGCTGGAGCACAATGGAAAAGAACAGAATGCAGGATGTCCTGGATGTGTAGGAACATGCACCATGGTTTTTATAATCGGTTACTAAGAACACTAAGTGCAAGTCTTGCACACTTACCACATAGAATGGCCAAATAAAGGTTGTAAGTTCGAAACATTTTAATAAATATTCATTGTTTTTACAAACTATGTTAATAGGCAGTATTTTTCTTTTCAGGAAGATATAGAAAATATATCAATGACATCAATATTTGGGTCTCAGAGGGTTAAGTGCATAGAGGGAGAGGAAGCAAGAATTAAATATTAATCTACTGTCAATATTCTAATATGTTACCTTATCTTTTAGTGGAAACCTCAGCTTTACAGTCAACCTTTGGACACACTTCATTCTGTATCTGTGACATTCTGTGACAGAGGTGAAGCAGCGATTAACATAACCCCCACTACAAATAAGTACTGAAGAGTTCTCCATTTGTTTCATATCACAAAACATCAAAACTATTAACTATTTGAAAGTTTTTCAATTCCCAACAAAACAAAATTGACTTGATATATAATGACAAACGCAATAGGAATAGTAACTCAGTGGCTGATTATCACTCTGAAAAAACATGTTATGAAAGATGCAACTTTAGCACATGGAAAGCTCAGTAAAAATAGTATCATTGTTTTCAAAGCCAAGTGAACAAACAGGAAAGACAATAAGCTACCACAAAAACTCAAATAATCCAATCAAGAAAATGAGGGAGAGAAGACTAGGCCAAGAAAAAACAGCATAACATGGAAACAAAATTGAGCGTCAACAATGTAAAAAAAATTATTATTATTTTTTTTTTAATCTATGCCTTTGTTTTGTCTTCAGGAGATATATGAACAATTTCGCTAAAATTTGTTAGCAGCACACCTCCCGTCCTGTAGGTGTCACCAAGGCAATAGCACATCCAAGCTAACCACAGCCGCACACAACTATTATACGTGCAATCTGTAGATCTTGGTATAATGACAGTAAGTGATAATAATTTAAAATAATACATTTAAAAAAATAATATAAATGATATAAAATACTAAATATAAAACATTATTATTATTATTATAACAACACAAAATATACATAAATGTCCTTTTACATATTATGAATAAATGAATAACTTCAACCATAGCTTACACCACTAAGCAAAAGCAATCTCCACAAACAATCACAACAGCCTCCAAAACCACACAAAAACTACTCCACAAACAGCCATTTCCTTCACTCATTCATAAGGTACCTTCATCTACGTTTATCTACTCCTCATGAATGTCCTTTTCATCCCATTATATATCCCAGAATGCTGTGCAGCCAAGGCCAGAGTTAGTGACAGGAACAGGCTGAGCAGGAGAGCGCGCCTCGGGCAGCCTGACAGCGCCGTTGCGCTGGATCAGATCCTCAGCTGCGGGACCCAGCTCGACAGATCAATGGCGCATATTCCGAGAAAGCGTGCCACGGGGTTGTTTGAGCCTGCTAAAGCAGCAGTGGCATCTCCAACTCACGCACACACAAAAATGTGTGCGAGCGCTAGCTAATCTGGGTGCTAGGGTCAGCCCAGGTAATCCCTGCGGGGTGGAGGGGAGAGGAGCATGACCGATCTTAACCCAGCCCCGTCAGATTTTGATTGGCACAGCAAGCTGCTCCACAACTTTCTCACTGGTGTCAGAGCAAACGGCACATACCACTGCGCAGCTCAGGAGGGGTGTCTCGCGTACACACACACATTCTCCAACCCTCCCTCTTTCTCCGAAAAAACTCTGGAGGGACGGAAGAGCGCACGGGCTGCCAGTTTAATGAAGAGAAAAAGAAATAAAAGTTGGTTCTTCCCGCTTGTGCATATTCTTCTGGCTTTTTCTCGCCCTTTCTTTCTCTAAAACATTCTCAGGGGACTCTGGGAACAGAAATCTTGAGAAGAAGTTTGTTTGGAACAGCGTTCAGAACTCCACGTAAGCCGAACTCAACTGACACAAACACTTTTATGGGTCTCTAAGGGTCATACACTCCACCCACACACAGACGAGCTCGGTTAACAGACCCTACTCCACACACAAGCACACAGAGCCCGCTTTAAAGATAAGATAAAAAATGAACCTGCTTGCCCTCTCTTTTTAATCAATATGTAAACGTAAGAATCACAACAGGTGGTAGAGGAAACTATGACTGCGCTGTATATATCCAGGTAGCCAAAGAGACACCAGGAAACACTTACGGCAGCATATGCCAACGAAAACAGCTGCGCATACGCCTTCTCACTGAAAGCACCTGGGGCTACTGGTGGCTGAAGGGTCAGGCAGTGTGAGTGGAAAAGATCAGATCATCTCCTCATTACTGCAGCTCAACTCCTGACTCAAAAACACATGCTCAGCTTGTGATCAGCACGGCAGCAGTGTTCACAGAAGTCCTCTGTTACACATGCTCTTGTCCAGCGCTGTCTGTGCTGTTTAGATGGGCTGAAATATAGCTGTAATTAATGCCGATTCCATACAGCAGCTGCTCACACACACAGGCGACAGAGGGCTAATCGAGTTAGACAGGACGTGTAGAGGCTCATCTCCTATCTATGATAATATTCAAGATATATCACTTGTACTTCAACAGAGATTGGGTTAACTTAGCATTCACCAAATGTTTAAAACATTTACGGATAATTCAAAACGCTTTGTTATAAAAAGATATGGCATTTGGTGTATTGAGTATCTTTAAAATATTATCACAGTTAAGGATGTTATCAGGTATTACAAGTAAAGAAAAAGAGAAAAAGTTTTACAGCACCCCCAGGAAAACAGACCAGGAGAGAGACGTGAGTAAGTATTCGGGGGAAGAATGATTTTTGAAATATTGTTCATTAAATTGGATGACCAGATTGCAATACCACAATACCAATGTCTCTACTCTATAGTATTTCACACACTCTGAAAGCAGAATAGTTCCCAGCATGCTTTGCAAGGGACTGCATTAGGAGAGGAAATTTAGGGATTAAAGTGTTATTTTATGTTTTTCAGTAAAGTGAAAGATGTTAGTTTATGTTAGTGTTTAATGTTCAGTTATGTTGGACATTTAGAGTAGTTTCTGTAATGTTTTTGAATTTTGTGGTTACCATTATGCAGAAGAGTGGCGCCTGTGTTTAGGATGTGAGCACTCATATACGCACGTATGTAGGATGGAATTCCTGCTCTCAATTCAATTGAGTTTGTACAATTAATTATTTTTTTTGAGTGCATTTTGTAGAGCAAATAGTTAATTTAATAAAGGTAAATTAATAAATGTGTTACGTAATTACCTTACGTAATAAACATAACATTAAGTAAACTGCACATATAAATATTATGTAACAGTGACAAATTCAAATGATTTGTATTTACTCAAAGAAATTTTGTCAGCTTTACTTGAATTTCTTTTGCTCATTCAACTAAATTGTTATTTGTAGAAATTACTCAATATAGTTGCGTGGAACCACTTGACACTGCTTTTTTAAGTAAATCCAACAATTCATTTTTTTGAGTGTGTATGGACAAAAAAAAAAAAAACACTAAGATATTCTCAAAATATCTCCTTTTATATTCCACAAAAGAAAGAAAGTCATAGGTTGAGAACAGCAAGGGCCAGTAAATCATGACAGAATTTTCATTTTTAGATGAACTGTCCCTTTAACTTTCACTGTAGTATGTATTTTGTCAAATCTAGGTAGTTATTTACCTAAATTCAAGTTCAAAGTAATTGTTCATTTTAATGATTGAAAATGTCAATACTGAATTGATCCAGATGAAATCTCATTAATGGAATGGCATACATTATTAACCATGCCCTAAAATTCATTATCCATGTTTTGCAGTTATCAAATCATCTTGCATCTTTCACAAATCACAGTTGAATGTGATGAAACAGGCTAAATATGCAGAACCAAATGTAAAACACAGGTAAAATGTCCAATTAAAGCTGCAAGCAGCAATGAAAGGGCCCTCTCACCCAGGCTTACCGCCACCCGGTGGCCTTAGGAAAACTGAACAGTGGGCGATATTCATTTAAGCGGATAAATACAGGAGAAATATGGCAAAGTCATTTTGACTGTAACTGAATATTGCATTGTAGATGTCTTCAGGTCAGGACTCTAATGAATCATGTGAAGTTTGGGGCAGATCGGACATTGTATGCCCAAGTTACAACAAGTTCCTGTTTCATGGCGAAACATTGAACTTTATCAGGCCGCCACGGACACACCCTTCACTGAAAAGTCAAGATCTTCGCAAATTAATGTCACAAAGGCCTTTAGATTAGACTGACCAAATATGACGTTGATCTGATTAAAGCTCTAAGAGGAGTTTGTTAAAGTACAATGTCTGGAAATGGCAAAAAATGCATAAAATTTGCAGAGAAAATTCAAAATATCTCACTTCCTGTTGGGTTTTCAGATTTTGCACCCAGGGACTTTTTCGTAGGTATTGGGCTGTTACATGTGTCTACCGAATTTCATACCTGTACGTGAAACATAGTGCGTATGGCGCTTAATTGAAATTTTGTAGGTGGCGCTATCGAGCCATTTTGCCACACCTAATTCTGAAACCCATATCAGACACAAAATTTTTGACTGGGACATGGAAGCTGAAGGTCAAGGTCTTCCTCAAAAGCATTGTGACACTGTTTCTCTTATTAAATTAGACTTAATCGTATTTAAATGACAACATTAACTACTGGCAAGATTTTGAGATTGGTTACTTTTACTTACAACAGTAGCTTAAAACAACGCCAAAATAGCTTGGGTAAATGTGATTAACCAATATCCTGTGCTGCTTGACATCAGGAGAAGGAAGGTTCTTTCACAGGAAGCACAATTGATTTTGATGAAAGATTGATTTCTTTAAAACCTGTACTGATGAATCAAATCAAATAAGACCTTGAACACAGATTAAGAAACTAAATGACGCAAGTTTCAATTTGATGTTTACTTGAAATATTTTGTCCATGTCCCAATGAGATAACCTGGTCTGGATGCCACGGTCAGATTTCACCCTCAATGAAACACGGTGTTTGGGTATATGCATGTGAAAGTGAGAGCTGCAGCTACTGCACTCAAACAGCTTTAAAGTTAGAGTCTGAAACTCTCATGTTCTTATCCTTTCCCTCTGTAGTCCCTGACAGCAGCATGGAGCCTCTTGGCTGTGCCAAACAGATAAAACAGATTCCTGGAAAGCTGTGCAGCCCTCCATAAATCAGAGAGAGCAAGAGAGAGACTCTAAAAGCACAGATGCATTTTTGCCTGATAACCTGCGCGCGCACACAGTCCAAGTTCTTATGAGAGACAGCATCAACAGCGTACAAAAACAACCACAAAACACACCCTCTCATAAAAAAGAAAACGCACAACCTCACATTAAGCATGATTCAAACACACCCCCTTCTTATATAATAATTAAAAAAAAACAAACAAAAAAAAACATTCAAAACAGAGCCATTTGAAAACACACACAGGCTTCCTCAGACTGAGACGAAGATGTTGTAACAGTGCATACTGAACACTAGGGGTCTTCTTGTGTACTAAAACGGCGTCTCAAAACAGACCTTGTTTGCGAGAATGAATGGATGAACAAAAATGAGTGCAAAGTCAACGAATCCCTACATAATAGCTTGCAATTTTGCATTATTTCTGGCATTTTCTCACAAGAAAAAAAAAAAAAAAAAAAAAAAAAAACTTGAGGGTGCGAAGAACAATATTACCTACTCAAAATGCTGTATTTCAGTGAATGCCATTGTGAAGTGAGCATCAAAATCAAAGCCTACTTACTCTTAACGACAAAACACTTGTCAGCTATAGATTCATGTATATAACTTAATATTGACAACATTTGCATTTAGTAATGTCACTTAGTAATGCATACTTGGTTAATACACAACCGTTCAAAGTTTGGGCTGGTAAGATTTTAAATGTTTCTCTTTTATTCTCATCAAGGCTGTGTTTATTTATTTATCAAGAATACAGTAAAAACAGTTAAATATTATTACAATTTAAAACAATTTTTCTATTTAATATATTTTAAAGTTTTATTTGTTCCTGTGATGGCAAAGCTGGATTTTCAGTGTCATGTGATCCTTCAGGAATAATTCTAATATGCTGATTTGCTGCTTAATGAACATTTCTTATTATTATCAATGTTGTGTTACTTAATATTATTGCTGATACTGTGATTCATTTTTTCCAGGAATTTTACTGACCCTAAACTTTTGAACAGCAGTGTATGTATTTAAAAAATTTTATTCACTGCACAACACCACAAAACACTACGCAAGCACTATGAAAAGTTGATGCAAATGCAGTTATTTTGAACCACAATAATCAAAAATCCACAATAATCCTGGTGGGCTGCTAAAAAAAACAAAACAAAGGCTATATTCAGAAAAGCATACTACCACACTAATCTTACTATTGCTGCAGTTTACAGAATGCATTCTGTGCGCTTTATGATAATTTTCTATATTCAGAGAATACCTGCATTGCAAAATGTGCAACAGAGCTTCTTGTGTGAAAATACTGCATCTAGGGCTGGAACAAACAATTATTTTTCAATCAATTAATCACAACCGCACTCTAACCATAGCGGTCACCATAGCGACAGTGTCAACCATGGCGGTGTCCATAAAACGTGAAGTTTTACCATGATTGACAGCGCGTAATTAAATTTAGATTCCAATCGAGGTGCAAGTTCATCCGTTAGATATTTTAAATAACCAACAACAGTGTTAAATGCTCATAAAAAGCAGAATGCTGTGTGAACACAGCCATAAGAAGCACAAAATATCAGACTGAAAACCGTATTCTAGTGCTGTGTAAAATTTCACTGTAATAGTCCAAATACTTATGCTGTCATCTTGTCGTTTTGAGGTAAGAGAGCCCCAGGATGTTATCTTTCTTTTCAGATGCTCCTGCATAGAAGTTGTGCTGCTGTGGTTTGCCATTTCGCTTTTACAGAGCGCGCAGAGCACCATTTTATTAGGTCTCCATTTTAAAAATTTCTACACTTAAGCTTTCGGGCTCGAAATTTTTGTAATAACGGCTAATTTCCACCATCATTAGGGAACATAAATAGCATGACGAATCAACGTAATCCACACAAATCGACTAATTTACGTAATCGATTACACCAACGCTTCGTTCCAGCCCTAACTGCATCCCAATGCAAAGAGCTCAACTTCTGTTACCAGTGTGATGATGACCGGAAGTAACATCAGATGTGATTTTTAATGTAACATGTCCATACATATCCATGCTTAGAATGAGAGAAAAGTGCACAAATGAAAGAAGTTTTTTTTTTGTTTTTTTTTTTTTAAATACCTGATTCCTTCGTCGACGATTTCCAAAATTTCTTCTGACAAGAGTTTTATAGTTTTGACTCTTCTTAGTCAAATAATAGTACAGCACACAATCAGACACACACTGCGCACAGGGAAAGAGAAAATATAAATACAGCTGCATCACTTGGGCTTGAATTTGAAAAGAAGACTATTAATGTGACAAAAAAAACGCTGTCTGTAGGTGGGGAGGTGTGATCGGAGTCAGTAAAGCTGTTATACAGTGCTTCAGTTCCAACATCCACTGGTGAACATCCAGTTCTGGGTGTGACAGCACAGCAGTCCACCATACTAAACTGAATCACAAAAAAAGAAAACCCACCTTTCTTTCCAAAAATGAAGCGATCAGCCCGAAGTTCTTTGGATGCTGCACAAACCTGCACCACAGAAGAGACAAAGTTGAGAAAATGAAGCACACTCTCACTCAACACATCAAAACAAGCCACATTTACTCACTTTTCCTTGAAGATCTCCTTCTCGTGTTCGGTCCAGACATTCATGAACTGGCGGGATTTGTAGACCTTCATTGGGTCATCCATCAGACCGTTCATGTTGATAAACTTCACTCTCCTCTGTTCAGAATCGTACATCATGGGAGGAATGACGGACAACTGCCTCATCTGCTTCTCATTGTTCTGAGAGAGACAAAAAGGTGTTGAGATCCAGAACGGGTCTGCAGCACTTGTTTACATTACTCTAGACTCAGCCTCCATCGGCACACCCACGGGTCACCCTCAGTTCATTCACTAATGATCTGATGCATGCTGCACACAAAACTTGTTACTTGCGAATAATCACAAGCTCCAATCAGTTTATCCGATTGCAACACAACTTCCGGAAGTAGGAATTTTCATCAAGTGTACACTCCACTATGTTTTCTTAAATTTGTCAGTGAAATAACCAGTAGGCTTACTTTTTTTTTGACCAATAGAAATTATGATCACTCAAGTCTACACACATTACTGCTAATTTCTTTGCCGCTTTTTGTACATTGGACCAACACCAACTGTTTGAATGAGTCTCTTTTAGTGTCTCTTTTAAATAAACCCGCCCTTAAAGCTAGGATCTACAGTTTTGTAGAGGGTAGCAATAGCAAACTAGCTTTGAAAGCATAAAAGGGGAAAAGATTCCACCCTCTTTCAGAGCTCTCTCCAAAGTCATGCACATAACATTACAATAATAATGAATGTAAACAACTTATTTACAGTTATTGTTAGAAATTAAAGTGGTTTTGTAAAAGTGCGTTCAACAGCATGTCGAAATGACCATAATTACGAGAATTGTCTGACAGCTCTGACTTATACCACCTGACTGCTGCAGATTCATTGTGGCATTAATAGTGTTGACATTGAAACGCATAATTCCTAGTCCGAGGACGTGAACAGCTCCGAGTAGAACGTCACGGTTTGTCATCTCGTAATTATGACATGGTGTGAATGCAGCATAAACTCATTGTTTTGGTTCAGGAGGAACTGTAAAAGGTGGCTGCTGTTTGTTTGCAGCGCTCGATGACTCAATGATTGGACAAACGTCTTTTGGTCCTAAGACTTCCACAGAAGAAATATACAATTTTTTTAATATTTAGACTTTACTTATTGATTGCTATCAGGACGTGAAGAGACTTTCAACCAGTGTAACAAAAAATGCATGAAAAATATTGCCTACCCTAGCTTTAAACAGTACATAAAACAAAATAAATTGTGGTTGGTCAAGCGGGAAGATCTTATCCAAAATAAGGTGCAAAGTGAGCCAAATTTTATGCTGCATAGATTGGCTATGTGGTAATTCAGTGGCTCACAGGAAATAATTAAGTCTGATGTATGGGAAAAGGCTGGGGAGTACGTTTACCTGCTACTCATCTGGGTGAAGCTCTAAAACTCTGGCTAACACACTTTCTGTACTTGGGGTAAAGCCCCGGTCATCTTTTTTTCTGTTATGGATCAGAGTTTATTTCAGGTTACACATCAGGTAGTAAAACGAGTAGTTTACCTCCTGCTCCGAGAGGCCGTCAATGATCTCGGATATCTCGTGTTCACTTCTTGCGATGGTGGCAGACAGGCCTGTCCCCCTCTGGCCTACCCTTAAGACGGGAAGGATGAAGCATGGTTAGAGAAAGCGTTTCGCTGTCCCTGGCTTTGTTGTCTCTGTAACAGCGCTTTCCCATGCAAGCTACCAGACCAGAGTCCCACCCTGTTTCTTCTCCCACAAAAAGCCTTTGAAGCAGCGGTTACAGCTATTGGCAAGATTCCTCTGGGTCTATTCATGAGCTCTGGAGTTCTGAAGTTCTTCGGTTTAGAGACTGTTCCAGCAACAATAGCTACATACTCTGGCTTGTCTAAACAATCAAGACAGGCAAACAGCATTCAGTAAAGTTGGATGGCTTGATCTGAATGAACGGAACTAAAGACATAAGTCCTGCAACCTTTATGAGGGGTGATAAAAATAATTTAGGGGAAAGCACAAATTGCCAGAACTATATTGCCTCTAACTTGCAGAGGGTTGAGAAGCAAGATTCATATTCAGTGAATCTATTTTTTAATGGCTATAGCCAAATGATTTATGACATTCACTTCCACTAATGATTCTCAAATGTGCACTTTTTTTTTGAAGAATAGGAGTGCTTAAAGTAGGTCTGCATGATATTGGAAAAAACTGATATTGCGATATTTTGGTTTTCTGCTATATATATTGCGATATGAAATAAATTCACCAGATTACTTGAATAGCTCTATTTGAAAAGAATTAATAATTATAAAATGATTGGGGTGATTTAAATGAAATAAAGAGTGCTTTATATTTTTTCAGGTAAGTATTCAGGTACACATAATACATATTCAAATGTAAAATAACACTGTATAGTCTTCATTGTATAAATTGAAAATAATTCTGTCTTAAAGCTGCAAAAGTGATTTTCTCTTTGTATTTTTTTTGTTTGATAACATTCATGACACAGAAAGCAGCTAGAATAGCCTGCTGTCACTTCAAGACCTGTGCTGACCTTTAAGAAATGAGTTGATTCAATATAATGATACACATCAGTTTTCTTTGCTTGTGTTATTTAAGCCATAAGCAACTGTGTTTACAAGGATACTCTCAGAGATGGACATTTTGACATAATTTGCACCTTCCGTATTCTACTTACGAAGAAAGTCTAAAACTCTCGCAGTTCAAAAAGCTTACGCTACGTCCTACGCCTTTCCTATTCAACTTACGGAAAAAGCTTAACTGACGCAATGCCAGTTCCGTTTTTCTCGTAATTTGAATACGGAAGGCGGTATGGCGGAAGCTAGATATTTTACTTCATAACTTGTTAAATATGGATTTTTTTTTTTTTTTTTTGACACAAATGCATCGCTTCAGAAGGCCTTTATTAACCCCCCGGAGCCATATGTGTATGATGGATGGAAGCACTTTCTTCAGCTCATACTCGTTGATTCCGGTCACTGCCATTTTAAAGCGCGGATGCGTCAGGATATTTATTAATATATCTCTGATTGTCTTTATCAGAAAGAAGAAAGTCATATACACCTAGTATGGCTTGAGGGTGAGTAAAGCCTGGGGTAATTTTCATTTGAAAGTGAACTAATCCTTTAAATAGTACGATTTTAAGCTTTAGCTGAAATAAAAAGTGTACATAAATCAAACTAATTATACAAAAAGACCCAAAAATTCTTAAACTTGTGAGTTATTAGTTTGAATTAGTCTAATGACTCACTCACTGACTGAATCAGTCAGAGCAGTTGTGGGCATACTTACTAAACCACATGACATTACCCTCATTATTGACTTTTTAGCCATATATATCAATGTGTAGTAAAGAATTGTTAACTGCAAAATCAGTCCAATCTCATCTCTAGTCTTGTTTTAGTAAACAGGTCTAAGTAAGTAATCAATACTGCCAAAGAGTCTTATGCAATATTAAACTGGAATATCTATACTCTGGCTACTTTACTCTATAAGTTTTCGTTCTATCAGCAAAAACAACAGAGCCTGTGTTTTTGGTCAGTCAAGGTCAATGGTATACAAATAATCTTCAGTTCTGCTTTAGTGGTGTTCCAGAAAGAGTACCCTCTAATTCAGGGAAGCCCTGCAACCTCTGTACGAGGAACTATCACAGCCTGACCTCTGACCCTAGCACCCATAGGATCCTCAATGCTGATTGGCCAACTGCTGAGTCAGGACAGAGCACAAGTGTGTCAGGGAAAAGCAATACCGGTGAATGTGTGTGAATGACAGAGCGTTCATTGGGTCATCACGGAAGCTGGGGGGCCTGGCTGACCTCTGGAAACGTTCCTGTTGCTCGCGCTGTTTGCGGATCTCAGGAAACTGCCTCTCGTAGTATTCACGTGTACGGCTCTCTTTGGCTTTACGCCGTGGGTTATTCTCCATCCGCTCAACTTTTTTCTCCCACTCAGTCATCAGCTCATCATACCGCTGGCAAATTTTCTGCTCCTAAGAAAAAAAAAAAAAAAAAACATTTTAGAAAAATAAAACAAAATCCTATATTTTAATAATTTGATGTTAAATTGGTCAATCTATCTGATCAACTTATCATTAAAAACAGAAAAGAGGGAACTTTTTAAATATGTAAGTGCAATAACTGAAATAACTGAATTAAGTCACTCAGAATAACTGATCAAACTGATTCCTACTTCTACAACATAAGGCTGACACCTATTACTTATCAATTATATAGCTAATAAGCTAATTATTATGGTAATCAAGCAATTATTGATTCATTACAATATAAAATAACATTAAATAATATTTTTCAAGATAAAATAAAATTTTTCCGAATTTAATTCTTATAGTGTGTACAACCTTCCCAATGCTCTCCTTCAAATAATGCGCATGCATCCTGTGTGCACATACTATTAAAATGTAAATGCATGATATACAAAAGTCTCTTTCCATTTCTGCTTCTTGACTAACTGATGCAGCCCTAAAGCTTTTCTTTTATAAAACAACAACACACAACACACAACCAAACACCCTGCTCTTTGATATAAATCAAATTCTTCTGTTCTTCTAAAGAACAGAACTGTATGCACTGGCTCTAGATCAGCACGTTGACTGAGAATACTGTGGTAAGCAGAAAATAAACTGCACTGTTAATTCCATCCTATTAACTTTGTATTCTCTGTAATGTTCTTGGCCTGCAGTGTCACAGATAAACCTGAAAGGAAGGACAGAAAGAGACAAAGGAAGATACAGTGAGCCAAAGACAAGGAAAGGAGTGAGCAAGAACAAAGATGTTCAACAAGAGGAGTCGCGATCAAGACCTGTGGAGAGAGACAAGTGCACTTGTGTCTATACTACAGTACATAGAACAAAAAATGTTTTTTTTTTTTTCTCCATCTGAACAGTTAAACCTTCCTCTTGGCTTTGGGCCATGTCACAATTCTGACTGTTCTTGGTCCAGCAGGCCTGACCGACCCAGTCTACTAACAAGCGATTACACTGAACTACTGTACCTTCCTGAGAACAAACCTACTTTTTATATAATATATATATATATATATATATATATATATATATTATATATATATATATATATATATATATAAAAAAAAATAAAAACAGCAATCAAAATGCTTCCTTGCAGCTAGAGCAGCTTTTTTGGAACAGGATTTAATGAAAACATCACCATTCAACAGTCCTGGACTACAAAAGACAAAGAAAGAGAGGCAGAACAATACAATACAACAATTTCCCAGTGACAAGACATTTTTTTCTGTCCACAGAAAAAAAAAACATGAAATTGTGATTGGACACAATCAAAGCCAGTCAGAAGATATGCAGTTATGTAGAGCAGAATTTAAAACAAATAAGATTTGAGCTGGGCTACCCAGCACAAAGCCACACAAAAAGAAACTATGTTAAAATGTCATGTTCCCCTAAGAGTTTTTAAATCTTGTTGCCGTATTGTGTCACATGTGGTAAAGGACACAGAGTTAGAGGCATCACAAAAGCTTTGAAGAGACATGTAATAACCTCTAACCTAAATTCAGACACACAAGACAAACTATAAATCATAAGTAAAAGTTGACTGATATGCACATGTGGGCATGTCCAATAAGGTATAGAGATCAACATGCAATTACTTTATGCAAATAAAACAACTCTGATCATTATTCCCACAACACATCATTATTATCTGTTATTTATTTGTCATTTTAATTCGGTCAACTAAACTATCATCTCTGTTTAGCTCTATAAACATTTGCCCCACACATCCAAGCAAAAACTAAACGCATGATTGCTAAGCACAGTGCAATTTCTACCACACATGAAAGCAGATTGTGTTTGTATGTGCAAACAAATGCCATATATAAAGCATAGTCTGTAAAGACATAAAATTGTGTGAAAATGGACATGCAGGATTGTGTGGTTAATCCATTCTTGATTTACCACAAAATATTCTAGTTTCTCTGTAACTTCGGTCACCTCTCCTGACGGAGGAGCACTTACACTCTCTCAAACACATTCATTCTCTGCTACTGCACAAAAGAGAGACACTTACCCTCTGTTTGCGTGCATGGTTTCTCCTCTTGAAAAACAGAATCAGCTTCTTCCTCATCATCTGATTCCTGCAGCAAAAAAAAAAAAAATAGTGTTTACATTCCCTTTCATGAAAGGAGCGAACACTGCACGCTGAACAAGATCTCTCTGCTGATACACAACCTGCCTACAGACAAACATCACGGCCTTTCTTATGAGTCCTCCAACTTCATCAGAACAGCTGAATCCCTCTCTAATTTCAAAAAAAGCCTCAAGACACAATTTTTCCATGAGCACTTGACTTACAACTGTTAGTGCGCTTACTTTCTTACTCTTTAAAAAACCATCTCTAATCTCTTCCTTTTGTCTCATCTCCATCTCTGTACAGGCTCATACTATGGCACCTTTCTGTGGCACTTTTCCTGTTACTGTCTCTCTAGGATGACTTGCTTTTGTTGTTTTAAATAAAAGCACCTGAAAAATAAATAAATGTTAATGACTTTTACTCCTAGTTTAATAATATATAATAACATCCAAATTAATTTAACAGCATAAACATGTGTATTTGTTCACATTTATCTGCATTACTGTGCAGTCAGTAAGCTCTCGGTAAGATCTCACCAAAGCAGCATTTATTTGAATAAAAATAAAGAAATGTCAAAAATGTCAATTTAATATATCTGTTTTCTATGTTTATATATTTTAAAAATGTAATTTATTTCTGTGAGGGCAAAGCTGAATTTTCAGCATCATTAACTCCAGTCTTCAGAGTCACATGATCCTTCAGAAATTCTTATGTGCTGATTTGGTGCACTGCATTTCTTATTATTATCATAGCTGAAATCAGTTGTGCTGCTTTTGGAAACTTTTTCCAGTATTTTTCTGTCCCTTTTGATCAATGTAATGCACACTTGCCAAATAAAAAGTATTACATATTTGTTAAAAAAAAATACCTTACTGACCCCAAACTTTTGAATGGTATGAAACTATTGTTTTCTGCTGATTCATACTAATAGAGAACTTCACTCCTCACATACCCACCCTCCCCCATTACTTGTCTGTGTGGAGGACTGTCTGAGTCAACTGTACACAACACACAGACAGACCAACCGACTGACCGACCTTGACCTGTCTACATACACGCAGCAGTTTCAATTTAACTTCAACACAGACAGACTTTTCATCAGTGATAACCACACAAGCAGATACACACACCGACACACACAGGCAAGCATCAGACTGATTCTTCTGTGTGTATGTGTGTGTGTGCTGTAGTGAAATCAGGAGAGACCATTATTGTGTCCATATTAAGGTTTGCATGACTATTCATGTTTACTAATCAACAAGTCAATTAGTTGGCGAGACATTGTTTACCTCATGTAAGTTGCTAGGGCTGTCAAAATGGCTGAAAAACTAAATTAGAATCTTTTACTTAAAAGCAATGAAAAAGCAATGAAATAACATGTCTGTAAAAAAAAAAAAAAAAAAAATTGCATAACGTTTAAACTAATGTTTATAAATCAAATATAATTTTGTAAATTGCATAAACAATTATGAACAAAACAGCATCATGTATTTATACAGATTAATACAAAGAGCCGGAGCACCGATCACCCAGAATACTTTTGCTTTTAAAAACATAGGAGTGGGATACAGTGGAATGGGAGGAAAAAAACAAAACAAAAAAAACAGCAAGTGCAACGGTCAAAGATGTTCGTCTAGCGCACAACGGATAAGCAGTACAGAAAATGCATTCTGTGTGAACGACTTGGTTACGGAGAATACAAATTTTTATTTGACAGCCCTACAAGTGACTGAGCACACTATGCTGCATCAACTGTCTGTTGGCTGCTTGAAAGTGTTTCTCAGCTGAGATGATGTGGGTAAGAAACGAAAAAGCTGACATATACATACTGCAAGATTCAAGCTGCTTGCTGAAAAAAATACTTGTCTCAACCACATAATTTGTTTTAGCCTCTAATGACACTTAAAATAATTCTGGCTTGTGTTCAAAAATTCAAGGGAAACTACAAAGATAGCGACGTGCATATATACTGGGACTAGGGGTGCTGCAATATACCGGTATTGACGATAGCCATCATATTTTAAAAATTAAATACTGATAATATCGTGTTAATATTACACACATATAATATCAAATTATCCAGCAAGAAACAGGTGTATAACCAGTAGCAAGTAATCAGTAATTCACCAGTAACTATCTCGTATTTTGAGTGTAATTTATTGGCCAAAAAAAAGAGAAAACACTAAAAGACAGTAAATAGGGCTACACCTATCTCCCGATTTGATACCATCACGATACTTGGGTGCCGATACAATATGTATTGCAATTTTTAAGAATTGTGATTCTACAAGTACTGCGATTCGATATGGCGACGTATGTTTGCTTTTTTCTAGACCATGGGGAAAAGTTGAATGATACACTTATACATAACGGTGCAGGTCATATATCCGTAGATGTCTCTCTGTCTGCCATTTTTCACTTTCTCGTGTCAAAGTAAGAGATATGATATCATGTAATACTCACTGATACAACACATATCGCTCTCTCAGTGCTCAATGCTAGAGATTTTTCCCAAAAGGTTTGATTAAAAGATTAAAGATTTGGCCCAGATGGGCCAGTGGTTCAAATTTTTACTTGCCCTTTCAAAATTTTCAAAGGTTGTGACAACAAAAACTACTAGCCTAACTCATATAAATTTCAAATACTGTTAAAGACAAGTAAACTGTCAGTAATAAAATAAGAACAAATATTGAAATTACGAGCAATAGCATAAATACAATAGAACAAACAAATATAATAAACACTGCTTTTCATGTTTTTCAGGTAAGAAAATGAATGATCAAATGTAAAACAGGACTGCCAAGTCTTCACTGTATAAATTAAATATAGATTAATCCTTATTAAAGATACAAAAGTCATTCACTCAAGAGCAGTAAGTGATTTTCTTTCTTTGTCCTTTGTTGTTTGATTAACATTAAAACAAAGACAGCAGCAGGTTTATTAGGCTGCTGTCACTTTAAGAGCTGCACGGATCCAATATACTGTTACACATGCGTTTTATTTCTCAACTGTTTATGTTCATTTAAAATAAAACAAATTATGTTAACTAGGATACTCGCTGAGACCGGCCTTTTTTGACATCATTTTGTGTGAATACGTCCGTTCAATCACAAGACAACGTGATAGAGAGTTTAATTCAGCATTCACACACTGTCTGAGAAGCGCCATTCTGGGCGCATGCTTTGGATATGCGCACACAAAACTTCTCATACTATTGAATTGAGGTTTCTTTCGCGTGTTCTTGCACTTGAATATTTAAATAGGCAAGGCTTAAAAAAACATGTGCAAATCATAAACTTTCATGATGCAGCACTGGCCTGATTGGGCAAGTGACAGTTGCATCAACCCAGATAGCAAGCACATCTGGGCCAATTCAAGCTGAAATGCGGCTCAATGTCGGCATCGGTGAAAAGATAACGGGCCAGGGCCATGCCGACTGTACACAACACTTCTATAAGATTATAATTTTTTGACCATGATATTTGCATAGCGAACCTCTAATATTGTGAGAGCCCTAAATGGGACCCGGAACAAGTAGATATACACAATACTACATTTCTGAGCGATAATGATGAACCAATAAATAGTTTTTGGCCTATAACCAATTTAAAAATTACTATTTTGTCTAAATTAATTAAAAATAAAGATTACATTTAATCAAATTATCAAATTATTAAATTATTACATTTAATCAAATTATTGTGTTTTTAGGCATTAACTTAAATAATGCAGGGAAAAAAACACTTCTAATACTGGCTAATAATCAAACATGGTACCAATATATTATGCATCCCTAGAGGAGAAAAAAAAAAAAAAAAAAAAAAATCAAGGACAACTGATGACGAACTAATCATCTAGTATGTGCAATCCCTTTCCCACACATCGGACTGGTCATGTCAAAGTAACCATCAGCATTATTTACTGTGAGCTTAAAGAGAGCGGATACTCACGTTTTAATGTTGTCATGGTAGACTTTAGTATCAGAGGGCTGGTTGTACAGAGGCTGTAAAGAAACAGGAAATGGATGCAAATGAGTTAGATGAACACACACACACAGTCTATTGCATCAGAAAAACTGCATTAATTTCACCAGCTCACCAGCTCCACTTTTGGCCCGAGCCCTTCCAGTATCTTATGGGCTTCTTCAGCCTTTTTCTGTGACACAACAGAGAGAGAATGTTGGTAAAAGAGACAGATGTATGTCTCTGTGGTTAGATAGTCTGCCTGCTGACACACCACACTAAACGAACAAACTGTGCTCTCATTTGTTGACTGCCAGTTTTGATAGACACAGAATTGTGTGAAACTGTGTCTTTCAACAGCAGAAACAAGCACACAAACAATTTAAGCACACAAACAATTTATCACTCGTTTCTCCTCCAGGGTGCAAGGGAGTAAAAATAAACATGCCAAAAAAAAAAAAAAAATCATTTCCTGAGCTGCAATGTTCTGTCTGGGAAACGCCTCCATTACACAATCCCACAATTCTTTACAACCAAATCTACAATCTGTTTTTGTAACAGTTGCAAGCATTTACTAAGCATATGTGTTGTCTGTGTGTGTAACTGCCTCTTGATGGAAGCAGGAAGTTCAGAGATGTTCCCAAACCAGATGGAGTACTGTAGTTTTGCCTCACTTCCTTTATCTGTATTTCTTTCTCTCTCACCCTCTACACCTCCAAGTTTCAACTCATCTGTTCTCTCTCAGTTACAGTGCTCAGCTACCTTTCCTTCCAAAACAAGCAAACAAAAACCACCATATGCACATAACCGCTAAATTTAGGCGTTCAGAGTGCAAATGCAGACACATAGATACAATTTAAAATTTAGAGGGAGCAAAGTGAAATTACAAATCACAAGACATCACTGTGGCCAGTTGCATAAACATAGCGACTAAGTTTTTCTTACTTTTCGGATTCAAATTAGATCAATCTACCTTTTTGTGTAACTGACTGTCTTGAAGAAAAAAATTAGATGACTAACTTGTAAGACTAGTCTAAGCAGTTTATGGCATCGGCCACAGGTCTTGGCCGATCAGATGTCAATAAACAGGCAGAAACACAAAAAGCTTTTAGCATATCAGAAGTGACATCTTACAAGACCATATACAAGTTTAATGAAGATTATGCAAGACCTTCATAGTTCATGCTTTGTGTTTTATTATTTAGAGCCATATGTTCTTAGTCACATCACACTGTCAACAACAAAATGTAAAGAAAAAAAAAAAAGAAAAAAACTCTCAGGAAAGTAATTGCTCACTGTTTAAGCACACTCTAACAACACTTAAACATATGATCTATAAAGAGCACAATCCTCTAGGCTTCTTTGTGTGTGAGAGAGAGAGAGCGGGAGAGAGAGAGAGAGAGAGAGAGAGAGAGAGAGAGAGAGAGAGAGAGAGAGTGGGCAAAAGACACCATGTATAAATGTTCATACCCGGTTCTCATCATAAATGATCTGGACGATGCTGCGATGTTTGTGTTCCACAGGGGGCGGAGTCACTGGCTTTTCTGGCTCTACTGGCTTTGCTGCCTCCTCCTCCAGTTGTTGCTAAGAGACAACAAACATGACAATATATCTTAAACCCGAAGCCTAAAACAAGCATATAAACATACACACACACAATATAACTCACTCCAAAGTGTTAATGTCTCCATTCCCTGGCTTGACTTCTTTAAAGCAAGACTTATAGAGTACCTCAGGGATGATATGTTTTTGTAGGCCAACCCAGAAGTTAGCGGTGCACGGGTTCCCTCGATCGAAAGCCAATACATTTTTCCCATAGACTTTTAGAAAATCGCAAAAAATAAGCTCTGTGTTATGACACTTACATGTTTTGTCTATCAAGATAATCTTTACAAGTTAACACAACATATATACATCATTTAAGCCTAAATAAAGTCGTCAGATATAAAAAGCTAACAGTAGGCTATAAACAGACTACAGCACACCATGGTCGCGGATCAACGTCACCACCACCAAGCTTCCTCAAACTTTATTTAGAAAGCAACTTTATTTAAAAACATGCTCGCTAATTATGATCTGCGCTGCGTATGAATACTTATCCACTTTTTCATGAGCAATGCTGTCCCAATACTTCCCGCCAAAGGAAGTAGTCCCTTTTAGCAATTTGTTAGCAACCGCCGTTTTTAAGACACAATAAAGGTTTAAAAAATAATCACAAGTGGGTTATAACTGGTGTGTTTTATGTCATAGATCAAAACGTGAAAATATTTAGAGGCTTTGTTAACCTCAGACCTTATTTCAGGCGATTTAGCAAAAACCCATTCAAAAATGGGGCGATGGAACCGGAAGTCCTAAAATGCTAACTCGCTTCCAGGTTTTGCCTACAAAAACACGTCATCCCTGAGGTACTCTATTGCTTAGAAAAACACATCTCTATGTTTAAGTAGAAAAATTGAAGCGTCATTCATGTCCATAGCACAAATAGTGTGGGACAAGTTTACACTGCAAAGTTAAATACTTGGGTATGCGCAACAATAATAGTGATACTTGCCTCAGCAAGCACCACTAACCAGAGAGATGCATGACTACACCAGACACAATAAATCTTTCTCAAAGATGTGCAGAGGTGTAATATTGCATTCATACACATCCTCAACATATTTCCCCTGTGACATTCCTTCTGAAACTGCATTGCATAATTGAACTGCTGCTGAAGTGAGACTTATTTCATCTCCTAAACATGAGCGATCAAACAAAAACTGAAGATCAAGTGGTTGATAAGCAAGAAAAAGAAAAATTTGGTGGAAGAAAAAAAAAAAAAAAAAAAAAAAATATTTTAGTCGGACTGAGACTTTGACTTCCAGTCTTAATAAGGAAATGAGTAACAGTTTATTGGTTTTTCTGTTTTTCGTCATCATGCCAGAACAGAAGGGAAAGTACCTTTAAACAACCAGCATCCTAGTATCTCTACAATCAGATATTTTAGAAAACAGAGTGAGGAATGAATGTGTACACTTGCTGCTTCTGGGATTATCATGATGCAATCCTGAAGGATTTGGCATTGCCATCAAATAGAAAGAATAGTTGGCACAGACAAAGGAGTTGTGACAAGCCTCTCTCAGAAGGGCAACATTTCCCACAAGGCTTATGGATGAAGACTTAACAAAAAAAAAAAAAAAAAAAACAATCTGCAGTTAGTAGTGAGCACCAGTGTAAGGAAACTTTCCAATAACATGAAGCTCAACTCTGGGACGTGCAGGGAGAGAGTGAAAAGGTCAGCAGTTTTGGTTGGGATTTAAAAAAACAAATCTTGTCATCACATAAATAATGCCTGAAATAGTCATAAGCTCTTTATTTACAAAATGAACAATAGCATAGAGCTGAAAGCAAATAGTTCTTGAGCTGTAGCTGCATTAAAGTCTCTCTCTCATCTGTGTTTAGTGAGGCTACACACCTGTTTCTTTTTCAGTTTGAAAATCTGCTGCTCGACCTTGGCAATCTCACGGTCAACACGGTCCATGCTCTGAATCAACTCCTCTTTAGAGAGTTTGGAGGGCGACGTGTCCGCATCTTCGCCCACCTGTGGAACTCCACCTGGGGACGAGGCCTCCACCTTCACATTAAACGGTGTTTCCTGTCCCAGAAAACAAAAGGGAAAAGGAGAGGGAGCACAAGCATAAATAAAAGCCTTCAAACAACCATAACAGCCAATCTGGCCACAATAGTGCAGCTACAAATGAAATAAAAACTGAAACCTGTTTGTTTTATGGAATAGGGAAATGTTTAAATCTCTCACACTGGTATTCTTCTGGTATGTATGTACATTAATCACCTTCTTGACCTCTCCAGAGGCCCTGATGGTGTCCTGTATGGCATGTGGAGGGGCCAGTACGATGCCGGTGGGCTGAGCTCTTGTAAAGTGTGTTTCAGATACATTTTCGATGCGGGGACGCTTGGCCTCGAGAGTTTCCTGATCCTGCTGAGCTTGTACGGCATGAAACTGCTGCTCATAACCATGTCTGCGCTCCGGCGGCCTGCAGGAGACAAGATAGATGCTTCTAATTACAATTATTATGCTTCAAAAACCTCAGCACCAAACAGTATTACTGGAAACAACACAAAACAGTTAAATATCCACAATATTAGCTTTATCACAATTATTTGATATAAAAACAATTATTTGTGCACTTTATATTCCAAACACATATAGACAAAAAAAAAAAAAAAAAAAAAAAACTCCATTTCTCTGACATTTGGAATTAGGAGCATATTAAACAAAAGTTTCAGCTATACACAGAAACTCAAAAGGCTTAAGGGTTTAACAGAAGAAATTAGGACAGTAATACACTGTTATTGTACAGTAATATTCTTGTTACTAATGCTCAATTTTATACAAAATGCAAAACATTTGAAATATTACATATGTCATTCTACCTTGTGCAATATTTATTAATATGAATATTTTATATATGCAATATTTAGGCTAGGAAAGGAAATAATACATTTGTCAATGAAAATAAATGAGTGATGTCTCCAACTAAATAGCTAAATGCAATTATTTAATTAATTATCAACTGAAACGTGATAATGCTGCCAGCTCTGCATAATATTTCAAAGTTGTTTCCAAAAAAAAAAAAATATATATATATATATATATATATTAAGAAGGAGATCATGTATGGTGGGACAGATTTTATCCATATTTATTGGAGTGGGAGATTGTAAAATCTGTTGATATGATTGATTAATATCTTTACTCTGCTCACACATTCATCATGCTATCTTTAAATAAGGTAGAAATAAAATGAGGAACATAGCATTATAACTCAAGATGGGAAAAGGGGGTAGGGGCGGTTTTATCACCTCTCTGTCCCAGGGTGGAATTCAGACAGTAGTGAAAGTCTGCGGCGCTGCTGGTCCTGCAGGGGGGTACGGTAGTCGGGAACCGTGAACTCCTAAACAAATACAGACACACACATCAGATAGGAAACACAGGGCAAAACAAAAATCCATGGATGAGGGCTCAGAATCCTTCAAGACATGTGGGCAGAAAGACAAAGAGTGTGTACGAATGTGAGAGAAAGAAAGGGATAAAGAGATCAAGAACACACCAGAACACACTCATCTCCACTGAAACACACACACACACACACACACACACACACACACACACACACACAGATGCACATCTCTGTTCCTTCACAAATGTTCATTCAGTGTATGTTCTAGTAAAACATGCCATTATAAAACACACACATAAATCTGTCTTTAACACATTCAGTGCTATAGATGAGATGATCATATTCACTCTCAATTCATCATTAGGGCTGGGGTCTATTTTAGAACCGTTTCCAATTTTCCAAGAACCAAGGATTCAATAAGACATGCACATTTCGATTCTGCTTATCGATTCCTGTGTGCTCATTTTAATGTGTTTATACACCATTCAAACGCAAGATGATGCAAAAGAGAACTTAATTTGGGACTTGCACGCCATTTTCTCTGCTGCACACACATCTAAAGCGTGCACACAAAAAGCCACCTCATATAGTTCGCGAATACTGAACTGAGTTCTCTTTGGCGCCTTCTTGCGCTTGAATGGACAAATACACAATTATATCAAAATATCCTCGTAAATCAAGTTGGTTTTTTTCTTAAGTTGGTTTTCAATAAAAGCTGAGAAAACAAATGCATGTGTAATAGAACATTAGATCCATGCATTCGGTCTTAAAGTGACAGCAGCCTTAAATACCTGCGGTCATCTGTGAGTTTAAGGATTAATCTATATTTTATTTATAAAAAGAAAACAATGCAGTGTTATTTTAAAATTGATTCATTAGATTTAATTTCAACTTCTGTACATGAACTTTGTTCAGCTGTATTTATGATATTGCTAATTTCTTTATTTGTTCTTATTTTTTTAATGACTGATTACTTGTTGAAATAGGTTCAAATTTACATGTGTCTAGTTGTTTTTGCTGTGGTATTTTTGTTAAAATCACAGGCAAAAGTTCCTTGTAAGTGTTCCTTGGGCTGCTGATTTTTGTACATGGTATTCAGCTGCAACAGAATATTTTGCAAACCCCCCCTCCCCCCCAAAAAAAACAGAATAAATAAATGTTTGATATCTAAAAGTTTAATTATTATTTTTATTTGTTTTTTACCTTATTGGAATCGAAACTGGGAATTAATAAGAATCAGAATCAATAAGCAGAATCAGAATTGCTAAAATTTAAACAATACCCAACCTTATTCATCATACCACTAGAAAACCACAGACACTAGCAGAGCAGGACTGAGAGGAACTCAGCAACCGAAGCTGCCATGTGTGAGTCATTTCTTGAAGCTAGTTTAATGACTAAAGTTCAGTTAAAAAGAACCGGGCAAAATCAGGGCAAAAGACATTCTTTAACAACATCAAGTTAAAGAATTAATTCTATTAAAGTGGCAGTAAGTGTAATAGCGCTCCTGCATCACAATTATTCAGTGCAATACTACATACAAAACTAACCAGTCATGGGTTCTCTGAAAGACTAGTTGGTCTTATGGAATCCGTGACTGGCTATGTTCTTGTCAGACTCATTTCTTAGCATTTGTATTTTTGAAACTCTCAGTTTCAGAGAGCTCCCATTAGGATGTTGTCAGAATAAATGAAAAACATGCCCACAGTTCAATGTTAAAAATGAATACTGATATAATCAGACACAGTTTTTTATGGCTAAATGGTGACAATGCAATCACAGTTGTCTGTATTGGCTGTGGTACAACAGGATTACTGCAAGATCTGCTGGTATGAGGTCACCTCACTGAAATAGACAGACATCAGATTTCCTCAAGAAGACACTCACACTTTGTGACCATCTGTCCAAGAGATGCATCTAAACTGCTAACAACCTCAGAACAAACATGGTCATGTCCATGTCTGCAAACAGGAAATGTGTAAATAATTGAGTAATGTGAATAAAAAAAATAAATAAAAAAAAAAGAGAAAAAGTGCCAAAAACGAGAGAGAGAACAGCTGGGGTCTGTTTATTTCTGCTTCTCTAGCTCTGAGGAATGTACTACAGTGATACCCAAATTGATTTGTAACGTTGAGGCCCAGCCATTTCTGGCCTCCTTTCATCTGAGACAGAGGGGGATTGTTGGGGAAATAGAGAAACTAAGCTTACAAGCAATTTGCAGAGTAAAAACTAGAAGTCATTCAATTTCAATGAGAGTTGGTGATTTCCAGAGACATGAGCAGTAGAAACAATTGGCAATGAATTTACTTTTTATGCAAATTAGCAGACTTGCTTTACTTTTATGCCAATTTGACACGATGCGTCTACTACCAATAGGAGTGAAGATATTGAAGCAAAATTGATCAGTATCTCCTGAGAGATACTGTTGTTGAGTATAAGAAAGATGAAGGAGAAGTTAATGTAAAATCAATGTTCCACTGTTTACTGGTCCATCCATTAAAGGTAGGGTAGGCAATTTGTTTTATAAACACTTTTTGTCATACTGGTTTAAACTCTCTTCACATCCTGATAGCAATCAATAACAGAAGTGGTCTTAATATTAAAATATGTACACATATCTTCTGTGAAAAATCTCAGGACCAAAAAATTTTCATTTGGAGCGAATGCAATGACAGGATGTCCTACCTGCTTGTCAACATGTATTTCCATACCTCTGTGCACCCTGCTCACACAGACGTCACACGTCACCAGCGGATTCCGTAAGGCTAGGAGTGGGCAAGATTAGCCAAGACAAGATTAACCAGTAGAAATTTGTCAACCGGTAGAGATTTTGGACTATCGTCTCTATCGTGGTTACGCTCACGTGACATTGCTGTGCTGCGCGGTCACGAAAGCTTATCGTTTGCATGCATTTTTAAGCATTGCAGTTTAAAAACAAGTGGTTGTAAATCATTGAAACGCAATTGGCAGCGAAAGACAACTAATTTTAGCATACGTGCGCGCTCTCTGAGAGACTGTTTCTCAGCACTGTCACAACATGAAGTCACTGCGCATACAGTGCGTGAGGACTGAACTGAGTGTTTTTTGCCATCTAATTAGGCTTGAACAGTTAAATACACAAAACTATGTGTCAAAGTGACCTTGCATTTGCAAGTAAACAGAGCTATTTATGTCTTAAGTGAAGGTACAGTTGAGATAGAGAAGACATGAGTATAATGGATCGGTGCAGTTAGTCTTAAAGGGACAGCATCCAAATTTACCTTCATTATTAATGCTAATCAAACAACAAAAAAGAGAGAAAATCTCTCGCTGCTTGCTTTCGTAACTTTAATAAGAATAAATGTATAGTTATTTTACACAGTAAAGACTATGCATTGTTTTTTTATACATTTGATTACTTTATACATTTTATATAGTATTTCTAGTGCTTGAAGATTTTCAGGTCTATTTCATTTGTGTCTTTGTTCTATTGTAGTTTGTTTTCTTTGCTCTTTTTTTATCACCGTTAACTTGTCTTCAGTAAGCTTGAGACAGTTTTTCTAGTATTCATTTTTTAAATATTGAAAATGGTGATAAGAATTACGAAATTTCAAATGGTATGAAAAATTGATATCAAAAAACAACTATATTGTTATACATATCATTATCTTGATATAAAATTACTCATATCGTGATATAAGATTTTGGTCATATCGCCCACCCCTACGTAAGGCTATGCAGAGTTGTAGACAGTCAACGAGTGCCAAAAACAAACTGCAGCCGCCTTTTACATTTCCTCCTGAGAAAAAACAACAAGCATATGCTGCGTTCACGCCATGTCACAACCGTAATTATGAGATGGCAACCCGTGACGTTCTACACGGAGCTGTTTACATCATCAGACTCAGATTTATGTGTTTCTATGTCAACAAGATCAATGCCGAAATGAATCTGCAGCAGTCAGGTGGTACAAGTAAGAGCTTTGTAAATTGTTTACGTTCATTATTATTGTAATGTTATGTGCTTTGAGACATGAGGTAATTTAACGCTGTCTCTCGTCTCGTGACGTTTTGCAAACTCTGTTGTGTGTGTTCATGTGTTCTGGAGAAGGCGTGGCTTTGGAGAGTGCTCTGAAGGGAGGGTGGGATCTCATGCTTTCAAAGCTAGCTTGCTATTGCTAACCTCTCCGGAATTGCCTACCCTACCTTTAAATCAAGTCTCCCCAAACAATTTCAGTGGCTGAAAGAACTCTTAATAGGTACTCTATTCAGTGCCTGATTAAAAATAAAACTCCACTGCATAAAATATGCAGACTGGCTCTGACTTTTGGCAACTAGTGTTGACTCCTCCAGATTGCAAGTCAGGGTATAGTGTATTCGAGCCTTTAGTTTTTACAAGCTAACCGCTAGCTTAGCAAATGTTTAATTACGTTACAATTTATACATAAAAACATTTTATAATATATTAAGCCATATGTGTTTATGTCTGATCAGACATTACAAACAGTTTCCAAAACAATTTCCAAGGCAGACTCTGCTTATCAGGTGGACTGAATTGTCCATGAACACCAGAAATGCAGATTTTCAAAAATTATGGGCAGTTATGCAGCCAATCAATAACGTGAGATCATCCAGCAGTAGAAACTCCCACTACAGCCAATAATACATCCACTCTTTAGCAATAAAACCGCTGTACGTGTGAACAACCCAAGACACAGCACTTGTTATACAGAGGTGAACAATTAGGTGGGTTAGGTCTGGCTGTTAGAAGAAAGGAGGTAAACAGTGGAAATTTAAATTGAAAAAGTAAAAATTTGAACAACTGTCCCGACCAGACCCGACCCAACTGGGCCAGTAGAAAAAAATCCTTAGCATTGAGCCCTGCAAATACATGTCTAACTAATGTGGGTTTAAAACACATGGGTTGCTGGTATTAACATCCTACTGGTATTGACATTAAGGGATAAACAGAGGACGTATAAACCCCATCACGCCTGCTTCCTGTTTATACATTTTACAAAACACCTTTCTCGTTAAACTAAGGACATGTAATAGCTGTTTGCAGCAGTATATTAGGCATGCTCTGAGAGAACTGGTGGTGCTATTAGTCTTGTGGTTAAGGATCTGCACTGTACACACAAAATTAAACAAGTTAAGTCCAAAGCAGAAGCGATTCAGGAATAGGAAAATTACTGTTACATTTCTACTTCAGCACCATTCTTGTTATGTAGTTTGTTGGCAGTGTAACGCGCAGTGTAGGCAAAGGTGTTTGTGGTACTGACCGTCGGGTGGCGTGTGGAGCTGAAGGGGTACTGCACTGAGTGTGGTGGGTAACGGCTCTGCTCGCTGCTGAAGGACCCCTGGCTGGGGGGAAAGCCCGAACTGGACATGCTGCGGCTGCCTGGTGGGGTGCCGGAGGCTCAGACGGGGCCTAGAGCGCTGCTACTCAATCACGGCCTCAGCGATGGCATGATTGTGCTGTCAAACCACCTGAGGAAGAGAGAGAAGGGGGAACATTGAATGAGCAAGTTTTTAAAGGTCTCAGATCACAATGTGCGACCTATTGACTAAACATACTTTGTTTTACAGGAAGGATTGCCATGCAAATGTTCTACTTGGTTTTCCAGAAAAAGCGCTGGCATCCTAAAACCAACAAAAAAATGTTTCAAATCTTATCAAGCCCATGAGATTTCTAATGATGTCAATGATGCCAAAACTGGTTACCAAAGTTCTTCACAATTTGAATATTTAAATTTAATTCACAGATATATTAGTTACTATTGAATATTGCTGTGCTATAGAGAATAATGAAATTTCACCGCTATTGGTCTTGACTACTGAAATTTTGGGATGGTGACAAACCGTCAAGATGGTGTACATAAATGGAGAGTGATCTTAGATTTACTCCACTGCAGGCTCCTTGAGTTGTGAAGAATGTGAAGGGTTGTTTAGCCTCAATGTTAAAAACAACTGCAGATAGGTAGAGCCATGGAGCATTGAGTCATTCTTGAAAGACAGATGCCACATGGTGCAGTCATTTTCGCTGATGTGCTTTGTGTCATCTTTGTGTCAACCTGTCTTATATTTGATGACGTTTGCATCATTAATTTTGTTACTTTCATGTTTGTTATTGTAGAGCTGCCTGGAAAAAAAATTCTATTGTTTAAAGCAGTGTAAAAATAAAGACTTGACTTGTTGCCTAAGCACTGGTATGCCAGATGTCATATGCATTAATGCATGTAAAAATGCACAGAAACTAAAGGATGGCTCATTTTTATGTTTTTCTTCTTCTGTTAAACAGAAAGGTAGAATAATACACAATGTAATCTAATGGTAACATGGACGTGTGCACAGCATTCGCTGACTCAGTGCTGTCTCTTGATGTAATGTCTTGTGAAAGCACACCTGTTGACCTTAGGCTCAATGCCGGTGCTATCTGTGCCTGGAAAGCATCCATCTCTCCTGACACCCGACACGTACCAGCAAAATGCAACAACAGAAGATGCAACCAAAGGCTTCAGTGGTTTCAGTCCACAATCTTTCCATTATCATAGACAAACTTTAAACCCAATAATAGTTGAGCTATTCCGGTGACCCCACAAACACTTCTATTTCTCCATTCAAATCAATGCATTACCATCAGAGCAAATGCTGGACTGTTCAATACAGGTGCAAGTATTACCATTTTACTTAAATATTAGTAAAGCAAGAACACATTTTTTGTATAACCCTGAAATAAATGTGTTCAGTTAAGATTTTTTTCATATCAGGTCAAAAGGTCAAGGGCATTTATTTGGCTTTCAGAGATCACAGGTCACACTTCTGTACACACTAATAAGCTCTGTCCCATGTACCAACACGAGAGTCTGTTTGCATACCCAAATCAGTCAGCATGAATCTCCATGACTGGAGCTGGCTGAGTGCTCCTCCGTTCAGAACGTTAGCAGATGGGATTTTCCATACACACTTCATAATGCTTATCTGTCAGAGCCTGAACAAGAGCACAGCCTAATCAGGAGGAGATACAGCAGACCTATTATTTGATATGTCGACACTTCACTTTTATACCTTTTGTCTCTCTTTCATCAGGTTTAACCTGCTCCACCATTTAATTGCATCCATTCATGCCATAAATTCGACCTAGGCCTGTCACGATTATGAAATTTGGCTGACGATTAATTTTCTGTTTTAGGGCTTTGACGATTATGACTATTAATGAGATATATGCGTTCATTTTGCCCCAATCCAGCACAAAGCCATTCTGTTTGATTTGTAATAAGACAGTTGGAGTTGTGAAGAGTGGAAATGTCAAACGCCACTATGAAACAAAACAGACATTTTAGTCGCTTTTCCACCGTCGGGCTGAACGGTTCTTAGAATAGTAAGGAATGGCTCCAGTTGTGTTACCACTTTAGCCTGGATGATTACAAAAACTCTTCTCGGCACGGTTGTCTAACCGTGCTGGTAGAATTCGTGAAGTGACGTCGCCACTCAGGATTGGTCACTTATATGTTGCCTGGCTACCAGTTTTTCTGTAGCTGACTGTGCTCTATTTGAGCGATGTAAACACAGTAAATTAATTGTTTTGCCACTTTTGCACTTGTTAATGTATTTTGAATGCAAAAGGCACTTTATTTTTTCAAAAAATTAGTTGATTTGTTATGCATGTTTATTAAAAACAAGTTTTGTAATAACTAGAGAGGCAGCGATGTATCGGCCAACAATAGGTATCGGCCGATAAAAGCTATTATTATCACCATCTTCCTTAGTTATCTATATATAAAAAAAAAACACTATAGAGGAGCTTAGGGTTAGTTCAGGGTTAGTTCATCCAAAAATGTCATTTATTACTTACCATCATGTCGTTCCACACCCGTAAGACCTTCGTTCATCTTTGGAACACAAATTAAGATATTTTTGATGAAATCCGAGAGGTATATGACTCCTCTATAGACAGCAATATAATAAACACTTTCAAGGTCCAGAAAGGTACTAAAGACATTGTTAAAACAGTCGACGTGACTGCAGTGGTTCAACCTTAATTTCATGAAGCAATGAGAATCCGTTTTGTATACCTTACAGGTGTGGAACGGCATGAGAGCGAGTAATTAATGACAGAGTTTTCATTTTTGGGTGAACTAACCCTTTAAAGCAACTGAGTCACAGTGCGCAGTGAGCATTGAAAAGTCACAAAACGAAGAATTGTCGAGCGCACAAATCCTAGTGTATATCTGTCCAACAGTTTATTGATAATTTGTTTCTTCACAGTTTTAAATTCCTTTATTGTGTGTTTGATGCTAATTCATAGTCCTTGTACTGTGTGACCCAACAAACACCCGGTTGCGAGTACGAAATAGTTTAGAATGTCAAAATCAGTGTTTAGAATGTCAAAATCGTCAAAAAAAGTCATTTTATGCAAATCCACATCCCATTATCATGGGAATATATCATATTGGACAGAGTTTTACCGTGCTGACTGTCATAACCGGACGAGGCGCGCTGTTTGAATGCTGAACGGAGAATGATTGACAGCTGCAGCTGAGCTGAGGGAAGGCGAGTTTCCTTGAACTTTAATTTAACGATGTAAATATTCTTCTGTCCCTCACATTAAGCTTCATTTGACTTTGAATATATTGCACGAAGACTTAATGCTTGTCTATTTCTTTTGGTCCACCCTTCCCCCCCTTGTGCCATAGGCCTATAAAAGAGTGCAATAATCAAATAACTACGATCAGACGGTTATTTTATTATCGCGACAGGCCTAATTCGACCTTGTGTCATCACTTACCCCCTATATCGTCTCAGGCTATATCAAAAGAAATCCACAAACAGAATAATACTAAACAGGCACAGAGGCAGCATTCACAAAACATATTAAACACTGATACCTCATTTACAAATTAAACCTGACACTGAAACACTGTAAAAGCTAAATATTCAGCACAAGAGAGCAGACAGAGAGCATGACACTCCCACATCCTGCAAAATCCAGGATTTGTCAGAAACATCTGCCACACTGATGTCATTTGGCCCCATCAACACCACTATAGAGATAAATTAATATATAAAGAATAACTAAATCACCACTCTGGACATGGTTTGATTTGTCAAGGTCATGGAAATATTCAAAAATCTTTAAAAATAATACTGAAAGCTATACATCCATTTGTGCTGGGGAAGATTATTAAATCTTAACATTAACAATGATCTGAGAACAGTTCTGATGGTCAAGATTACTTTTGGGAAGAGGAGGATCAACCTAGATCAGCATGAAATGGCAACCTCTCCCAGAGGGAGTTTCTCTGCTGGCCAATCTTAAAGGGACAGTTCACCCAAAAAATTAAATTGAAATCATCTCACCCTCATGTTGTTACTAACATGACTTTCAGTTGGATCTATGTTGTTTGGACTCCAAAGATCTTATAAATATCTTTTGTGTTCCACAAAAGAAAGTCATAGAGATTTAGAACAAATATCCCTTTAACCCTATTAAAGCGGCTGTGTCGTCGCCGACACATCAAACCAAGCTGTATTCGTGTTATCATAACTCTTCAACCAATTGCACTATCAAAATAATTCAAATTGTTCCTGACAGCAGACAACATGCGCTTTTCGGCAATATATGGCTTATTACGGTAATTTCTTGTTTTCCGTCCGCAAATGATGGCAGCTTTTCAGGAGAGCAGGAAGAAAGAATTTGAACGGAGAGATACGGTGCACGGCAGGTTAGAGAGTTTTGGATTGCATAAAATAATAAAGAAAATGAACAAAAACATAGTGAAGAAGTAGTAAACAACACAAGAGGCGATTGGGATGATTTTTTATGAGACTTGGGAGGACTGATTAACTGTAAAGAAACAGTAAGAATTTTGAATCAATTAAACCAGTGGTTCTTAAAGTGTGGACATCTGCATAAAAAAAAAGAAAACAGCGTTCGCAACAGCGTTCAAGTGTGTGAATAGCGGTTGGCGCTAGTTGCCTTTATAAAGCGGCACCGAACGCCAATTCCACTTAACTGTTCTTCTACAGACCATTGACTTGTCACCATCTGAACAAGCCCGACAAAGAAGTTCCTTGCCATAGAAAAGCATCTCTACAGCGGACGGCATCACAAGCTGCTATTGCATCAAAAAGGCATACAAGAAGCTGAGCTCGTCACGCGCTGTTGAAAGAGCTCACTGAAGCCACTGATTATATGTTGTTCATCCAAAGCTTCACTAAAATATTTACATTTTTTGTTTATTTAAATTAAAAGCTATGTTTTGATTAGGGCTGCAACAAACGATTATTTTGATAATCGATTAATCTAACGATTACTGGACTGATTAATCGACTAATCATCGATTATTACACTGATTAAATCAGTATGCTTTGTTTGATTATTCAACTAGCAATTAGGTAAAATATTGAGTTATACTTTAACTAATAAATAAAACAATGAAATCTCTCCAGCTTTTGAAAGTGTATTTTTTATGAATTTGTTAAAAAAAAAAACTCTGTTAAAATGACTGGTAATGTTTTATTAAGTCTGGGAACTTTTTTAATAAGTACAAATATGCAATATGTAATATTGTGCATATTCTTTTGAAAATGCTCGTCTCTAGATTTTTTTTTCTTCTTTTTTTATAACTATCGAGGTTATGGTCATTGAATGGCTTTCCTGAGGTAAATGTAACATTTTGTGACATATTTGTTTTCAATGTTTGTTTTAATTTGTTTTAATGACATCTTTGTGCGGTAGAAACTCTGATTAAGTGATTACATTAGAGATGGATTCATTTCAGTAAGTTGTACTGTATCTTTCAACATACTTTTTGAAGTTCATTCATGTTTATTTCGTGCTGTAATAGCAGAAAAGAGGAGATAATAGGTTTACGTGCCGCTTGACCCGAGGCGCTACAGCGATCTGTCACTACACATTAAAGAGCGTCAAAACCACATGTATTGTTTGAATCCCGTAAAATTGTCTGTGTCCTCTTTGCTCTGCTATGTACCTTTCACTGCGTGAGAAAATGGACGTGCGGCGTGAGAACAGTGTGTTTGAATGAGAGTTGGTAGCCCTGCATGACAACATTTTTTGTAGTTATGCTAAACTTTATGTTTGTTATGTTTAATGCTATGTTAAACTTCCACATTTTATGAGTTCGACTTCGTTTGCACTATGCACTCCAAAGCACCGTGTCTTCTTCTATTGGATTCGATCCGGGAGAGCTGCATTACAGTATTGCGCTACAGCGCCCCACTGGTCAAACTATTAAATAGGTCATTCGAGATGAAAAGACTATTCGACAACAAAAATATTTGTCGACAATTTTTTAATCGTTTCAGCCCTAGTTCTGATCTATTATTGATCTATTATCTATTATTGACAAAGTCACGTATAAGCCGCATTTTATTATTACATACAGAAATAATGTAAAATATAATTAAATAAAACTAAATATATGCTATATACTATTTTAGTTGCCCAAACTCCACAACAAATCCTTTCAATTTAACGGTATTCAAAATAGAACAAGAATGAAAAATAAAATCAGCCTAGCTATATAAACCTCAAGCCAAAATGAAGTTAAAGCAAAACTGAAACAAACTGCCGTTGAGCTCACGTAGCCAACCTCTCTCATTCGGCACAAATCCAAATTGTTCCATATTCTTGATGTATTTGAACGAAAGGTCAAAATAATAAAAATAATAAACAAAATTATAAATGGAGCAATTCCAAGAGGGTCCTCACACCTTCGGTGATCAGACCCTAAAAAGAAAAAAAAATAAACATAACTAGTGATGCACCAAAATTAAATTTCTGGGCCAAAACCATAGGGGAAATTTCGGTGCATCCCTAATAATAACATATACATGCATGGATGAATTATTCACAATAAGATCATTAAAATGCATTTAGAAAACAGATTTCCATTTCATGGGAACTTTAACTCCTTGGTAGGCTTGCTACGGAAGTCGGTGTTACCGGTGTTCAGTCACAACAACGGTTTCATCACTTGCCCACCGTGGCACCAAGGCAAATTTTTTCAGTTCAACGCCTTAAAAATATTTAATGCAATTAATGCGGTAACCATTTTTCTGTATATGTTCAAGCTCTTATTCATGCAAATGCTTTCAAACCATTCAAGTGCGACAAAAGAGAACGTGCTGTCTGTGAATGTTCTGCCTATGTGACACACACAACGTGCGCCAGTATCGAGTTCTGTTCCACGCTTGACCGAACCATAACACACAAATTATGCCAAAATGTCAGTTTTGTCAAGTATCCTCATCAGAGCTGTCTTAAATTAGTTAAATTAAGCCTTAAATGAACGCAAAGATTTGTGAAATGGGACGCATGTCAGATCCGCGTCGTGTGCAGCAGCAGATCTTAAAGTGTCATTAATGTTAATCAAAGAGAGAGAGAATTACTCACTGCTCTTGACTAAAGAACTTAAACGTCCTGTTCCTTATTTTTTTGGTTCCACGGTTTGATTTTCAGTTTTATATATAAACGTTGTGTAAGTTAGCGTATTTGTTATTTTATATTAGGCCTAGCATGGTGTATTCTTATTCGTTTTGTTAATAAACATTCTATGTTTAAACATAAGCGAGTTTGTCGTTGTACTGTTTTGTGTTTTTCAGTAAGAATAATAACCCACCATTCAAGAAATTGCCGCTAATTTGAAACTGAAAGTAAAATGCACACGGCTGCACAAGGCCACAAAGGCATTCATAAGCGATTTAAAACAAAAAGAGGTGGAGGCCCCACCCCCTGGTGACACCGGTATGACCGGTGTTGTCACATGACGATTCATTTTCTCACCGTCACATCCCTACTCCTTGGTATCTACGCACCTCATACAGATCTGCAGTCCTTGAACATCTCTACAAACAATGCCTTAAACCACAACGGCCTTCACAGACACTGCTCTGCAACAAAACAAATCACCAAGTGTTGACCCATCATATGATAATCAGTTAACTGATAATAACATTGTTAAAATTAAATCAACAATTTTATCAAGAGGGAATAGTGAAAGAATATTTAAATGATACAATGGGAACAAAACCCCTCCAAAACTCAGTCAACGTGGCAGCTTGCCTCTGAGTATTTTCCGGTGCTTGCTCGCTCACTAGCATTACCGTGCCACGCTTGGCCACAGACACGGCAGCACAACAGTTACACGTCCTGTGTTCCACTCCACTGTCCCTCAGCCAGCACATTAGGCAACAGCAATGAGAAATGGGGGGGGGGGGGAATCTGGCCTGGCATTCTTTACAGGCACATTGTATCTCTCCTGATGGCAAGCCTAATTAAGCTGCAAGTGGTGCCGCAAACAGAGCTGCGTTCTGCTGCAGGATCGAGAGAGAGAGAGAGAGAGAGAGAGAGAGAGAGAGAGAGAGAGAGAGAGCGCACCAAAGAGGTGTGCTGGATCCACCTGAATTGCATAGGAAGTCATCTTTAGATTTAGATTTCAAAACAGCATGATTTTTCACTGCACTAAAGCCAAATCAACCTACGTCTGTCACCTTGAACAGAAAAGTACAAGGTATGGGCTGTAAGTGTGAATGACAACTACTTTTCTTACCTTCTGCGGTTATAAACACTGTGAACTTCTGCTTTTATGCCAGTGTATGTACTCTGCAGTCTGCACCCTAATTAACAGATCTGAAAAATATTTTCTGAAAACGTATTCGCAGGGTTTCTGGGTGCTAATCGACATTTAGACATGCTAAAAGTTGACACTCACCAACAACAAAATATTGGAAAGCGACTAAAACATGTTGCACTCAATCTCATCAGAGTACCTTTAAACACTCTACTAACCAGTCATGAGAGGTTAGTGGTTGGAAGTAGTATTTTAAAAAGTGTGTTGGAAGGTACTTCCCCTTCAATATACGAGTCTTATTATGAACCTGTGATTGCAAACAAATTCGATTTTATGCACATAAAATGTACAGGGGTGTGTACATTTGTGACCCTGGACCACAAAACCAGTCATAAGTTGCAAGGGTATATTTGTAGCAAAAGCCAACAATACATTGTATGGGTCAAAATTATCGATTTTTCTTTTATGCCAACAATCATTAGGATATTAAGTAAAGATCATGTTCGATGTAAGATATGTAAATTTCCTACCGTAAATATATCAAATATATTTTTGTAAGTAATATGCGTTGCTAAAGACTTCATTTGGACAACTTTAAAGGCGATTTTCTTAATATTTAGATTTTTTTGTGCTGCCAAATCGATTAATCGCACCCAACATAAAAGATTATATATTATTATATTTGCATATATTATATATGTGTGTTTGTATATAAATACACACACACACACACACATATGTATAAATATGTGTTTATAAATATATTATGTAAACACAAACTTGTGTTAGATAACGCAATATTTATAAGCAAGTCTGAATATCTCTGGTAAAAATCACAGTATATATCTTTAAACAGACTGTTGCAAAGATCTGTCATCATCAGTTGTGAAACGTATATAGGTGCGTAAGTCCAAACTTTATGTAATTTCCAAGCAGCAAAATTGACACATACTGAATACAGCAGGTTTCACATTCAGCACTTGTGTTATTCTCATGATTTTAGAGACTACTCTGGCTTTTTACATGCAAGAGAAGTATAAAACGTTTTGGGAAACCCACAAGTATGAGAAGTCTCAGCTCATGTTTATATATTACAAAGCAGACTTTAATAATGATTTTTAGCAGTGAACTAGTGGCTGTGGTATAAACTCACACCAATGGCGTTAGCCAGCAAGCTACTATTAGTTAATCCGAGGAACACTATTTACCCGGAAAACACAAACAAAATCTAAATATCTCGGATATATAGAGATGTAAATCAACGGCATAAGATCACCTAAATCAATATATAGAGCAAAATGAGCCGGGAGAGAGTCTAAGAGAAATAGCCGTTAGCTGAATGTTGCACCTTTGCGTCGCCATCTTGAACATACGCGCTCAGTTCTCACGAGCCTGCGTATAATTCACCACAAAGCACTCAAAATATTCGCATTCAATGATACACTCACCTCATGTCCTTAAAGACACTCCAATAAGCGCTGAAATGTGAGTCTGTGCGGTTCAAACGTGCGGTAATGTAATTCGTCGGCAGTGAGACTGCGCGAGCACTCACACTCACACACACACACACACACTTCAAACACAGGCTTGTTATTTGTCCTCAATGAGTCGTAGATATATATTCGAGTCGCTTTCTTTATGATTCTGCGCCAGAAATTAATATACGTCACAAGTGTTCCGGTTTCTTCTTGTTGAATGCCCAGTGGCTTGCATTTTGTGCAGCTCTTGTGCACCTGAGGAGACGGAGTGAAAGAGTTTTTCTCAAGCAAACAGGATGAAACGGTGTGACGTTCAAACTCTCCCCACAGGCTGCCTTCACCCCACCCAAGCCTCAATCTCCGTATATTGCTGTACACCAGAAATACAGGGAAAGAGGTGTTTTATTAAAAATCATCTTTTAGAAACGAATTGATTCCCGTATTAGTAATTGTTTTATATATGCTTCCGCCTTTTAAATTATTCCAGCTAAGACAACTATAATTTAATCAATTCTGACTTGCAGTTGTGCTTTTTTTCGGACTTCAAAATTAGATTAGGTATATAGGTTGGAAACAGAAATAATATTATAGTTTCCTACAATAACCCAGTCTATTTATTTAAACAATCCTATCTGCACGTCTATAGGAACCATTAGTCAGGAAACGATGTTCTACACGGACTCTTTCATGGCGCGGTCGAGATGTTTGTTTTCGTTTCCATCTTATTTGTCTTTGTGGCTTACACTGTTTCTATAAAGTTGGTGTATTACAGATTTAGTCAGTTATGGCCACACTTACGAAATAAAATATCCAGCCCTTTATGCACCACTGGAAACGCACATTTTTGTCCAACACAAGAGAGGTCCGGCGCGCTCTTACGGAACTCAGAGGATGACAAGCCCCGCGTGACAGCCAACGAGACTCGAGCTCTGTTAGTCACTGCACATCCAGATGACGAATGCATGTTCTTTGCACCTACAATCTTAAAACTTGTTGAATCACAAGCATCCGTTTATTTGTTATGTTTGTCAACAGGTAGGTTTACTATTCCGTAAATAAAACCATAACCTGAATATTTTTTCAATTCTAATGAAAACTCTTGGTTATTTATAAAAACCAGAACCTTTTTAACTTTTGCCTTGCAAATGCATGCCGTTTAATAATGCAATTTTCAACAACTCTGTGTTGAAATGATTAAATAAAGAAATCTGAACTCATGCTGAAGTATTTGCTATGCTTGTATAATGTAAAAGAGACATAAAATATTTCTGCAATGCTCAGGCAATTACAACAATCAAGGACTCCAACGCAAAAGAGAACTGCTTGACAGCTGTGCAGTTCTGGGAATTCCATCCAACCATGTCACCGTCATAGATGACAAGTAAGGCCCGCACAAATGACACAAAAAGTAATTGTTCACTCCAAAATGTAAAAGTCTGTCATCATGCTGATCTAAACCTGTATGACGTGCGTTCATAATATATTATAGAGGTTATATAATTTATTGCAATTTATTCCTGTGATGGAAAAGATTTTTTAGCAGAAAACATTCTAATATGCTAATTTGGTGCTCAAAAAAATGTTTCTTATCATCATCAATGTTGAGAATTGTAGAACAATATAAAAACATAAGATATCTCTCCATAATTACTGCTAAGTTGATTAATTATTTGACCTGAGCACAGTTGCATTTACATGAATGATGCAAAGCCATTATATGGCAGATTAACCGATTTTCTTGCACTATGCAGTTGCTTCTGATGAATGAACATGATAAAAACCTCACTGGATGAGTAAGATGCACAGACCTGCCAACCCTGATCTTCAGCATAACTCCATTAAGATAATAAAGATCGTGTCAATCCATCAGCTCCCAACACTGACAATAAGCCCTATTCCACTCTTGGTGGGGGTGTTTCATTAATGCTCTGAAAATAAACATTTAGGTCCAGTGTGGCCATCCCCCCCGAGGCTGCAGTTGCAGCGAGGACACCCATTAAGGGTGTACCATGCTGAGTCTGGCCCCTCCTTTTCTCCCCTGGCTGCCCTGTGAGCAAACATTGGCCAGGCTACAAATGAAACCCCTCCATTCTTGTCACAACAGAAGCACAGACAGCTCAAGCTGATGTATGGGAGCTCGCTCTGTCACCCTTAGGACATAAATGACCAGGCAGGGAGACTAAAAGAGGGCAGTCCTCCACCCCTCTGAGAACTCTATGATGACACGGCCTGAAAAAAAAAAAAAAGTACATTTTCTAAAATAGTCATTGTAATCCCACAATTACCAACATCAGTTTGATAATGTTGTGAGCTCCTCACATCTGTGTGGTGTTTTCTTAGTCACGGTTGAATTTTCAGCGTTTTCATGAATCATCAGCTGTTTTTTGCATTCACTCTATAAATCTTAACTATATTCCAGATTTCCGAAATACAGGCTGGCCAAATAAGTTTTCTTCCTACCCACATATTCCGTCATTGCTTAGCTGTGCCACAGTCTGGCTGAAGCACATGTATAAAACAGCAGGAGACACGAATCAGTAATATTTACACTATACTATTGAAAAGTTTGCGGTTAGTATTATTAATACTTGCTATTTTTTTGTTATACTTTTATTCTTACACTATACTTTTATTTAGCAAGTACACATTAAATTGATCAAAAGACACAGTAAAGACATTTATAATGTGACAAAAGATTTCTATTTCAAATAAATGCTGTTCTTTTGTATTTTATTCTTCAAAGAATCCTGTAAAAAAAAAAAAATTAACATGGTTTGCACAAAAATACTAAGCAGCAAAACTGATTTCAGCATTGATAATACTAAGAAATGTTTCTGTGAGCAGCAAATCAGCATAATAATATAATACCCCTTAAAGATCATGTGACACTAAAGACTGGAGTAATGGCTGCTGAAAATTCATCTTTGCCATCACAGGAATATAGAACATTTTTAAAAGTTATTACGATGGAAAATAGTTATTTTAGATTGTCATACTATTTCACAATTTTACTGTTTTTACTGTATTTTTCAATCAAATAAATGCAGCCTTGGTGAGCATAATAGACTTCTTTCTAAAACATTAAAAAATCTTACCGGCACCAGATTTTTTAACTAGCGTGAGTGCTTTTACCCAAAGCTACCTACAGTTTACTTATTGTAAGAACAAGCTGAAGTTAAATGCCTTGCTGAAAGCTACAATGTTAATAGACTCGGATGAAAACAGTAGGCTTAGAGGAAAAACTGCGATGGTAAAATATGTTAAACGGAGCTGTGAGTAAATTTTTCATCCAAATATTTAGTAAACACAATGTGTAGAGCTTAAATAACAGACATTCCAATTCTTCTGAAATCTGCAATGATTTCTGTAGACGTCTTCACATCCAGATTCTGATAGGGCCTGCCGATGCCTCGTTCGGTGACCAGCCCTGACCTTTAACTACTACACCACCACCGCAGCTTTATATGTCTGTATTTTCTGTAACTGGTATTAGCCATCATTGGGTGTTTTTTGTATAAGACTCAGATGTTGAAATATCACCTGAAGTTCTGCCAGGCAATGTGCTGTCGTTGCATTTATGCAAACCAGCTGTGTGTGTGCGTGTGTGGGAGAGATCATTTATACATGATTATAAAATGTTGTCTCTTCAGAGCGTACTTCTATTGCTAACACCTTTTTTCAGAAGAAGCATAAGGATTTTTAAGGTTTGAAGCACAGTCTTTTATTTTTTGGTATTTTTGCCTTTTATTGAGATAGTATAGAGAACTGACAGGAAGTCATCATGTAGCACTGAGATTTTAGCAGAAATACAATACACGTCCCCTTGCATAGACAAACGGAAAACCAGTTTTGTTTTCTTACTGCATTTTAATGAACCTGACTGAGCATTTTTGGAATTCTTCGAAAACAACACTTGATCTTTTGTTTCTGAAATAAATGTATTTTTTAGGCATTTTACTGAAAACAAGACAACAATACCAAGTTAAAATAGATTTTTTGCAGTGTGTGCCCTTGTTCCATCCATCTTCGCCACGGTAATGGTTCTTCTCAGTCAAAATGTCATGTTGAAGATGGGTATTTGCTTTTTGTTAAAAAGAATCAAAATGTGTGGCAGGCAGTAATGCCAGTGAAATTCAGATAACTTGTGCTCTGTATAGTATTTAGCTAGTCCAGTTTCTCTGAAAATAATTGCAATCCTCTTGCTGAAAAATCATATGAAGGCATTTTAGATGAAAAAAAACAATCTTTTTCAAAAACTTTGCTTCAATGGAATTTTGTTAAATAAAATAAACTAGATTTTTCCTGTCCACCCAGAGAATGGCAAGCAAAAAATATGATGCATGTGTCACAAACTCAAGTTCTCCCAAAAGAATTTGCATAGTCATGGTAATATGTTTTCCAGGCTGTTTTCCAAGTGCTGTGACCCACCCTGCCTGCAGTTCTTCCCTGCATGAATCTGTTCCTTTAGTAAAGTGCGCTCTAAACTTCCTTCTTGGCATTGGTGTTTTCGTGCTTAAACTCTGCAGAGCCCCAGAGGTCCAAAACACCATCGCATGGCTGAAACTTCTCCACATTTAGAGTTTGTTGGTTTCTTGGAAGAATGGAAAAACTAAAGCATAATGGACCCTCTAGCTGTCCCAAATGAATATGAATATTTGCACGATCAGATACGCCCTTGTTTTGACTGCTTTGGACAGAGCTGTCACATTTACCTCAATTTGGATCGTTTAGATCACTGTCTGTGTGTGTGTGTGTGTGTAGTACAAACCCTTTGCGTAAGTGGGGTCAGTTAGCAGGCGTCTTGTTTTAGACCGCTCTAGTGGCGGTACGTGGAATCGGGGTGTGTTCTGAGAAGCATGGGAGTTTTTGTGTGTGTTGACTAGGTCATAAGTATCATGTAAACTCAGACACCCACCTGGAACTTTCATAATCAGCTGGCACAACGCCCAGTTTGCATGTGTCTCTCACTATTGCTCGCCCTATCTTTATTTTTTAACATAATGTACACACAGAATAAACTTTGATCCATTTTCCTCGTTCACCTTATCTACCGTATCTCAGTCTTTAACCAGGAGCTGACCCTGTAATCTTTATGATTCTTTCCTCTGTAGTCATTCACAAGCACGTACACAAACACCCTGCATAGCCAAAAACCCAGATAGCAAGTGACTTAAATACTCTAATCAAGGTCATCCTGATCTGTTTTTATTATTTTATCTAAAGTATGTTACAGATTTTGTTGGAGCATAGTTAACTGATGACTGCTGTGAACTGATAACACATAGATCTGGAAGATGAGCTTCTGGGTCTTTTGTTTGCCTAGCATGACCTTAGCAAACTGTGATAATCTCTAGCTTTCATGTGCACGTTTAAGCTTTTGTGTGTGTGTGTCAGCGTCCTGGCAGGGTCATCTGGGCTCTGAGCTGGTTCAGGAAAGGTCGCTGGGCAGTGATCAGTGATTGGTGTGCATGCAATGATCCTATTCATTCCCTGCAGTCAGCAGCACCGACCGCTGTTGTACGCAGAGTTCTGAACGCACACACACTCAACTGAGTGGACAAAGGTTACGTGAGTGCACATAGTTAGAGTGACAAAGTCTTGCGGACTTTAGTCTCAGTCTCAGACGTCCACAGACCACTCACTCACTCACGCACATTGCATGCAGAACTGGTAAGAACTGGTTCAAGTCAGCAATTGCTATCTGGCTGGCTGGCGGCTAGCCTGCTACATAATATTCTGGCATCAGGGTCCACGGGTTTTTATCAGTCAACTAGGAAACAAAGTTGTTTTTTTACAAGGTGCTTGTCTAGTCGTTGGAAGTTTTGTGAGGAATCAAAATTGTTTTTGAAATTGTATTATTTCCCCTTCAATTTACCTGCCTTTACTTAAACTACAGGGATGTACAATATATCTGGACTATATATACTAAATACTTTCTATTTTAAGTAAATGCTGTTCTTTTGAACTTTCTACATCAAAGAATCCTGAAAAAAAAAAATGTATCAGGGTTTCCACAAAACTATTAAGCAGCACAACTGTTTTCAACATTGATAATAATAAGAAATGTTTCTTGAGCACCAAATCAGCATATCAGAATGATTTCTGAAGGATCATGTGACACTGAAGACTGGAGTAATGATGCTGAGAATTCAGCTTTGCATCACAGGAATAAATTACATTTTAAAACATTAAAATAGAAAACAGCTATTTTAAATTGTAATAATATTTCATTGTTTTTGCTGTATTTTTGGATCAAACATTTAAATTTTTTTAACTGTAGTGTATTATATATATATATATATAATCAGTGGGTACGGAAAGTATTCAGACCCCCTTAAATTTTTCACTCTTTGTTATATTGCAGCCATTTGCTAAAATCATTTAAGTTCATTTTTTTTCCTCATTAATGTACACACAGCACCCCATATTGACAGAAAAACACAGAATTGTTGACATATTTCAGTTTTTCTTTTTTAATAAATCTGCAAAAATCACATGGTCCTAAGTATTCAGACCCTTTGCTCAGTATTTATTAGAAGCACCCTTTTGATCTAATACAGCCATGAGTCTTTTTGGGAAAGATGCAACAAGTTTTTCACACCTGGATTTGGGGATCCTCTGCCATTCCTCCTTGCAGATCCTCTCCAGTTCTGTCAGGTTGGATGGTAAACGTTGGTGGACAGCCATTTTTAGGTCTCTCCAGAGATGCTCAATTGGGTTTAAGTCAGGGCTCTGACTGGGCCATTCAAGAACAGTCACGGAGTTGTTGTGAAGCCACTCCTTCGTTATTTTAACTGTGTGCTTAGGGTCATTGTCTTGTTGGAAGGTAAACCTTCGGCCCAGTCTGAGGTCCTGAGCACTCTAGAGAAGGTTTTCGTCCAGGATATCCCTGTACTTGGCCGCATTCATCTTTCCCTCGATTGCAACCAGTCGTCCTGTCCCTGCAGCTGAAAAACACCCCCACAGCATGATGCTGCCACCACCATGCTTCACTGTTGGGACTGTATTGGACAGGTGATGAGCAGTGCCTGGTTTTCTCCACACATACCGCTTAGAATTAAGGCCAAAAAGTTCTATCTTGGTCTCATCAGACCAGAGAATCTTATTTCTCACCATCTTAGCAAACTCCATGCGGGCTTTCATGTGTCTTGCACTGAGGAGAGGCTTCCGTCGGGCCACTCTGCCATAAAGCCCCGACTGGTGGAGGGCTGCAGTGATGGTTGACTTTCTACAACTTTCTCCCATCTCCCGACTGCATCTCTGGAGCTCAGCCACAGTGATCTTTGGGTTCTTCTTTACCTCTCTCACCAAGGCTCTTCTCCCCCGATAGCTCAGTTTAGCCGGACGGCCAGCTGTAGGAAGGGTTCTGGTCGTCCCAAACGTCTTCCATTTAAGGATTATGGAGGCCACTGTGCTCTTAGGAACCTTAAGTGCAGCAGAATTTTTTTTGTAACCTTGGCCAGATCTGTGCCTTGCCACAATTCTGTCTCTGAGCTCTTCAGGCAGTTCCTTTGACCTCATGATTCTCATTTGCTCTGACATGCACTGTGAGCTGTAAGGTCTTATATAGACAGGTGTGTGGCTTTCCTAATCAAGTCCAATCAGTATAATCAAACACAGCTGGACTCAAATGAAGGTGTAGAACCATCTCAAGGATGATCAGAAGAAATGGACAGCACCTGAGTTAAATATATGAGTGTCACAGCAAAGGGTCTGAATACTTAGGACCATGTGATATTTCAGTTTTTCTTTTTTAATAAATCTGCAAAAATGTCAACAATTCTGTGTTTTTCTGTCAGTATGGGGTGCTGTGTGTACATTAATGAGGAAAAAAATGAACTTAAATGATTTTAGCAAATGGCTGCAATATAACAAAGAGTGAAAAATTTAAGGGGGTCTGAATACTTTCCGTACCCACTGTATATATATATATATATATTGGTTTCTGTCAATATAGGTATTTATCTGCATTATTAATATTATTATAATATGAATTATTTGTTCTTGCTTGATTCTGCCTATGTTACTTTAAACCATCATCTAGTGCTAACTTAACAGGTACATTTTTGTTTCATTCATCTCAAAATTAATTTATCCATTTTTGATGCTGTACATTATAAAGTTGATTGATATTGATTTGACATTGACAAAAAAATGTAGATTTAAGTTTTAGTGGATTATTTTATTCAAAATAGTAGTGATTTTTAGTATCAGCTTATCGATATCAGCTAGAATTGTAATTGGTGCATTCCTACCCTAAAACTGTACATGTTGTTCAGATAGCCTCTTCCTGTTTAAGTTGGTGGTCTGCAGATTTATCTGCAGAGTAGATCAGACTTTATATCAGCTCTCAAATGTCTGACTATGTGGGACTGTAGACCTCATGTACTTGTGGTTATCATCATCTCTAATTATATTATCTGCGTAGGCTCATTTGCTGGCAATTAAAAGTTGTCTTTCTGATTCATTGAATTGTTATGACATGCATTGCACAGTGAGTGTGCATGATATCCATTTTATTGTACACTGACTATAAAGTTCTGTTGTATCTTACTTTGTTGTATCTTGTTGTATCTTACTGTCTCAGAGTGTGTGTCCTTATGGGCTCTGAATGAGTCGTGTGACCCTCTTCTCAGAGTTGCTTTGCTCTCTCCGGCACACAGCTGCATTGACCGCCTACACTCTGACCGAGGCAATGCATCATGGGAGTGCTTTTGTGATAAGAGCACATCTGACACGCTTCACTGAACTTGTACTTAGTCAACCCCCGTGCTCTTTTTCTCTCTCTTTTTCTGTATTATTCATTGAGGCAGACAGATGTACTCCCTGTCTGTCTGAACACAGACCACACAGACCACCTGCCTGGCAGGGTAACATCAGGTTGAGTGCCTGTCCTCTGTTTACTTCCTCTGACAGGTCTCTCTCTGTGTCTCTGTCATGTGTTGAGAGCTTACAGTGGGTGTTAGGTTAGTTTTTGTATGTTTATCCTTCATGTTTTCTGTGAATGGGGTAGATATACACACAGTTTCTCAGAAAAAGAGCTCTTGCATTTCCACAGAGGCTGTCTGAGAATTTATAAAGGAAGCTATAATCTTAAAGGGTTAGTTCACCCAAAAATGAAATTTCTGTCATTAATTACTCACTCTCATGTCGGTCCAAACCCGTAAGACCTTCGTTCATCTTCAGAACAAAAATTAAGATATTTTTGATGAAATCCAAGAGGTTTCTGCTCACTTGGACAGAGTCAGCCAATACTGAGCGGTGTTCTGACATAGAACACGGAAGCGCTGCACTGTGTCAACAATGTATACAGCATAGGAGAATGACAGGGAAGAGAAGAAATTGTTGAATAAAGTCGTTATTTTTGTTTTGTTTTTGTGCAGAAAAAGTATTCTCGTCGCTTGTTGAACCACTGTTGTCACATGGACTATTTTAACAATGTCTTTACTACCTTTCTGGGCCTTGAAATTTGTTATGACATTGTTGCCTCAATTCAAATTATGTCAGGAATAATTGTAAAACTCTCAGCAGTGTTCGGCAGCAGCATCTCTACTAATAACAAAGATATAAGTTTAACTGCTTCAAAAACAGAAACGTTACCACCTCGCTACTGAGAAATATCATGTAGCTTTTAAGTTATGAAACTATTTTATCGAAAAAGTCATTCGCCAGGCGTGCACATGTTTCCGTCTGTGTGCGAGTGTGTCTGCACAGAATATGTGTGTGTGTACAGCGAAAGAAAGAACGGGGGAAAGAAAGTTGGCTTTCCATAGATTGGGGTGTCCAAAGTCGGTCCTGGAGGGCTACTCTCCTGCAGAGTTTAGCTCCAACTTGCCTCAACACACCTGCCTGTAAGTTTCTAGTATGCCTAGTGAGACCTTGATTAGCTGTTCAGGTGTGTTTAAGGAGCTAAACTTTGCAGGACAGTGGCCCTCCAGGAGCAGGATTCAACACCCCTGCCATAGATAATAAAAGGTCATTTAGTGAGAAAAACATAAAGATTGTCATTTTTATTTTATTGTTTGTCATATTTGCTTGGTCAATGTCTTTGTGGGTTTTCATTCATTTGCTGTTGTAGGCTGTAAGGACCTTTGAAATAACTTAAATAATTTGGCGAAGTGATATGGAGCTGTAATGCGGTCAAGATCTGTGACCTATTTCACAATTATGACCTTTTATCTTAGTTATGACTTATGTCATAATAATGAATTAATGAATGAGGTCATTAATATCTCATTATTTTGACTTACTGTCAATTTCGACATATGTCATAATTATTACTTTGTCAATTTTGATTTTTTTGTCATAATTATGACTTTTTAAGTACAATTTTTGACCTTTTACTTCATAATTATGACTTAGTATATCATAGTTTTGACTATTAATGTCTTAATTATGACTTTAATAATTATGATTTACATAAGCATGATTTGTTTATCTTATGCGGCGGGAATGGGCTTCCATAATATAGCCATAAATCAACCAATGTTTGCCAAAAATTATATTTGAATAATATGAAAATGTATAATTGCATTGGACAATAGCAACAAAAGGAAAAAGCAATAGCATTCGTCACCCTCCATATTTAATTATAAATTGATTTGGCAAGAAAAACTAAACCCTGTGTGATGTATAGGCTGCAGGAAGAGGACAGAAAGTTGGGTCAGGTGGGTGTTGGGGCTGATGGCAGGTCAAGACCCTCAGAGAGATGAGCTCTTTTAACACGATTACCAGACAGCACTGAAAATGCACTCCCTGCCAAGAGCTTGTCATGATTAGAAAAAACTCTTTCCTTCTTTAGGAACATTTGGGGTTTTCTCTTCTGAGGCAGAAACGCTCAGCTGATGTGTTCTCTACCATTTTTCTTGATTTGCTCCCCTTCTTCTTTTCATCATAAAGCAATGTTCTCTGTATTATATCTTGAAAGCTGCAAGGCTTTTTTTGTGCCAAGTATTTGAGAGTGTAATTTTATTTTAGTAGGTGTTCTAAATTTGGCTGAAAAAAAGCTGTTAGGCTGCTCCTAAACATCTAAATGAATGAAGAATGTAGCTTGAGCTTTCCAGTTTTCTGCAGTGCAGAGCTACTGACTAATAAAAGTGCTTCTTAAACTTCATAAATCTGCACAAACATGACTGCAAACCTGAACCCATTTCAGTCAGATATTTTCCATGCTGGAAGGGTTAACTGTCGTTCAGCAGTCAGCTTTTCCCAGCATTCACCGGGGCCTTGTAACGGAAAGGCAGCCCTGGCCCCATGTGACCAGACAAAACAAACGCTGCCAGTCCCCCCCCACCCTCTCTGCTCACACACACACACACACCGCCTCCTCAGTAGGCTAAAGTTCATCTGCTGCATTCAGATGCCTGCAAGCAATTACACAAGCGGGTGAGCGAGTGAGCGAGAGAGAGAAGGAAGGGAGGGACCAGAGAGGTTACTATGGGGCATTTGACACTGTTGCTATAGTGAGGCCAACAGTCTGCCTTGATCCATTCTGAAAAAGGTCAGGTAGATCATGTGTGTTTTTCTCTTGCTTTCTTTATTTCATTATCATTCTCTCTTTCTGTTCCATTTTTTCTTGTTCTTGGTTCTGGAAGATTAAAGGTGTAAGCTTTGAAACATTCTTCCCTTAAAAAGGCCTGAACACTCAGAGTTGTTGTTGACTTTGGAAAGAATGTTTGCGTATGTGCTAAAATTATTAAAGCAACAGTTCACCCACAATTCTGTCATCATTTACTCATCCTCACGCCATACCGAGGCTGCAATAATTTTTTCCATTAGACGGTGAAGTTTTGAAGAGTATTCTGGCTTTACTATAATAAAAAAGTGGAAGGGTTGGGGGGGAGGTTGTCAAGCTCAAAAATGCCGAAACACCATAAAAATATCGTAAAAGTGGCCCATGTGCTGTATTCTATGTCTTTTGAGGTTATACGATAGCTTTGTTTTAAAAGAAGACCAAACTTAGACGTGTGAGAGTCAAAGCAGTTTGTCATCATTGACAATGATGTGATATTTTTGTTGTTCAAGAGACTTCTGTGGTCCATTCAGAGCTTCTGCGGAGAAGAAAATGATCAAATTATCAAGACTGGTTTATTTTTCACACATAGCAATTGTGTGACTTCAGAAGACTTCTAAAGTAATTGACCACTTTATAGTAATTATGTTTTTCTGTCATTTTGAAGCTTGACATACCCAGTCCTCATTCACTTTCATTATATGTAAAAGAGCAGCCAAGATATTATCCTTCTCAGTCGCTGAGAGGTTGATAAACTCTTTTGTCTTTTCACGTGTTGACTATTGTAATGGTTTTCTAGCTGGAGTATCTAAATCCTCAATTAACAAAAAAAATATTTACAAAATTCGGCTGCTAGAGTTCTGTCTGGGGTCAGGGCTGGTGAGCATATTACCCCTGTTTTGGAGTCTTTGCACTGGCTCCCTGTCAGGTACCTCTCCCGGCTGACATAAGGGAAGCAAATACATTAGTGACTTTTCTAAATCTCTTTTCAAAACATTCTATTTTAGGATTGCTTTTACTTGATTATTCATTTCATTGTTTTGCATTTTTTTGTTGTATATCTTTTGTATTTAAAATGTGTTGTTTTCTCTGTTATGTTTGATTGTAAAACGCTTTGAGAAAGCAACTTTTAAAGGCGCTATATAAAATAAATGTATTATTATTATTATTATATTTTTCAGAAATTCACCATTAGTGTTATACATGAGAGAGAAAGTCATATGGGTTTGTAACTGTATCACTGTCTGTTACATATTTTGCTGAACATTCTATCAGTGAAAGTCAATGGGGGTTTCTAAACTTCAAAATTCTACACTTTAACATTTCTTCAAATAATTGAATTAAATGTGAATTTTATTTGTAGAAACAAACGTAAAACGTAATGTGTTTATGTACAGCTTCGAAAAATCATTATAGTGTGCTGAAGGGGTTTAAGAACAAACCCTAACCAGCATGTTTGATGAATATCAAAACTGTGCTGCAGAATAAATCATAAGACATTGATTCATAATATTTGGATAAAATCTTTTCTTTTTTTTGTGGTATGTAGAAAGATGTCTTGGAATTCATATCTCTTTTTTTCTAAAGTCAAGTCCCATCTCTTACATTATCTTGTGAGTACCTACTCAGTGTCTTTGTACATCAGATCTCTCCATCCTCTCTTTCATTTTATCCTAACTGCTACTGCTACTGCCCAATTTCCTAGTCACCCCATTTTCTACATTTCACCTCGCACCCACCCCGCCTCTGATAGGGTATCCTCCAGAGCCGACCTTGTGACCCTGACCAGCATTTGATTTGTGTGCAGATCCATCACAAAAGAACAGAAACAACTGTCAAGCTCCATTGTCAAGAGAGGGAGGTAGCCTCAATTCAACTCGCTCTGTTTCTCTCTCTCTTTATCTGTCTCTCCCTCACTCTGACTTTCACTCCCCTCTTCTCGTCTTACCCCCTGACCTTGAGCTAGGATTTAGCTGCCGGCTGTCTTTAACACATTCAGTGCCAACTGGTATGTGCTGCCAGCCTGATCCTCTCCGCCAATCACAGTCCACTTTGCCCTGCCATATCCAATATCTGGCTATTGAATTAGTGTAGATACAGAGTCCTCCAGCGATTTTGTTTGCCATCCTGCCTGTTAGAATTCATGTATAAACTTTTGCAACTCTGAAAATGTTTCTCTGGCTTTGTTAAACTATTGACAATATTTACTACCATTCAAAAGTTTAGGGTCAGTAAGACTTAAATTGTTACAAAAGATTTTTATTTCAAATAAATGCTGTTCTTTTAAACTTTCTATTCATCAAAGAATGTATCACAGTTTCTAAAATAACCAGTACAACTTGAGCACCAAATTGGCATATTAGAATGATTTCTGAATGATTACGTGACACTGAGAACTGGAGTAATGATACTGAAAAGACAGCTTTGCTATCACAGGAATAATATATTTTAAACATTTTAAAATATATTAAAATAGAAAACTACTTTATTTTAAATTCTAATAATATTTCACATTATTAGAACACTAAACAATCTTACCAACCCCAAACTAAATATGTGACCCTGGACCACAAAATTATCGATTTTTCTTTTATGCCAAAAATCATTAGGATATTAAGTAAAGATCATGTTCCATGAAGATATTTTGTAAATTTCCTACCATAAGTATATCAAAATTTTCTTTTTGTGAGTGGATATACATTGCTAAGGACTTCATTTGGACAACTTTAAAGGTGATTTTCTCAATATTTTGATTTTTTTGCACCCTCAGATTCCAGATTTTCAAATAGTTGTCCTATCCTAGGACAGACAGACCTTTTGGAACAGCCTTCACATCTCAAGCAAACCTACGATAACTTAAAATACTGTCTAGGTAGGCAGCTCACTATGTTTTGGAGCATCTGTCTCTCGATGCTGACCCTACACTCTTCTTACTCAGTTGTTCTCTTTATCTTTCTTTTTGCTGTTCTAATGTTTGATGTTTGATAAAGGTGTCTAGGAGTAAAACGTAGCAAGAGTGATTGCTGGAAGAAGTGATTGTCCACAGTGGGCGGAGCTTCTTCTGACCCCAATACATTACACAACAGCTATGTGGAGTGTTCAAGTGAAAGTTGTGTGTGTGAGAAAGAGAACAAAAAGAAAGAGAGAGATTGATGCATGGCCCTTGTTTTCCCTGAGCTGTAGTTACAGATGAATGAGAGGGAAAAGCCCGGGTGACCTTTGATCCCAGACTTCAGAGAGGACTGTGGGATGCATTCAAGCTGAGCGGTAGTGAGACTGTGGCAGTAAATCAGATAGAGAGACTCTCGCTCAACACTGTAGCCCTCGGGCCAGAACCTGCCCTTCCAGGACCTCGCTGTTTTGTTGCAGCTGTGTGTGTGTTGGCACATAGAGGCTTTTTGCTCAGTCCAAATCAAACTTACACATAGAACATAGAGAGTACAGTATATACAAACCTCTTCCATCATTTGTGTCTTTACTATTGTATATAATGCCACTCATTAGTTGTGCTTGCTAAGTCAAGAGATACTCAGACTTAAACTTTGGTTTGTAAGTTGTCCTTTATCAGTATGGATGATACCCTTATAATGATGTGGAATGTTGGAAATAGGTGTTAAATTGCTTATCTAATCACCCTAACATAAAGTTTTCTCCTAGATGATAAAATTGGTGGCAAAAAAAACACATTGATTTGACATTAGGACCTATGAAAGCCTGTTTCTGAGTAAAAAATAAAAAGGTAATTGTGACTTCGTCCTAATATGACTTTACTTTGATGCAGTGCAACTTTATATCTCACAATTGCAAATGTGACTTTATTATTTACTCTCACACAATTTTTTATTTTATTTTTTACTTTGTGGCAGAAATGGGCTTCCATAGGGCACCGAGCCATAACTAGAGACCAAAATATCACAGACATGTGCGGGTAGGCTCTGTTGATTTGGCCCAGGAAATCCTCACCCACCAATGACCTAGCAACCACATTGAACCACTCTGAACAGCTTAACAACCATACAGCAACGCACATGCAACCACTCACAAGCATTAAAGGGTTAGTTCACCCAAAAATGAAATTTCTGTCATTAAGTATTCACCCTCATGTCATCCCAAACCCATAAGACCTTCGTTTGTCTTCGGAACACAAATTAAGATATTTTTGATGAAATCCGAGGGTATCTGATCCACACATAGGCAGCAACGTCATTGCACCTTTTGAGGTCCAGAAAGGTATTAAAGACATCGATAAAATAGTCAATGTGACTACAGTGGTTCAACCTTAATGTTTCGAAGCAACGAGGATACTTTTTGTGCACAAAAACAAAACAAAAATAATGACTTTATTCAACAAATTTGTCTGTCCCCTGTTATACTTCTACGCTATTTTCGATGCAGAGCCTTTACGTCCGAACGCGGGCTCAGTATTTCATCAAAAATATCTTAATTTGTGTTCCGAAGACAAACCAGGGTCTTACGGATTTTTGACAACATGAGGGTGAGTACTTAATGACAGAAATTTTTAGGTGAACTAACCCTTTAAGACACAAAATTTTACACACAACTTTGTAAAAATCTAGTTGCCTACATGCTGTCTCATTTTCTTTCTTTTTATCTGTAATAAAAGTGTGTGAAATCACCATATGACACTTTTATGTTTTTCTCCTCTTCTCTTGCTCATGCAGAGAGCTTCCAGATGACCCAGCGGTCCAGTGGAGCACTGCACTGGTCTCTTCTCTGATCCTCAAACACATCCAAAACTACGGCATCAGTCTGGTAGGAAACGTCTAGTATATTTATATCTATTCATGACCACCTCATCCAAAAGACTGGAGTTTATTTGTATGACCTAAACCTTCAGAAATTTCTTTAGAGCACCTCGACAGGTTTGGAGAGCAGTTTGACATGACAGTGGTACAGTCGTGAAGGCCTTTTAAATCTATGAAAGAGTTGAGTGCACTAAAAAAACAGGAAAACAAGTGTGTGCTTTTTTGCAGAATGTTCCCAAAGGATATCTAATGTTTGTTTTGGTCATTATTAATAATGTATTGAGAACGAACCAGATGCAAAAGAGACTGATGATAAGGGAACACAAGGTTGCAGATGAACTAGGACAAAACAAAAGATAAATATATGATAAATAAACATACAATAATCAGCAGGAGAGATGGGAAGTTAGTATTCCACTGGCTCTGACAGCATCTGTCATATTTTTAGACCTCTCTAAATAGAGTTGTCAAAAGTACCGACTTTAGTACCTATTGGTACTGAAATTTTAAAAATGTGACGCTTTGAGCGCTGTTGAGCAGATTCGTACACACCTCTGATTGGCCATTGTGTTCACGCGCTCATCAGATATGTCTGTGATTGGCCTCAATGATCAATGCACGGGAGCATTTGAAAGCACACGGAAGTGTTTGAATTTGAAAGCATTTTGAAAGCGGGAGCATTTGAAGGCAAGCGTCTATCGCGGACCAGTCTGCTGATAGACGCTTGCTTTCAAATGCTCCCATGTGTATCTGTGTAAGCGCTTGGTGAAGAGCTTCATTGATGACTATTTACAACGTTTTTACAGCGTTTATGATTGAAGCCAATCACAGACATATCCGATGAGCTGTGAAAACAATAGCCAGTCAGAGGTGTTTACGACTCCGCTCAACAGCGCTCAAAGCGTCACATTTTTAAAATTTCATTACCGACTAGGTACCGAAGTCGGTACTTTTGACAACTCTATCTCTAAATAATAGCGTTGAAATAAGTTTTTTACTACAGCATAAAACACTGATCCTAGACCGAATTGAGGCTTTAAATGGTCATGTGACAATCAGATCCCAAAAATAGTCCATCTAAGTCATTGGGCTGGGACACTCTAGGGGGCCTCAGCTATCTTTCAGGGGGACTGTGTTGGATATATAATTGTGTTGGACAATGGGAGGCCTTTGAGTCAAAGAGACTGAGAACCACTGATCTAAGTTTATACTGCAGAGATTTACAGAGATTCAAGCTTTTTAATGTGCTTATCTGATTGCTTGAGTCTTTCTCATGAGAGAGACCATATCAGCAAGATTAATTCACTCAGACGAGCTTTTCATTGGCCCCCTGGATTTAGCCCTAATTACACATGCTGTAATATCCGATAATACCACTGAACTCGGCCGAAGCAGACACATGTGGTTCCCCAGGGTCACTGCTGGCAAGCCAATGCAGATATCTATCAGTCTGCACTAAGGACTTCCAGAAAAGATCCCCCAAAAATATTTAAATCAAGATTAGAACAAACATTTTTCCCTCTTTCACCTCCTCTCTTTTTCTCACGTGTACTGTTTAATGTTTTCTTTGTCCTTAACTCTCCCTCTTTCTCAGCCCACATGCCATGAAATTCCCAAAGAAAACCAAGCATGGAGGACTTGCATAAACAAGCCAGAAAACAAAACAATGTTCTTGCAACATGACTTAGTTTACCTCCATCGCTCATCATCCATAAGTGTACTTGCAATCATCAGCCGGTATCCTTCCTAGCAGACTGCCAGCTATACCAACACTCCAGTCTGGCTTTAAACCGCACACTCACTCACTAATACAGGCTGCTGAATCCAGTGGATCTGTACACGGTTCCGCTGCACCCTTAATTTCATGTTTGATTTAAGTCGAAAAGGCTGTGGGAATGGAAATACTGATGTTAAACTATAACATTACACTCCAATTTGATTTTGGCTTTCAAATGTGTGGGAAAAGAGTGGTGGCCATCTTGTGCACTTTACCACTCTCTTGCAAGGAGCAGAGGATTGTGGGTAGGGCACTATTACACAAATAGACTCCTCTGGTTTAAACAGATGTGCATTACTGCTGTGCGTACCAGGCTGTGACTTTAAGAGATTCAAGAGTGGTCTTTGACTCCTTATGCTTTACATATGTGTGTGCAGACATGTTTATCTTTTGTTCTTCTAGCAGACAAATATCAGTGTGTCTGCATGCACTTTAAAGTTCAATTTTTTTTATTTTTTTTTAAAAAGCATGTTGCATGACCAGCATGTTGCATAACTGCAACTGGCCTCACTGTTGTGCACATGCTCTGAGAGACGTACAGTAGATGACATGCAATAGATGTTTAATACTTAGAAAATTAAATTTCACATTGTGTCATGTACACTGTGGACAGGCAATTTGAAAAATTTTAGCTCGACTATAACCGTGCATGTAAACATTTTTATTCTGTCTTTCTGCTGATCACAGTATTTAGAGTTTCTCCTCTGTCTCACTCATGCCGATAGTCTTTTCTGAAAGCTGACTCACTCGCCTCATTGTGTTTGGCAACATTCTGCATACCTGCCACAATCTATTATTTTGTCAACCATATTTTCCTCCACCCTTGGCACTCGAGCTCGAGCTATGTGCAGCAGCCACTTGGAAAGCACCCATTCCCAAAGACAATCCCTCGTCTGGTGACACAGCAGACGAAGCACAGATAGAAGCATTTCCACACAGTTCTGGCAACAACTCCCACCAAGTCCACTGCTGAGTCTTCAAATTGCTGCTTTTCTTTGGCTTGTGTTTCATCTTATTTTCGAGTTCTTTTCTTTTGCTTGTTTTTTCATTTTGTGTTCACCTTTTCACCCTGTTCTTCAGTGGGAAGAAAGAATGCAGATGGAAAAAAGCATGTTTAAGTTCTTGCATACTCTGTTCTGTGGGATGCAACGGAAAAGTTTCACCTGATCTTTTCTCCAAATTGTAGAACGTGCACGGGGGTCGCAAAAATTATATTACTGATCTTGAAATATTAAAACTGTATGGTTGGTTTTTAAAAGAAGTCTCTTTTGCTCACCACGGCTGCATTTATTTAATCAAATATGTAGTGAAAATAGTAATAATGTGAAATATTATTACAATTTAAAATAACTGTTTTCTATCTGTATATATATTTTAAAATGTAATTTATTCCTGTGATGGCAAAGCTGAATTTTCAGAATCATTGCTCCAGTCTTCAGTCACATGATCCCTTAGAAATCATTCTAATATGCTGATTTGGTGCTTAAGAAACATTTCTTATTATTATCAATGTTGAAAACAGTTGTGCTGCCTATGATTTTTGTGAGTAGAAAGTTCAAAAGAACAGCATTTATTTGAAATAGAAAACATTAGTAACATTACAAATGTCACTTTTGATCAATTTAATGCATCCTTGTTGAATTTAAAAAAAAACACGAACGGTACTGTAGGTTAAAGTATTGTTCGTTGTTAGTTCACGATAGCTTAATCTAGTGTATTAACAAATGTAAGCAAATTGAACCTTATTGTAAAGTTATTATTTAAAATACATTTAAGCTACTGAATTCAAGCATATGCGTAATGGCTATAATTTTGATATCATTATATCTTAATGATTTTTATTATGACTTGTAAATGTTCTTTCACAGCCAGTATTAAGCAGAATTTATTTATCACTTCTTGTTTAAAGACCTCTTGTGGTGTGCCTAACAGTGCATTTATCTTTCTCTGATTTATGGTGTGTTTCTGCAGGTGCTGACGTTTGATGGCAGAGGTGTGAGCGGACATGCCAATCATATTGCCATCTACAAGACCCTCAGGTACCTTTGTGCTGATTTCATAATGCAAGATTTAATTCCACAACAACTGGATGTTAGCAGTTACTCAAAGTAGATTTGCATTTCTGACTCATTTCTGAAAATAATGACTCTTTCCCCCACGTAAAGTTACAATAGCTTAGACAAAAATAGACGTTTTGAAGTTAGGCCAGCTGTTTGATGTGTCTTGTTACAATTTCGAAAAGGAAACAGCCTAATTCTGCTTATTTAAACATTACCTGAATTATTCTTAGTGGGTCCAGATGAAATAGGAAAGAGCTTCATTCATGCTTAATTGATGCACAGTTTACAGTAGATCTGATATTGCCCATATACCCTGCTGAAAGAAATGAATACTTTTATTCAGCAAGGATGCATTAAATTGATCAAAAGTGACAGTAAAAACTTTTATAATGTTAAAAAGGATTTCTGTTCTTTTGAACTTTCTATTAATTAAAGAATCCTGAAAATAATGTTATCACGGTTGACACAAAAATATTAAGCAGCACAACTGTTTTCAACATTGATAATAATAAGAAATATTTCTTGAGCACCAAATCGGCATATTAGAATGATTTCTAAAGGATTATGTGACACTGAAGACTGGAGTAATGGCTGCTGAAAATTCAGCTTTACCTTCACAAGAATTAACATTGACATTTTAAAATACATTCAAATAGTTTTTTTAATTGTAATAATATTTTACAATATTGTATTACTGTATAATATCCACTCACCTGTGTCTAGATACATTACTAAACAAATAATTGCTCACATTACACACATTTCAGCAGAGCAGCAAAACACTGAATCAGTTCAGAAGGAGAGGAAAACCAGATCTTTGGTCTCAGACCAGACAGCTTGTTGTTCAAGTTGCAACAATTAACTGCAGGACTTTGTCTGATACCCTCAAACACTGTATGAATCCTAATCCTGTCTTCTACAGAAGGGCATCAAAGCTTAAATCATTAATAGTGGTGATTTAGGCTTTAAAACAACAGGAGATAAAGTTTTCTGCTGAGGTGAGGCAATGACTTACATGAAGGCTTGCAGTAAAACAGTCAGAAAGAACAGCGTTTAGGTATTGAGCAATGTTTGGCTATAAGAAACAGAGCCAATCTTCTCGGACATCTGTCTCTTCTATGCTGTTGTAGATGAGTTTATTTGTGTGTATGTGTGTTTGAGAGAGAAAGAGGAAACAGTGGTGAAGTTGGCGCTGGGACTGGGTCGTCTCAGGCTGAGCTCCAGGGCCAACACAGGTGCTGTGACTGGGAGAGCCAGGACATGCCAGACAGTTCCAAGAACTGCATATGGATTTAGAGCTCACTCTAATCTGAGAAAAACCCAGACCTCAGGAAGTGTGTGTGTCCTTAAGAGAAACACACACACACACACACACACACACACACAGTGTAATAGGAGAGAAAGAGACAGACACTTCCGAAGACTGCAGACAAATAAATCTGAAAATCAGTATCAGTATTTTGGTTTATTGACCAAGGGTCTGCGCACATACGCATTCAAACGCACATACCTATAGACTCAACAAGTAAATGAACGGCAAAAACGCATTAAAAGTCTTCTGTTTTTAGTTAAAAAGGTGTAATTTAAGCAGCCCCTAAGTTAATAATTAACAGTTTTTACAACGGAAGTGATTCAATCAAAAACTTACTTTAGTTCGATAATAACTTTTTCCTAGAGCTGCTGTAAAGCCAAAATAATCTTTGTCCATTAATTTTTCTATTATCACTGTGAAGCTGCTTTGAAACAATCTGTATTGTAAAAAGCGCTATACAAATGAAGATGAGTGAGTGAGTGAGTGAGTGAGTGAGTGTGTGTTACACTTATATAGAAAATGTGATCTACCATATAGGTGTGCTGAGTGAAGAGTGTACTTGTAATGGCAGAACAAACAAAAATATATGAAAATAAATGTATTCTGGTTAACTTATTCTGTGCATAATACAAATTACCATGAAGTTTGTCTGGGGACACTCCCAAAAAATTTGATTATTACCAAATTATTTTCATTTCATTTTAGAATAATACTTATTGTGAAAAGTACTTTATAAGTAAATTGGTGGTTCTTAATTGCTATTGTTATATGTAAATATTTGTTTTATTATCTGGATACACTAAACAAAAATTATATTCTTAATGAGCATCTTATAAAAAAAAAAAAATAAAAAAAAACTAAGAAACTGACTATAAAACCCCAGAGAACAAAAAATAAAATGCTTAAAATTCTAAGTATAGAAAAGTGTATAGACAAGATACACATTTATTCAAGATGCATTTTCTGAAAATAAGTATTTCTGCTTATTTAAGTATGTGTGCTTATCAGGTTAATTTATGTTTTAAGGAAACGAAAATGCTCATTAAGGATATGGAGTGTGTTTTTGAGTTTGGTGTGTTACATTGATCATATTTTGTTTTTCTCTTTCATGTCTTTGGCAACAGTCATCTAGCTTCTGCTGGACGACTACCTGAAGGTAAGTCTCATTACATTATGTTCAATAATATATCATTATTCATCATCTATACAGTAAGATTTGACAGTTTAAATCATGACCTCATTGGGAGTGCTGCTAATGTTTTCTAGGCAAAGTACACCACCCACTGGTGCACTCTATTAAGTGCACTCTGGAAAACTTTCAGTATACTTGCATAAACAGTTTCCCAGAAGCCACCACTGAGCTAGACCAACCCTTTCTTACACCCAAGAGGAGAAATTACTGAGATCATAGTTCTGCTGTGTCTGCATTGTGTCAGAAAGCAAAGAACAATGAGGATGAAAGACGTCTGATCGATTAGTGCAAAACTGATGCAAATGAAATGGTCAGTTCACTTCATGACTCAGACCACTAGGGGTCGATATGCTATCTATCACATGAAGAAGTCTCTGGCCTCAGTAGGCTAGTGATTAAAAGGATTAGTTCACTTTTAAATGAAAATTACTCCAAGCTTTACTCACCCTCAAGCCATCCTAGGTGTATATGACTTTATTCTTTCCGATAAACACAATCGGAGACATATTAATAAATATCCTGACGCATCCGAGCTTTATAATGGCAGTGAGCGGGATCAACGAGAATGAGCTGAAGAAACTGCCCCTATCCACATCCATACATCATAAACATACTCCATACGGCTCTGGGGGGGTAATAAAGGCCTTCTGAAGCGAAGCATTTATGTAAAAAAAAATATCCATATTTAACAAGTTATGAAGTGAAATATCTAGCGTCCGCCAGACCACCTTCCGTATTCTACTCCTGCAGTTCAAAATGCTTATGCTACGTCCTACGACTTCCCCATTTAACTTACGGAAAAAGCTTAACTGGTGCGACGCCACTTCCGTTCCGTTTTGTTTTTTGTTTTTTTTAGGAAATTGAATACGAAAGGCGGCCTGGCGGAAGCTAGATATTTTACCTGCCTGCATCTATATTGTAATCACGTACACAGACATTGCAGTGCTTCTTCATCATGAAAGTTTATTATTTCCATGCGTTTTAAAGCTATATCAGTTTAAACTTCTAATTTATGTTTTTGTGAGCGTACACATCTAAAGCACATGCACAGAGAGCTGGCTGTCACACGGCATGTCACAAAAGCATTAAACAAAGTTCTCTTTCACGTATTTTTGTTGTGCCTTAACTGTCAAATACACACAAGTTTATGTCAAAAACACACAAAGTTCACAAACAAATTCAGTTATGTCTTTGACCGTAAACAGCAAGGACAGAAATCGCTTGTGTATATTAGATCTGTGGCACATTCCCTTCAAAAATAAAACTAATCCACTGTGTCTTCAGCGGCTCAGATGTCAGTAAATGAAGACTGTTATGTTCACTATTACATTCAACAACAAAACACCTCAATTGCTTACAGCTGCTCCAGCATAGAGACAATGGCGGATAGTGTACAACTCGCTCAGGGCGGAAACTATGCTAATACGGCAGAGTCCGTCAGCAGTCGTGGACGGGCCTGAGCAATGTGACGTCACATTGCTCAGAAAATGAAAACAGCTTGTTCTATGAGACTATTGAGGTTTTATGGGGATTTTTTTTTTAAAAAGAGTGGGTGGATTTTTATCATTGTAGGGTGGTTGTGTACACACACTGCTGACACATTTATGTTTAAACACCATGTAAAAGTGAATTTTGCATTATATAGGGCCCCTTTAAAATATTTTTAAAGGGATACATCAGTGACCAGGTTTCATTTTGACTGCTTTATAAACTTCACACATGTGCTTTATTATATTCAACTTAAATTTACAGCTGAATTTCTTTCTCCGCGTCTGTCCACTCATACCGAGGACAGGTTAGTCCTGTTAATCCGGTGTTTCCCATCTGTTTCTAGATAATCTTATTTTACATAACAGATCTTCAGTGAATCGCTAGGCCCCAGTGTTTCTTTAATCAGCCAGATCTTCTTTCTGACAACCCTGTCATTAACCCTCAGTATTAGGAGGTTTCTTTGTGTCCGCATCAAGAAGCTTGTCCATGCCTTTTATACACTACCTTTCAAAAGTTTAGGGTTTGTAAGATTGATTTTTTTTTTTTTTTTTTTTTTACTTTTATTAACTTTCTTGTGTTCAAAGCATTTGTTTGATCAAAATGCAGTAAAACAGTAATATTTTAAGAGTAATTTTAAATAACTTTTTTCTATTTTAACATATTTTAAAATGAAATTTATTCCTGTAATGGCAAAGCTGAATTTTCAGCATCATTACTCCAGTCTTCAGTGTCACATGATCTTTCAGAAATCATTCTGATATGAACATTTGGTGCTCAAGAAACATTTATTATTATTATCAATGTTGAAATAGTTGTGCTGCTTTTACTTTTTTTCTAAATTCCAGAAAGTTCAGAAGAGCAGCATTTTTTGGAAATAAAAACCGTTTTATTTTATTTTTTATTTATTTTTTTTATTGAAAGAGCGAAAGGTGATATAACATAACAAGAAGCCAATAGGCGAAACAAAAACAAAAAAGAGAAAAGATAACAGAACAAACATACAGAGATACATAAAGAAGTAAAGATACACACATACCTATACGTAAATAGAAATGTCATATCATGTACTAAAATGCAAAGAAATAAACGTTTTTAACATTTAAATCACTTTTGATACATTTAATGAATCCTTTGTGAATAAAAGTATTAAGTATTAATTTCTTCATAAAACAAAAATTTTACTGACCCCAAACTTTTGAACAGTATTGTACAGGTGCTGGTCATATAATTAGAATATCGTGAAAAAGTTCATTTTTTTATTGTAAATTATTTTAAAAAATGAAACTTTCATATATTCTAGATTCCCTACATGTAAAGTAAAACATTTCAAAAGTTTTTTTTTTTAAATTTGTTGATTAGAGCGTACAGCTAATGAAAGTCCAAAATCCAGTATCTCAAAATATTAGAATATTTACATTTGAGTTTCATTAAATGACCATCCCTACAGTATAAATTCCGGGTATCTTTTGTTGTTTGAAACCACACTAATGGGGAAGACTGCTGACTTGGCAATGGTCCAGGAGACAATCATTGACACCCTCCACAAAGAGAGTAAGTCACAGAAGGTCATTACTGAATGGGGTGGCTGTTTACAGAGTGTATATCAAAGCATATTAAATGCAAAGTTGACTGGAAGGAAGAAATTGGGTAGGCAAAGGTGCACAAGCAACAGGGATGACCGCAAGCTTGAGAATACTGTCAAGTAAAGCCAATTCAAACACTTGGGAGAGCTTCACAATGAGTCAGCGCATCAAGAGTCACCACACTCAGACATCTTCAGGAAAAGGACTACCAAGCCACTTCTGAACCAGAGACAACGTCAGAAGCATCTTACCTGGGCTAAGGAGAAAAAGAACTGGACAGTGAACAGTGGTCGAAAGTCCTCTTTTCAGATAAAAGTAAATTTTGCATTTCATGTTGAAATCATGGTCCCAGAGTCTGAAGGAAGACTGGAGAGGCACAGAATCCAAGCTGCTTGAAGTCTAGTGTGAAGTTTCTGAAGTCAATAATGATTTGGGGGGGCCGTGACGTCTGCTGGTGTTGGTCCATTGTGTTTTATCAAGTGCAAAGTCAATGCAGCCATCTTCCAGGAGATTTTGGAGCACTTTATGCTTCCATCTGCTGACAAGCTTTATGGAGATGCTGATTTCCTTTTCCAGCAGGACTTTAGCACCTGCCCACAGTGCAAAAACCACTTCCAAGTGGTTTGCTGACCATGATATTACTGTGCTTTATTGGCCAGCCAACATGCCTGACCTGAATCTATGGGATATTTTCAAGAGAAAGATGAGAAACAGTCGATCCAACAATATACAGATGATCTGAAGGCTCAATAGTGCCTCAGCAGTGCCACAGGCTGATCACTTCCATGCCACACTTCACTGATGCAGTAATTTGTGCTAGGAGCAAGTCATTTGCTGTAATATGTCCTGCCGATCAAGTATTGAGTGCACAAAAGAACATACTTTAAAGAACTTGAACTTTTCTGTTTTGCAAATCCATTTTTTGATTGATCTTAGGAAATATTCTAATATTTTGAAATACTGGATTTTGGACTTTCATGAGCTGTACGCTCTAATCATCAATTTTTAAAAAAAAAACTTTTGAAATGTTTTACTTTACATGTAGGGAATCTAGAATATATGAAAGTTTCATTTTTAAAAATAATTTATAATAAAAAAATGAACTTTTTGATGATATTCTAATTATATGACCAGCACCTGTATATAGGTGAGTCCTTACCAAATCTGTTATGGATACACCATTTTTCTCCTAATCTATTACAGTATCCCCTGGTTTCAGTCCTTGACTATAATGCATGTTTGAGCTGTTTTAACTGAAAGCCACGTGCACTAGCATTAAAATTTGTCAAAATATATCAGTGCCATTGTTTTGTCTCAAGATGCACACCAGTAATGTTTTTTTTTTCTAAGGCATGTTTAAAAAAGCTTAAAGGGTTAGTTCACCCAAAAATGAAAATTACTCACCCTCATGTCGTTCTACACCCGTAAGACCTTCGATCATCTTCAGAACACAAATTAAGATATTGTTGATGAAATCCGATGGCTCAGTGAGGCCTCTATTGAGAGCAAAGCCATTCAAACTCTCAAGGTCCATAAAGGTACTAAAAACATATTTGAAACAGTTCATGTGAGTTCAGTGGTTCTACCTTAATATTATAAAGCAACAACAATACTTTGATAGGAGATTCAGATCTCCTATCAAACAGCTAAACTGCTGAAATCACGTGACTTTGGCGCTCCGATTCACTGATTCGATTCGTAAAGCTCTGAAGCAGTGTTTTGAAATCGGCCCATATAGATATTGTTGAAAAGTCTTTATTTTGTTTTTTTGGCGTACAAAAAGTATTCATCTTGACCTTTATGGACCTTGAGAGTTTGAATGGCTTTGCTCTCAATAGAGGCCTCACTGAGCCATCGGATTTCATCAACAATATCTTAATTTGTGTTCGGAAGATGAACGAAGGTCTCACGGCTGTAGAACGACAAGAGGATGAGTAATAAATTACATTATTTTCATTTTTGGGTGAACCAACCCTTTAATCTAAGCCCTGTCTGTGAAACCAGGTCATTATGTATTCAGTTGTATTTGATAAAATTAATCAGTAGTATGTAGACAAAACCATAAACACAACATTGAAATGGCTTATTGTGACTACAATCTCTATGAAATGATTAATTCTTCATCCCATAATAATAATCGACTGTAAAAGCCTTGGAAAAGTCCAAAAGGTGTGAAAATCCAGTACTAAGCTTAACTTTTTCTTATCCGTCTGTTCCTACAGGTTGTCAGATCTTCTCTCTTCACTCCATTAGCATCCTCAGAAAGTACCTATCGGTCTTAGAGCTGCCGGTCAGCTGGCTCCTCCCCTCTGATTTCTGCTGTGTCATTGGACTGGAGGAGTATAAACGTGCCAAGGTGTGTCATGAGTTGGGTGTTTAAACAAAAAGCTTAAGCTCTGATTAGACCTGATGATCTGTTAACTAAAACTAGACACACCCTGGATCAATTATGATCTTAAATATTATGTGTCTCATGTGTTTCTCAGCTTTTATAGCACAGCTGTTTTCACATGTATTCCCAGACCTAAGACTTAACGGCAGACTGTTAATACGGAACATTCATAGCTGAAAAAGCTCCTTCTCAAAACAAAGGCTGTGTTCCTGATTAACACATTAGTACTTTGAACCTTTACTGTAAACATTAACTAATCCTGTCGAAAGGTCTCTGAATGACGCAGTTCCTCTGTCTGACCTGCCAAAGCCTGAACTGGCACTACCAGGCTGTCTCCTTACAGTAGCATGTTAAGCCCTCGTGTGCCCGTTTGTGCTTTTGGGGTCAGGTCATCTACCTGATTCATTATAAGGGTGGCATTATAAAAAAGAAAAAAATCTGCACTCAGCAACTCAACAAAATGTTGCTGTCTGTTTATTTCTCTCTCCTCTTCCTTCCTCAGAAAGCCATGTTCTGTCATCGCTCTCAGCTGCTCTGGTTCCGCCGGCTCTACATACTGTTCTCACGCTACATGTTTGTAAACACATTCCAGGCCATCATTGTGGAAACAAAGAATGTGAAAATTTATTAGATTATATTGTCTTAGACACTGTTTCTGTCCATATAGGACTAAAGTTATGCACTAAAATTTTTAGGTAACGTTTACTTCATGTTTCTCATTTCTTTATATAACCCCGTTCCAAATATGCTGTCATTAAATTACTATATAGTGACAGCATAATAAAAGGTTCAGCCAACATATTCATATTGAACCTATACACACTGTATCCTAAACCATCCAATATTCTGAAAGCCAGTTTTCTGGAGAGGTTTAGCCTAGTTAAGTACATTAATAGAGTAGCTGAATCCAAAGAACAGATTGTGCCTTTGAGTATGCAGCGAATGGAGAAAAAAATTTGATTCTGTATATTGTTTACATTTGCTGTTACTGTTGTTATTGGACTTATTAATGTAGAGTTGAAGCACTGTTCCAAACGGATCAATAAGTACTGTACCAAACTTTCTGATTCAGTATAGTTTCACAACTGACATGTATTTTTGAATTCTTTCTAAGCGAATCTGTTATTCTATAATGTTCTCTGTTTTGACTTTGAGTTATAAATATACTGTATGCATGTAACAATGTGGAATAAGACAACATTATTTAAAAAATAATAAAGAGAAAAGACACCATTAAATTGTTTGATGAATGTAGTTCTCTTACCTGTTGATTTTCTTTTTGAAAATAAATGTTTTAGTGGTTTTTCTTACATGACATAACATCCTCAATACAAAGTTCGAAGACAATACAAATATAATTCCTCCTTTGATATGACAATCTTAATAAATTTCTCCTAAATGTCTATACAAGTATGATTTCCCTTCAGTTTTGCTAACATACAGTGCCACTTGAAAGTTTGTGAACCCCTTGCAGAATCTGTGAAAATGTGAAAAATTAACAAAATAAAAAATAATAAAATTTGCATGTTTTTTTTTTTATTTAGTACTGTCCTGATTAAGATATTTTACATAAAAGATGTTTACATATAATTCACAAGACAAAAAATAGCTGAATTTATTAAAATGACCCCGTTCAAAAGTTTGTGAACCATTGATTCTTAATACTGTGTGTGGTTACCTGGATGATCTACGACTGTTTTTTTGTTTTTGTTTTGTGATGGTTGTTCATGAGTCCCTTGTTTGTTCTGAGCAGTTAAACTGAGCTCTGTTCTTCAGAAAAATCTTCCTGGTCCTGCAGATTCTTCAGATTTCCAGCATTTTTTGCATATTTGAACCCTTTACAGCAGTGACTATGATTTTGAGATCCATCTTTTCACACTGAGGACAACTGAGGGACTCAAACACAATCAATCAATTTTCTTCATTTAGTACTGCCCTTTGGAAGCAATAGAAGATATCTACATGTTTTCCGGAAGCAAATTAAGTACAATTTACCTTGATCTTCAAATTCAAAAATGTTTCACCCCCTGACTCTTAATGCATCGTGTTTCCTTCTGAAGCATCAGTGAATGTTTGAACCTTTTTTAATAGTTGTGTTTGAGTCCATCAATTGTCCTCAGTGTGAAAAGATCTCAAAATCATACAGTCACTGCTGGAAAGGGTTCAAATATGCAAAAAATCCTCGAAAACTGAAGAATCTGCAGGGCCTGGGGGATTTTCTGAAGAATGCTGGGCAATTTAACTGCTTAGAACAAACAAGGGACTCATGAACAACCGTCACAAAACAAAAAAACAGTCGTAGATCATCCAGGTAACCACACACAGTATTAGGAATCAATGGTTCACAAACTTTTGAATGGGGTCATTTTAATAAATTCAGCTATTTTTTTGTCTTGTGAATTATATGTAAACATCTTTTATGTAAAATATCTTAATCAGGACAGTACTAAATAAAAAATAACATGCATTTTGTATTATCTCTTTTATTTTGTTAAAATTGTTCACATTTTCACAGATTCTGCAAGGGGTTCACAAACTTTCAAGTGGCACTGTATGTTCATATGATGTTCTCTGTTGATACATTTCTTAATGAAACAGGAAGTTGGGTACAACATACTAAAGAGATCATCCCTTCATCATCATAAAATCCCTACAGATTACCCCTAGAATACAGGGGGAGGTTTAGACAGTACGTTATTTAAAAAAAAAAAAAAAAAAAAACAATATTTTGGGTCCATTTTTTTTTTAAGAGAAATGTTTATTGTAAATTTGTATGTCTGTAAAGGTGAATTTTGTCAACAATTAGGAGTACACTAGCATGTGTAGGAGGCCTCAAAGATAATACACAAAACCCCAAGTTTGAGTTCATGGTTCTCTAGTACATTGATAAAAATGAAGCAGGAGAGTACAATATAAGGGTACGTTTACACGACAACAATGTACTAAAAACTGAAATGTTTCGCGTACAGACAATGTTGTCAAAACAATCCCCGTTCACACAGATCCGTGAAAATGACAAAAAAATCTGTATTATGCATGCCAGGCCAGTAGTTGCTGGTCACTTTGTTGTTTTGGTTGTCAAGTACTCGCACATTCCTATAGACTGAACACGTAATATGTATGCGCATGTTTTCACGCAGAGACGATAACGGTATAATTTTTAAAAAACTTGCACTTTGAAACCTGTTTTAAAAGTTCGCATTTTCAGGCCCCCAAAACGCCACTGTAGTGTAAATGAACAGCCAAAATGCATTAAAAAAAATTACTTTTTTAGTCGAAAACAGTGTTGTGTAAACTGCGTCTTCTGGCTAAAGCTACAGTCGGAAAGTCAAACTATTCAAATAGCCATAGGAAACCATGAATTATGTGTCCGTTGTTGGTTTTGACATACTTCTAATAGTCTGATGCTTCTGCATACTTTCTTCCCAGGTTTCCCCACAGAAATCCTCCACAGTCACACTTCTCACTGTTCCAGGGTCCAAACAATGAGGTGCCACACCTGTAAAGTCATATCAAAATACATGTAAAAACACCCAAATAAGAGAGCAAACTTTTTCTTCACATCAAAACGCAAATGCTCCATAATTTAATACAAAGCAAGGTAATGTTTGTCTGTAAACAATATCAGTCTTTCCATGCGCTAAAAATAGTCTGTAAAAACCTCCCAATAATGGTCTGCTTTCTATTCAACTCACCATATCCATCAGGGTTGGAACGTGGAGTGTAGAAACTCTGGACTCCGCAAGTTTTGCAGAATGTGTGCTTGGCCATGTGTGTGTTAAATGTGTACGTGGTAATGTTGTCTGAGCCCTATGAAACATGATAATTGTATAATTAAACATTATATGCATTCTGCTCAACCAGATCCTGTGTACATGCTTCGAAACACATACCTGCAGCAAGGTGAACTGGGATTTTGGCACAATGAAGTGACGATTCTGTTTCTTTGTGCAAATACTGCAACTGAGACCAAAAGCAATCGAAACCATCAGTAGGTGGGTTACCCCACGAAAATCTCTCAAGTGAAAACAATGACTATAACAATGAAAAGCTGACACCATCTTTTTAGCATTTTTCTCAAGCTAGCATTTTGTATTTGCTCTCTCAATTTCTCTCTCTGTATATTTATATATTTATATATGTGTGAAAATGATTCTTCATGCTCCCTCCCAACAATTCTTTCACAATTTGAGCCTGATGAATCTTGACATTATCATCCTGGAATATGTATATGATACATCTTAATACATGGTTGTTTAAGAAATGAAAAGCTACACACTCCATCTTTTAGGGTTAAAAGGACCGTTGCCAAACATATAACATGCTAGAAAAATAATAATCACTGTAATAATAATCCATCCATAGACTCTTAAGTATTTGCCTATTAAAATCCAAACAGCAACATTTTTTTTTTTTGGCCAGACAAGTTACCATGATGCCCCCCAACATGGTGGTTTTTCAAGTATACATTGGTTTCTTCAAGTATACATTGGTTTAGATACATCAGTTTGATCAAGTATATATTGGTTTGTTCAAGTACACACTGGTTTTTCAAGTATACATTGCTTTCTTCAAGCATGCATTGGTTTAGGCACTGGTTTGATGAAGTATATGTTGGCTTGTATATACTGCTTTGATCAAGTATACATGGGTTTGTTCAAGTGTACATATTTTTTTCAAATATACATTGGTTTCTCCAAGTTTACATTGTTTTAGATACATTGGTTTGTTCATGTATACATCGGTTTGTCGAAATACATTTCGTTTTGATCATTTCGAAACAGTTTGTTCAAATATATATTAGTAAGGATACACTGGTTTGCTGATGAGTTGATGGGGTTATGTCACAATTGTTTTCTAGATGTCAAATTATTCTTTTAAGTTAAAACAATGAGTACAACTAAAAGTGCACATGATATCAATGCAAATATAAATAAATTAATATACACTCCTTAAAATAATCATTCATGCAAATAGTATTTCATACAGTGATTTCTTTATTACTCATCTTAAATTTGTGGGGGTATTCATAGACTGAGTTAACTGTACATTGTAATAAATTAACACTAACAGACATAAGAAGTAGTGTTTTAATAAAATCAGGCCATTTTTATCAGGGCTGTTGAATTTCCATTATATTTAAAGCATCTGTATATTGGGACAGCTTCTTTGTAAAGATATGCACACCGTTTGCTGGTTTTACAATTATGCATTCATGACAAAAACAAATATGACAATAATTAAATTATTTCTGTTAAACATTTCTTGGGAGGATATTTTCTGACTATTTGGAATGTTACTTCCTACTTTCAAAACAGAAATCTCTGGGCATTGGAGGAAGAATGCATAACTTGATAATGGATTAATTTTTTTTAGTCTAGGATGTAATTTCATAAATAAAAACTAGAATCATAACGACATCGTCATAATATTCATCACTTTGTCTTTTTTTTTTGTACGTAAAATAGTTTCTAGAATCTTTGTAGACAAAGACCTGACAAAACGATTTAAGTCTTTTCAATGTGTAAAATACATCCATTTCGTAGAATGACCCACATGACTTGGCAAGGAATTCAACCGCTAAATGAATCACGGCTGCCTGAATGACTGTTCGGTTCAGAAAGCAATCCACGTGAGCACACAACCACACGATTAGACCATTGTACTGCGACTGTGTTAATGGCTGAAAATGCTCCTTACTTGCAATTGAACACGTGTAAATCTGGAGCACTCCACACCTCAAAACGCACCGCGCCGCAGTGGCAACCTCCGGTGTGTTTCACAAGACCATCACGCTCCCTGGAAACAACAGCACATTTACATCAGGAGACAATCTGTGCCTCACTGGCTCATGTATTTACCAATGTATGAAATCAACGGTCTTCAGTGACATTTTTTAAGGGCAGCAAGATAAACACCCGTTATGTGTGTCAGTGTTCTTTTTGTTTTGATCCACAACACTGTGAATGTCCGCATTACGCAGCGAAAGTGAAGGTTACATAGCCTACCTTTCGTCTTTAGTTACGCACGCCATTCCTTTAACTTTATATTTGTGAAAGGTGGGGTTGTTTGTCGTCTACAACCTAACCGGTTTAAACTGATAAGTCACGCTTTCCTGTAGAACATTCATACTGTTTGATAACCATCACCCTGCTTGCAAAACACACACTGTTGACTGGCTGGGTCACATGCTTCAGCCAGCTCATTTTGCCCTCGGCGTCATCTTGTTCCACCCGTTCAGCTGTTGCAAGAGCCCAGACCAAGTCCAGGATAATATCAGAGCAGAAAGAAAAACATTTCTTCGAAATAGACTGAACTGTAGAGTAGTATAAATATAAACAAATAATGTATAGCCTCATACAGATATCCTATGTCACATGACACTTTTGGGGACAGTGTGTTGTTAAATAAAACAGAAAGTAAAACTTGTTTTTATTGAATTTCAAAATGAGACCAAACGTGTTTTGACATAGTAAGATGTTTTACATAAAACTTTATCTCGACTTTGTTTAATTGTGACTGCATAATTTTTCCATCATTGACAGAGATATTCAAACATGGTTAAACATTTAAACAGGCAAAATTTTATCATAACAGCTTACTTCTTAACATCTGTATAGGCTATTTATAATGTTTGATGTTGATAACAGATTAAGTTACAGTAAGATGTTATCGATTTCAAGTGGTACACACACGCACAAACACACTCTCCTGAAAGTTCAAGGTACACGTGTTCTCGAACTTCCTCAACAAAAACTCTTTGAGTTCAGTCTGGTGATGTGGCAGCTCATAAGTGGGTCGGCCAACAATAACAAGGAAATTTCTAGTAAAATTTATGTCATAAATTTCCCATAATTGTCTTAGAAACAATTTCCTTGTTCTATAGAAAATATATCTTTGCTGTTAACAACTGAAAGCAAAAACACTACAAATTACATTTTCACTTTAGGAGAGCAGTGGGCTAAAATAAGAATCTCTAATTCATACATGAACATAAATGCTGAGCAGTCCGTGATATTATTAGAGCACTTTCAAATGCCAAGTAGTAGGTTAACATAGAGACCCAACAGCAGACAAGGCCATATCTATAAGCCTAAAAACAAACTGATGATTACACCATCTTACTATCGTGTCCTGGTTGCCCTCTAAAACTCTCATAAGGTGATTATTTTACCATGTACTTATTTTTACATTTCAGTATATGATCAGGAGTGAAATAAGTATAAATGTAACACCTCCCCCACCACTCAGCTTTCAAGAAAACTGGCTCATGTGGGTGATCTATATAATCTTTTAGCAGCTGTTCAAGCTCATGGAAGAGGGACCTGATTCCACAATGATACTAGTCCACTAAGTGGGTGACTGTCCTGATAAACAAGGTTCAAAGAGCAGTTTCACAATTCACAATCTCTTTTTAAAGAGCAACCCAATTAATGTTTACCTATCTTGGGTAACTATGATATTTATTTTAATAGCATGCCCACAGCACTGTATGTGCTGATGAAAGAAACTAGCTGTTTACTACAGGCGTTAACCATAAACCTCAGAGCAAGCTTGGAGCTGGTCCGTCTTGTTTGTAGTTTTGTTCATGCGTGCTTGTTTTCTACCATAGCAACACAAAGTCACATTGGAACTGGGAACAGAAAGTTTCTTGTCCACCACATAGAAGACAGATTTAAGCCCTGAAACTTATAACTTTAGCATTACACCTTTCTTTAATAACAGAGGATAGTACAAAAACTCCAACAAGGTAAAACTTCAACAAAATCCCATCATGTTTTCTTCGCAAGTCAGGCCCAGCTTTGTAGCAGTATGAACGGCTGTGTTACTGTCTGTCTCTCCCAGAGAAAATGACCTACATTGCTGCAACAGATACTGCGGGCAGCATGTCTGAGGTCAACATGTTTCAAAGCAGTGCCATCTGTGTCACAAGTTGTGTTCTATATTAAGTGCACTGTTTGACACAACTCTGCATAAAGCCAAGGCTAAAACACAAATAATGTACTTCATGGAAACAGTTTTTTGTAAAGATTTTTTGATCAAACACTCTTTTTGGAATAACAGCCTGTCATTTCTGTGTTATATTTATGGGTTTATTTTAAAAGCACACAGAACTGGTCCCAGGTTGTAGTTTTTGACACAATTATTAGCAAGACTGGTTTAAGAATATAAAATATTCTAGATTATTCTAGTTTTTCTATCACTGTATGAGAGCCTTCTTTGCCTGGCCCAGATTCCAACAGTCTGATTCACCAATAGCAAAGAGAACAAACAACCCAACCAGCCAATCACGGCCTCAAGGGTGTACCAAGAGAACAGCGCATTCTCGCATGTTCTGGAGACTTCCTTTTTTGATATTGTATAATAATAATTACACACTTAAAATACGAATACAAAACATGCAGTTTCTAAAAACATTATCATAAATCTTTAGTTTAAAGCATATTTAAATGTTTTAACAAATAAAGGTTTTGACTGCGGAAGGATCTGGTCATGTGACGTGCCGTAAACGTCACGCCCCTGGGTTTGTATAAATACAGTTTCATTCGCATTCAACGACAGATTTTCTTTGAAGCAGAGGACGTGTATATTTTCAGAAGCAATTTCAGTTTCACGATCAACAAGCTTGTTAAAAGGTAAGAATCAACATTTAGTTGTTTTTATATCATTGTTAAAGACTTTAATAATACATTCTTATTGTTTTGTTATTCTTGTGGGTATTGTATTGATTCTCGGCGGTCGTTTTCTGGATATCTAAACGTATTGACTGACCTGCATTATATTGTTAAAAATGCGTTCGTCTAAGTAATGAGCGCAACAGCTTACGTTACTGAAATTGATGTTTTATTCTTAATTGTGAAGTTCTTGTATTTTGCTTTCGATATGGTTAGTTTTTGTTCTAGCCTATGTGTTTTTGCTGAATCATAATGTTCTGTGAACAAAGAACCCGGATGTTTCTGTACAGCCGCCATGTTAGTGAAGAGGATGTTAGGTGTTGCGCAGTATAGGTTTTAAATAAAAGATCTCTAGTAGTCTTGACGTCGTGCTAGTTTGTTTACTCACTTTGATAAATTTGATAAATACTTAAATACAAAAATTTGACATACGTAAGAATTTAGCACGTACTTCGTATGCATCTTGCCCTTCATGTTTTTTCAGAAAATTGGTTTCATAGAAAACTAAATTGTGCGTACTTGAAAATATTGAACGAATTGAAAATACTTTCTCGTGTTTTTTTTTTTTTTTTTTTTTTTTTTTCTTCTTCCCCCAAAGTCCTTTGAAGGAGACATCCCATTGAAATAAAATGGTTTTGGATAAAGGGATAGTGAAACTTGAAATGATGAGAATTATTATTTATTTATTTTATTATTTTATAAATTATCCCAGGATTTACTCACCCTCAAGCCATCCTAGGTGTATGACATCATCTTTCAGACGAACACAATTATAGTTTTATTAAAAATATTTTATAATATTCCAAGCTTTATAATGATTATTATAAAGACTTTAAAGCCAAAAAAAAGTGCATTTAAAACTCGAAAATGAGAATTATTAAAGATTCCGATATAAGAGAAGGGGAGCTTGAGTTTGCTGCCCAGCCCTATTTGTTTGATCCGCAAGAGGCATCTATTTGCTTGCGCTACTCCTACATCCTATGTCATACTTTGGGTCAGAGGTTTATAAAGTTTTAAATATGGATATTTTTCTGATTTTTAAAAAAAAAAAATTAATTTGGGAAATCACTTATTTTTAAGTGAGGAAAAATACAATTAATACTCTAAGTAAACCATGCTTATAGTGTACTGAACTGTAAACCGTGGAGAATTTAAATGTACTGTAATGTGACTAACTGTCATGTATGATGCAGCTGTTCTGTGGCAGAAAACTGTTAGCCCTGCCCTGAATTCATGCAATTGGTTGAGGTTGACAGAACTGCCTCCATAATTTTTTGATTGACTAATACTTTACATGTTAGAGCATATTGACATTTTATGTGGTGTTCCAAATAATTTTAAGCATTCATGAAAGAGCGCTGCCTTTATTTTGTTGTAACTGAATGTGTACCAGTAGTTTTAAATTTATGTATTGTTGCTAATCTTTTTTTTTTTTTTTTTTTTTTTTTTCTTAATGTTTACAGATGCAGATCTTTGTCAAGACCCTAACTGGTAAGACCATCACCCTTGAGGTCGAGCCAAGCGACACCATTGAAAATGTGAAGGCCAAGATCCAGGACAAAGAAGGCATTCCCCCTGACCAGCAGAGATTGATCTTTGCTGGCAAACAGCTGGAAGATGGTCGTACCCTGTCTGACTACAACATCCAGAAAGAGTCTACCTTGCATCTGGTGCTGCGTCTCAGGGGAGGCATGCAGATCTTCGTCAAGACCTTGACGGGCAAGACCATCACCCTTGAGGTCGAGCCAAGTGACACCATTGAGAATGTGAAGGCAAAGATCCAGGACAAAGAAGGCATTCCCCCTGACCAGCAGAGGTTGATCTTTGCTGGCAAACAGCTGGAAGATGGTCGCACACTGTCCGACTACAACATCCAGAAAGAGTCTACCTTGCATCTGGTGCTGCGTCTCAGGGGAGGCATGCAGATTTTCGTCAAGACCTTGACAGGCAAGACCATCACGCTCGAGGTAGAGCCAAGCGACACCATTGAGAACGTCAAGGCAAAGATCCAGGACAAAGAAGGCATTCCCCCTGACCAGCAGAGGTTGATCTTTGCTGGCAAACAGCTGGAAGATGGTCGCACACTGTCCGACTACAACATCCAGAAAGAGTCTACCTTGCATCTGGTTTTGCGTCTCAGGGGAGGCATGCAGATCTTCGTCAAGACCTTGACGGGCAAGACCATCACCCTTGAGGTCGAGCCAAGTGACACCATTGAGAATGTGAAGGCAAAGATCCAGGACAAAGAAGGCATTCCCCCTGACCAGCAGAGGTTGATCTTTGCCGGCAAACAGCTGGAAGATGGTCGCACACTGTCCGACTACAACATCCAGAAAGAGTCTACCTTGCATCTGGTTCTGCGTCTCAGGGGAGGCATGCAGATCTTTGTCAAGACCTTGACAGGCAAGACCATCACGCTCGAGGTAGAGCCAAGCGACACCATTGAGAACGTCAAGGCAAAGATCCAGGACAAAGAAGGCATTCCCCCTGACCAGCAGAGGTTGATCTTTGCCGGCAAACAGCTGGAAGATGGTCGCACACTGTCCGACTACAACATCCAGAAAGAGTCTACCTTGCATCTGGTTTTGCGTCTCAGGGGAGGCATGCAGATCTTCGTCAAGACCTTGACGGGCAAGACCATCACCCTTGAGGTCGAGCCAAGTGACACCATTGAGAATGTGAAGGCAAAGATCCAGGACAAAGAAGGCATTCCCCCTGACCAGCAGAGGTTGATCTTTGCTGGCAAACAGCTGGAAGATGGTCGCACACTGTCCGACTACAACATCCAGAAAGAGTCTACCTTGCATCTGGTGCTGCGTCTCAGGGGAGGCATGCAGATCTTCGTCAAGACCTTGACAGGCAAGACCATCACGCTCGAGGTAGAGCCAAGCGACACCATTGAGAACGTCAAGGCAAAGATCCAGGACAAAGAAGGCATTCCCCCTGACCAGCAGAGGTTGATCTTTGCTGGCAAACAGCTGGAAGATGGTCGCACACTGTCCGACTACAACATCCAGAAAGAGTCTACCTTGCATCTGGTTCTGCGTCTCAGGGGAGGCATGCAGATCTTCGTCAAGACCTTGACGGGCAAGACCATCACCCTTGAGGTCGAGCCAAGTGACACCATTGAGAATGTGAAGGCAAAGATCCAGGACAAAGAAGGCATTCCCCCTGACCAGCAGAGGTTGATCTTTGCCGGCAAACAGCTGGAAGATGGTCGCACACTGTCCGACTACAACATCCAGAAAGAGTCTACCTTGCATCTGGTGCTGCGTCTCAGAGGAGGTTCAGATGTTTAAACTGACAGTCTCAAGGATGAACATTTAATTCTTTCAGTAATCCCCATGCACTCACCACTTTTCTCCTATTCTCTCCATACTTTAACTGAATCCTATTACATTTATTAGTTTTTTATTTTTTATTTTTTTCCACCTGTTTTTTATTTTTATTTTTTTATCTTGAGATGACAAAATAAAAGCATTGAAATGTAAGATTGTGGATTTATTTTCCTTGTGTTTGTGCATGACTAGTAATTAATGATCTAATAAAAGTTAAAATGAGTGAAACAACTTGTTTTCAAAAAATAAATAAATGCTCAGGATAATACAAAAGCAACCCTGCAAGTATTTAGAATATCGAGGGGCTTTGTCTTTGTAGGCTTGTAAAAATATAAGTTCCTGGAGCCAAGCACTAGGATTTCTATAGATAATGGGTAGAAGTTGGGGTGAAGTTTCTTGCTTTTATAGATTTGATTTTAAAAGCTGTATGGCAGATACCTAATTTGGTTATACTCCACATTTGGTTAATAATAACCTATGGTGAAAATCTAGTTCAGTGACACCTGTTATGGTCTTGTTCTAACAGCTGCTGCTACAAATATCAAAAATGGTAAGATGGTGCCACCAAGTGTCTGTTCAGATAAGCCAGCTGAAATTCTAACTTTAAACAAATCTCTAAGAAATTGCATACCTGCTTTCCTGGAGCTGCTTATATGTGTTTATTTGTCATTGGCTGGCAATTATATTACTAACCCAAGTAATTAGTTCTAAAATATTTAACCTGCTACTGCAAAATTTTTACTGGCCCCACAATAAAAAAAAAAAAGCATAATGTAAAAGAAAATGGGCCTATGAAATAAGACTAGTTATTTTTTATTGTTTTTGATTGATGTAACCTTAATAAGGTTATGACACTAAAAGCTAGATTAACTCCCTTAAATTTTAAATATTGTTAGACATGTAAAGATAATTAATACAACAGGAACAAATAATCAAATTACAAGTAATAGCACAAATAAATACAACAGAATAAACAAATGAATTAAATGGTGCTTTTCAGGTTTTTATGTAGGCTTAAACAGGAGATTTTCAGGTACAGACATTGTAGTCTAATGTATAACTATATAACTAGATTAAATCAGTCAAGAGTAGTTACAGATGCATAAATAAAGTTTTGAAATGTTGAAAATATAAAACATTAAATAATGTTATTTGAAATTATTTAAAAAATGAAAAGACACTTTAAATGTGAAATTAAACCCGCCAGTAGGTGGCAGCGAATCCCTGTTAATGAGCGAGTCATTGAGATTCAACCGATTCATTCAAATGGTTGATTCATTCAGAAAGTGTTGCTCAGAGACGAAAAACAATGCGGTGGACTTTGTTTGGAACTATTTTCGTTGGCGAAATAGAGCGAAACAGGCGATTTGGTGTCTAAAATGTAAGTCAATTAATATAAACTGCTTGTTTATTAAACTGTAGCTACGTTGTATAAAATAAGTATCATATTTGTAATCATGCTGATATTTGGAGAAAAATGGCGCTCTTCATGTAATATTATAATAAATATATTATCGTGTAATATAATATATTAACTATATTAAATTATATACATATAAAATACATACACTCTAAATATGGCACCTACTACGTCACGTAGTGTATGCCTGCATGGCGTGCACTCAATGTGTGTGGTTTTTTTGTTTTGTTTTTTTTGTAAAGTGGGGAACATACTCGATTATGTCAGATTGTTAAATCAACAATTACGATATCATAGACTATATATAACGCACACCCCTACAACAGTGGCCCGATCGGGCAAGTGATAGTTCTGTCAACTCTCCCGAGCATCGTTCACACTGGCCCCGGGCCATCGGGCAGTCCTTATTGTCGAGCCCAGTAGTGTTTTTGTAAATATATTTTGAGTAGAGTAAAATGTTCGCAAACCAGCTTGAAGCAATTAGTTTTTTTTATTGTCTTATTCGAGACATTTGATTTGTACACTATAAATCGTTAAAATCTATTATTCCAAATTGTTATTTCACATATGGATATCGCAATAGGCCTATATAGAATTATTTCTAAAAATAAAACCTTATTTATATATAGTAACGACTGGAAAGGTCATGGAAATTATTAGGCGCGTCAAAACACACAGCATCCTTGTACATAAGACTACGAGAGCTAATGAAAAATCATCACTTTACAAAAAGGTTAAATTCCATAACATTACTTAATAAAATTATTTTCCATATTATGCATTTATTCACTGCATTTATTAATCTAGGTTAATTTATTATTCATTAATCATTTATAATTAATTTATATTCCTTATTCATGATAGGCCTAATAGCATAATGTTAATTTGTACAACTTAAAATGTTGAAATGTAATGGTATAAATTGAATGAACACAATGAATATATACCTAGATGAATATGCTGTAAAAGTATATAATCCTTATAATTTATACCTGTAACAAATAATGTTGACGACAGTTGCCACCATTAAAACTATTATGGATATCCGCTGAGTAAGTTAGTTGTAGTCATAAAGCTCCTTTGAGACGTCCTTAAAAACAGCGTAACCCCTTATTTACTGCTCGTATCAGTTAAATCAATGATAGGAATGTTGACAAAATAAAGAAAAATTTCCGGAACACAAGGAAGAGAATAGAAATCAAAAGTTTTTGACGAAATATTTAGGGGGAAGAACTGGTTGCACCGCCGTAAGCGCAGAGCAGTTGACAGCTGCTTCGAGCCTGTCAATGACACAAGAACATGGCTCAGACGTGGGGTAGCTTTTTCTTCTCTCTACTCGATTACAAGACTGAGAAATTTGTCATCGCTAAAAACAAAAAGGTCGGAGTTCTGTTCAGACTCTTTCAGCTGGGAGTGATTGGATATCTGATCGGGTAGGTGTCTTGTGCTTCTCTAGACGTTGAGGTGAACGAGCGGGCTCTGCCAGTTTTTAGAAGATTTAATCTTTAAAAGTACATGTTTTAAAAAGGTCGTTAAGTGCTTGTTTATGCTCACAATGGTTTCTATATGAATCTCATGAAACCGAATCGTTCATAAATTTCATTTAATCGTAATCGGACAGTTAAAGCTCGTCTTGGATGTTATTTATATCAATGGAAAGACTGAAACCATTGCAGTGTCACTGTTCGACCTGCTGGTGCTCGTTTTGTAAGTAGGCCTATTAAATGTAACGAAAAAGACTTTTGTTTTGATTTAGATTAATAATCACCATTTAGTCTATGGATTTATTAGAACCAGACAAAAGTTTCTTTACTTCTGCTTCCCAATTCTTAGACGTTTTTTGGGCACCATGGAGCTGCAGCAAAAGGTGCTTAATGTAAGATGACCTGGATCACGTGTGCTGTGCAACACACAAAAGCACCAGCCCGCCTAATGCCATTTAAAGCTACTTTATTCTTGTCCTTTACAAAAAAAAAAAAAAAAAAAAAAAAATGTTATTATAATGTCCTTCAGGGTGTGTTAGCCATACATGTGGCTTATAGCATTACTCTCTTTCACACAGACCCTAAATAGCCATTAAAATGACTTTTATATATGTTTTTTACAATGTAAATTGTTGTTTTTCTCACTGTTGTTTATTTTCTTTTGTTGATGTGTCCTCTTAAAGCTGGGTTTTTATTTGGAAGAAAGGATATCAGGAGACTGAGGAAGCCATCCAGAGTTCTGTGATCACCAAACTCAAGGGTATAGATTTCACCAACAGCTCTCAGTTTGGTCTGCAGCTATGGGGTGCAGAGGACTATGTCATCCCTCCACAAGTAAATACACTTCTTTGCTGTATATTTGAAAGATTTTGAAAGAAATTTATAATATTTGTAAACCATATGTACTCTGTTAATACACTTTCTCAGAAACTATCTCCATTTTATCTGTTAGATTATGTCGATAACTGACATGCCATACACATCTTTTGCTAAGAACTTAAACAATACACATGTATTGTGTTTATTATGTTACATAATGGAATATCTACTTTCATCTACATGTCCTCTAAATGAATAGCTGTTTTTTGGACATAATTTTGCTTAAATCCATGCAGAACAGTTGGATCTTACAGCTGAGAGACTGATAGAGGGGTATTTATGTATAGTCTTTAATATTTATTTATTTATTTGTCATTTTCAACATTTATATTTTAGATTTGATTTGATCAAACCAAAGCCTTCTATTCCCTGCAGTGCCCTAATGCTTTTGCAAAACTATTTGCAGAAAAGTGTTACGCCCAGTGTTGGGGAAGCTACTCTGAAACTGTAGTTTGACAAGCTACAAGCTACTCATAAATTAAAACAGTCAAGATACCCTTCTGAAAAAGTAGTTAGCTACACTACAAGTTACTAACGAAAAGTAGCTAGCTACATTGAAACTACTTAGATTTTTTTTTTAAATGACATAGCCTATTACAAATAACTGAATAACTGTTTCAGTAAAATGTTTGGGGTTTAAAACAACGCAATGCACTACAATTATGATTTCAAAGCGTACTGTGTTATTTTGTTATGTATATCAAAAGATACATTATTCAAATGTAGCCTATATCTCAAACCTGACTGTCAAAGTGCAAAACTGCTACAAATGTCACACCAATGCAGGCCCCGTTCTACGCACCTTAGAACCCTCAAACGGAACCCTTTATATAATACATTCAGAATTTTAATAAAAGTTTTTTTTTCATGCTATAAAAGGACCGATGACCAATTGCACTCTGCAGTTTCAGAAGTGATATCTACATATAAATGCAGGATTCACGCTCAGAATTGCTATCATAACACGGGACAAAAATATGCAATAATAATAAGCAATGTAAATGCAGAAAAAATATTTTAATTTTTGTATTTTTGAAATTCTTGAAAAGTAATGACTTAAAAAAATCTTAAATGTCTCAATTGTTATGGTGGAGCCATTGCTTACACATTACAGCTGCATTTTACTACAGCCAAAGACTATAGAATAACACAAGACATGTCACTCCTATTGTTTTGAATGGGAGAAAGTGCAACGCACAATATGGCGGAATAAGTCCCGCCTTCTAAATAAGAGCCAATCGGCGATTGGTAAAGTCATCGCGTCACTGCAGTGGCCGTTAGAAGCTCCGGTTTCTATAGAAACAGTCAGACGCTCGCCTCCGAAATAAGGCACAAGAGACGTGCATTTAAAACTGCGAATGCGCATTAGCTTGGTCCAGCCTGAAAAAATACCGTTTTTTTGTCATGATTTGAGCGTTTAGAAACAAAATTTATGAGACAGTTGTTGTAAGATTTCATTGGTGATTTCAAATATGAAATTTAATCGAAAGCTTGGCAAACAGCTTTGGAGAATTTTATGTTTCCCCATTCAAAGAGATAGGAGCTGCACTTGGATGCCCGAGAGGTGTTTCAAAGATGGCCGCCGAGTGAAATGGCTTGTCTTAAAGGGACTTTGCTACAGCATCCTGACTAATTTCAGGAGCACCCTCAGTGATTTGATTCTGGAACCGGACCTGCACCTGCATCCATGCAAGAACAAAATATATGCAACTTAAATTGGATACACAGAAAAATGCAGGTTAAACTCACAGCACATGCAGTGATAAAGCTTTGAGACGCGAATCGTGCGCTTCTTGCGTGAACATTCTGAAACCCGAGCAACCTATTTCATTAGATCAGCCTTTGCCATGTGATAAGCGCACTAAGCTATATCTCGATTTTTGTTTTCTGTTCAGTTGACGGATGCTTTGCCAATGCAATGACGCAAAACGCTGCGTTAGTGATCTTAGGTTCATTATAAAACTGTGGCGGGACAGATTAAACTATGGTGGGTTACCACTGTAATAAAATAGTTTGCATACATTTGATATAGACTGCAATAAAGCAGGACAATCAATTTAAAAAGGCTATTATTCACCTGTATGTGCTTGAAGTATTCAACTCAGACAGCGTTTAATCATGTTTATAAATTAAGCGTAACCTTTACTAATCGATTCATGTGAAGTGTAAACCCACTCCTGTCCTTTACGTAATCATCAGACGATCTCTTCTCGATGAACTGTAAAGCCGCAAGATGTGTGATATACAGGCTTGGGAGGGTTACTTTAAAAATGTATTCCGTTACAGTTACAAATTACTTCATAAAAAAAGTATTCAGTAATGTAATCCAAGTACCACAATATAAAAGTAATGTAATCTGATTACTTTTGGATTACTTCAAGGTCACATAGGCCTATATAAAGAAAGAAAGAACTAGATAAATTGCATTTTTAAATTTAATTTTAATTATTTCTTCTCAATTTCTGCAAGTTTTTAAACGTCACATGTTCCATAGTTTTGAATGGATCTCAACAATAAAAATATTTTAAAAATCTGATAAATTATCTATTGCAATATTATTATCGTTGTTGTTGTTTAGAGCTTAAAAATATAAAAGTGACATCAGATCATAACCAAACTGAACAAGCTCAGATCAAACATTTCTGTTCATATTTGTTCTGCTTTAATTTTAATGTTTAGCATTTTGGTTACTTTTAAAACCTATTAAAACTAAGCAATCATGTCTTATTTCCACAACTTGGGAATACACAGCCCTGAAAATATATATATATATAAAGGGCTATACAGACATCTAGTGGCTACATTATGGTATTACAGATTATTTTTTAGTCCTTTGATAAAGAAAGTGTTTTCGTAGCTGGAAGGCAGAGTTTGCACTGTACAACCATGTTGTTTGCATTTTCTTATTTGAAAACAAAAAAGCAGCGAAATTTCCATGAATTGAAAGCGTTTATCCCCGCGGGAAGCATCGTTTACACTAGAAGCAGCAATTATCCGCGTCTGAGATCGTAGACGTGCGTTATTTGCGCATGCACCAGCGGGTGTCTCACGTGAGTCATCACTGGCAACAGAACCAGGAAATACTGTATAATCAAGCAGCGCTTAATATAGTGTTATTATGGCAAAATAATGATTTATTTACTTTTAAATGAAAACATTGTAATCCTGAAAGTATTCCCCCTTTTTTCAAAATGTAACTGTAATCTGATTACTACGTTTTTTGACGTAACTGTAACGAATTTTTGTATCCTGATTACGTAACGCCGTTACATGTATTCCGTTACTCCCCAACCCTGGTGATATAACAATAGATGGCAGTAATGCACGAATTTAGTTTGTGATCTAGTAAGACGCTGTGCTGCTTCAATGCATTGCAGGCTCGTCAGAACGCAAAACGGAATGTAGCTTGTAGCTTTTGGTCGCGCTAGACCGCTACTTGCTGGAAAAAGTAGTTAACTAAAAAAGCTACACTGTTTTAAAAAGCTACACTGTTTTAAAAGTAGCTGAACTACTGACAAGCTACTGAAAAAATGTAGTTAAACTAGTATCGTCGCTACATGTAGTTAACTATGAACACGGTTACGCCTTCATAGTGTTCATTAATGGCATTGACCACAAAAGATGCTGTGTAAGATGAGCTGGATCAAATGTGCCACAGGCAGCTTTTATGAAGTCTAGTTTTTATTTTAGGCTTTTTTTGGCTTGGAAGCTTATTTTCTTGGGCTTTTGTTAGATGCAAGGCTTTTTTCTCCATTTATCAGATAAAGACTAAAAAATGAATTTACTAAAACCTTAAATTGTCAAGCCTGTTGGTTCTATGTAGAAAAGTTGAAGTGAGAGTATCACATTAGACACAAAATGTAAGTGTCCTGATCTATTAATTTTCTTTTGAAAATGTATTATGTAAGAATATATCGTCAATTCTTTTTAACAGGGGGACAGGGTCTTCTTTATTGTGACAAATTACCTAGTGACACCAAACCAAAGACTGGGTTTCTGCCCTGAGGTAAGAGACAGGTTGTTGTTTTATTTTATTTTTATTCCCAACACAAATGATGCAACCAAAGACATAAGGCATTCATATAAGAGTAATGTCTCTTAATTAGCTGTATTCATTTAGAAGTTTATGGAGTTTTTGATCTCTGTACATTTTAAAGTTTGTTGTATGTGTTCACTTTATTCTACTTATTTCAGAGTCCTAAAGTGCCAGATGGTTTTTGTACTAATGACAATGAATGTGTGAAAGGGGAAACTGTTATAGCAGGCCATGGTAAGCACAACACCTGTTACATTGTTGTTACATTGTTATGACCCACTGGTATGTTTTCTGATTCCTGAGCCTTAAAGGGACTACATTTTACTGTTGTTTATTCAGGAGTGAAGACAGGCCTCTGTCTAAACGACACAGGAACCTGTGAGATTCATGGCTGGTGCCCTGTTGAGCATGGCCATACACCATCGTAAGAGAACAGTGTTGTGTGCCAGTATTATTCCCTATTCATGCCTGTATAAAACTATTAAAAAAAAACATATTAGTGTTGTACCTGTAATGTGCCAAATGTTGCAACAGGGAGCCCATGCTGGCAAAGGCAGAAAACTTCACAGTCTATGTAAAGAACTTCATCAAGTTTCCAAAATTTGCCTTCTCCAAGTAAGTGAAGCCTGGATGCATCATGTCAGTGTTTATTTTTACATTAAAGCCTAATAAATGTTCTCACTTTTCTGAAATGAAATAAGTGTGCTCAGACAGACATGCCACTCATTGCAAATGCATTTAGTGACCTAACAAGTGATTGGAACTTGTAATGCGTTCATTGCTTATGCTCTTGTGTGCATGCCACGGATGCTGTTGACAGAACTGAACTAACCTCTAATAGTCTTTTTGAAGCTTTTCAACTAGGTTTTCTACAGCCTAATGTTTTGCATGTTATTTTCTTTGCAAAGCACCATCAGAGTTTTATGTGGAGCAACAGTAACATAAAATCTCTTCCCTCCCACAGGATACTTCTGCTAAAGCCTTTTCTCATAAAATCTGTAGATCATATCTAGCAATTCTATCTTGTGCATTATGGACACCAGCTGAGTAATATGAACCTAGTATCGTAACCTTTCCCCCCTTGTTTGGACTCTTTTCATGCTTTGTCAGCACAGCATGTTCAGTTGTCATTTCAAACTCCTGCTGAATAAGAAAGTTCATAGTTCACTCATGAGCGCAGGATCATTTCTGTGGCTCATAAACAGAGTGTTGTCTGGCAAGCAGTTATTTAAAGAGCCCATACAATCCTGAACACAATAATTAATCCAAACTGAACACTACCATATTGCAATTCCACCTTGCTTTTTTTCTTTTTATCAGAAATAAAGTGATTCTTCACTGAGTCGTTACAAAGCCACATACTAAAAAAACTGAGAAATCAACAAAACAAATGCCTTATAAATAGTTTGTAGCGGTGTGAAAGCGCAGACCTACTTGTCTTGCACACAGTAAAGTGTTATGTTTGGATACTGATGGCACAGCTCGACACAGCACAAGCTGCTCTGAATATCTGACTCTTACTCATCTCTATTTATACCAACACAGCCTGTGGTATATACACTGAGACTTACTGTCTTGATATCCTGTGCTCTGCCCATTTAAGTGACAGGCTGACAGTTGTTCATCTGTCCTTATGTCATGATGCTGCATGATCTCCACAATGTCATCACATAGTATATCAAGTAAATACAAAGTTCCTCCCGCTTTTCCTTTTCTCACTTGAAGATCCAACGTCCTGCCTACCACCAACAGCACATATCTCAAAACATGCAGATATGACAAAGAACATCATCCCTATTGTCCCATCTTTCTTGTGGGAGATGTGATTAACCGCACTGGATACAATTTCCAGGACATGGCAACGAAGGCAAGTGGTTTAAACAACATGACAACTTAAAACAAGCAAGTCTGCACCATTGTAAACACACTGGTAGTTGATATTCAAGCAGCAGCTCAGTGTATAAGCAGATTGTCCACATTGAGGCAGTGATCTTTTTTAGTGTATGATTTTGGGATTTTTTCGGATTTTTTAAATAATATCAAAATGTTGATCCAGGCACCCCAAAAAGTATTTGGACACTTAAGCCACACAAATATGTTTGAACATCTTCCCCCGGTTTCACAGACAAGGCTTAAAGGGTTAGTTCACCCAAAAAAGTCATTAATTACTCATCCTCATGTCGTTCCACACCCATAAGATCTTCGTTCATCTTCGGAGCACAAATTAAGATATTTTTTATGAAATCCGTGAGCTCTCTGACTCCTCCATATACTGCAATTTAACTACCGCTTTCAAGGTCCAGAAAGGTACTAAAGACATTGGTAAAATAGTCCATGTGACTGCAGTGGTTCAACCTTAATGTTATGAAGCAACGGGAATACTTTTTGTGTGCATAAACAAAACAAAAATAATGACTTTATTCAACAATCTCTTCAATGTCAGTCTCCTACGCCGTTGACGTAGTAAGTACAGTGCAGCGCTTCTGTGTTTATGTCAGTATTGGCCGACGCTGTTCATGTGAGCAGCACGACGCATGCGTGTGATGCTGACGCAGGAGCCGGCCAATAATGAGCCGCCGTTCTGACGTAGAACACGGAAGCACTGAACGTATACAGCTTAGGAGATTGACACAGAAAAGAAGATACAGTGGGGCAAAAAAAGTATTTAGTCAGCCACCAATTGTGCAAGTTCTCCCACTTAAAAAGATGAGAGAGGCCTGTAATTTTCATCATAGGTACATTAACTATGAGAGACAAAAAAAAAAAAAAAAAAAAAAAAAAATCACATTGTCTGATTTTTAAAGAATTTATTTGCAAATTATGGTGGAAAATAAGTATTTGGTCAATAACAAAAGTTCATCTCAATACTTTGTTATATACCCTTTGTTGGCAATGACAGAGGTCAAACGTTTTCTGTAAGTCTCCACAAGGTTTTTACACACTGTTGCTGGTAGTTTGGCCCATTCCTCCATGCAGATCTCCTCTAGAGCAGTGATGTTTTGGGGCTGTCGCTGGGCGACACGGATTTTCAACTCCCTCCAAAGATTTTCTATGGGGTTGAGATCTGGAGACTGGCTAGGCCACTCCAAGACCTTGAAATGCTTCTTACGAAGCCACTCCTTCGTTGCCCGGGCGGTGTGTTTGGGATCATTGTCATGCTGAAAGACCCAGCCACGTTTCATCTTCAATGCCCTTGCTGATGGAAGGAGGTTTTCACTCAAAATCTCACGATACATGGCCCCATTCATTCTTTCCTTTACACAGAACAGTCGTCCTGGTCCCTTTGCAGAAAAACAGCCCCAAAGCATGATGTTTTCACCCCCATGCTTCACAGTAGGTATAGTGTTCTTTGGATGCAACTCAGCATTCTTTCTCCTCCAAACAAGACGAGTTGAGTTTTTACCAAAAAGTTCTATTTTGGTTTCATCTGACCATATGACATTCTCCCAGTCCTCTTCTGGATCATCCAAATGCTCTCTAGCAAACTTCAGACGGGCCTGGACATGTACTGGCTTAAGCAGGGGGACACGTCTGGCACTGCAGGATTTGAGTCCCTGGCGGCGTAGTGTTACTGATGGTAGCCTTTGTTACTTTGGTCCCAGCTCTCTGCAGGTCATTCACTAGGTCCCCCCGTGTGGTTCTAGGATTTTTGCTCACTGTTCTTGTGATCATTTTGACCCCACGGGGTGAGATCTTGCGTGGAGCCCCAGATCGAGGGAGATTATCAGTGGTCTTGTATGTCTTCCATTTTCTAATAATTGCTCCCACAGTTGATTTCTTCACACCAAGCTGCTTACCTATTGCAGATTCAGTCTTCCCAGCCTGGTGCAGGTCTACAATTTTGTTTCTGGTGTCCTTTGACAGCTCTTTGGTCTTGGCCATAGTGGAGTATGGAGTCTGACTGTTTGAGGTTGTGGACAGGTGTCTTTTATACTGATAACGAGTTCAAACAGGTGCCATTAATACAGGTAACGAGTGGAGGACAGAGGAGCCTCTTAAAGAAGAAGTTACAGGTCTGTGACAGCCAGAAATCTTGCTTTTTTGTAGGTGACCAAATACTTATTTTACAGAGGAATTTACCAATTAATTCATTAAAAATCCTACAATGTAATTTCCTGGATTCTTTCCCCCATTCTGTCTCTCATAGTTGAAGTGTACCTATGATGAAAATTACAGGCCTCTCTCATCTTTTAAAGTGGGAGAACTTGCACAATTGGTGGCTGACTAAATACTTTTTTGCACCACTGTATTGCTGAATAAAGTCATTATTTTTATTTTGTTTTTGCACAAAAAAGGTATTCCCGTCGCTTCATAAAATTAAGGTTGAACCACTGTAGTCACGTTGACTGTTCTAAAGATGCCTTTAGTACCTTTCTGTACCTTGAAAGTTGTGGTTAAATTGCTGTCTATTGAGGAGTCAGAGAGCTCTCTGATTTCATCAAAAAATATCTTAATATGTTTTTTAAAGATGAAGGAAGGTCTTACGGGTGTGGAACGACATGAGGTTGAGTATTTAATGACAGAATTTTCATTTTTGGGTGAACTAACCCTTTAAGCCTAGTCCCAGACTAAAATGCATGTTTGAGCTGTTTCAACTGAAAGCAACTTGCACTGACATATCTTAAAATGTCAGTGCCATTGTTTTGTCTCAAGATGCACACCAGTAACTGTGTTTAATATTATTGGTGTTATTAATCTCTCTTAGCTCTATTTCTATGTGTACAGCCCTTTGGTCAGCCTGTGGCCGTTTTTAAATGTGCTTTATAAATAAACTGAACTGAACTAATGTTTTTTTACTAAGGCACATTTATAAAAGCTACTTAAATGTCCTAATTGAACTAAGGCCTAATCCTGGTTTAATCTAAGCCCTGTCTGTGAAACCGGGTCTTTATGTGTCTGCTATATAATTAAAATATGCAGAATAAGCAAAACAGTGACCCATGACAGTATTAGAAGCATCATTTAGAATGGGTTGAAAATTATAAACAATTTGGTCTGTATGCCATCCTTTTCCAGCAAAAGTGTCATCTGGCACTCTATGGATTAAGCATATTCAATTTCTATATGCAAAATAAATAAATAAAACTTTGACTGGAACAGTTAAGTCCCCAAACTGCAAAAGAATACCATGATGCACCATATTTTAATAAGATTCTAATTTTATGTTTACTTTTCTTTCATATACACACACAGGGTGGTTCAATTGCAGTAGGAATCGAGTGGAATTGTGATTTGGATAAAGATGAATCTCAGTGTAACCCTGAATATAGTTTCACACGCTTGGATTCCTCTGAAAATCCACAGCGCTCTGTCACCTCTGGTTACAACTTCAGGTATTGCTCTGATTTATTGATTTTCACTCATATAACAAGGTTCTATAAGTGATTTCAGCAATTTTGCTAACCACATGACCTTTCACCAAAACTCCACCTTCTAAAACATGTCAGCAAACCTGACCATACAAAATGATTCATTGACAGAGAGCATTTTTAAATGGCTAGTTTTCTATATAATATAATATATAATAACAGTTTTCACCACTTTTACTTTTCTTTCAAAGCATTTTGTTTTGGAACTGTAGCATTACACTGGCTGACATGTTTCTCTCATTTTCAAGATTTGCTCGATACTACAATGATGCAGCAGGTCAAACCTATCGGAATCTATTTAAAGTGTATGGCATTCGCTTTGATATATTAGTGAGTGGAAAGGTAAGAGATAATCAAAATTATTATATATTCCTGTCATTGATGTCATGGTGAAATAGTAAAAATATGATATTTACTTTGTCAGCTTATTTGTTTTCTAGGCTGGTAAATTCAGTATCATTCCTACAGTGATCAATATTGGTTCTGGACTTGCTTTAATGGGTGCTGTGAGTATATAAGCTAGTTCCCAGCAGTGTCACTAATGGTTGATAAAAGATGTTTCTCAGACTCTGATATGATCGGTGCTCATCTCATTCCACAGGGGGTTTTTGCCTGTGACATGATTCTGCTCTATATGATGAGCAAAAGCTCCTTCTACAGAGAGACAAAATTTGAGGCAATCACAAAGTAAGATTCTACTTGTGATTTTATATGATGTACTATTGTGTGATTTTTAAACAGTTTAACTGCAGTGGATTCATTATTATTTGCATATGGTTTTCATTCATACTATTTACACCTCTAGGAAACAACCTAAGCACAGAGAGAGAAAGCATGCAAGACACCACAGTCATCATCACCAAGATGGGCGACACAAGAGGGAGGAGAAACAGGCAATAGAGATGCAGCCATTGACATCAGTGTCATCTCAGCCCAATAACAACCCAGAGAAACAGATCCAGCCCACAGGCTCAGCGCTCAAAACCCACAGTCCTGAGAGAAAGCCACAGGGTACAGTGACATTCAGGACTCAGCATGCTATGGAAAAACAGACCATTTCTCCTGTTTCAACCTTGAGAACACCACGCAACCAGTAGAGGATTTTTCTGACACTGAATCCCATTGGATTTACTGTGGATGTATGAAGGGAGTTGTTATAGCGGGTCTATGCTCAGTCATACCAAAGAGGAATAGTGCCAGTGTTGTTTATGCTCTCCTACACTCTTAAGAAATGTTTCTCAAAAGTACCAAATTTGGGTTCTTCAGACAGAACAGAGCTGGTCGTTTTGTTAAACTACAAAGAGAAAAAGCCATGATTGGTAGGAAACCAGTTCCAAATTGAGAGTTAAAATTTATAGACATTTTAAGAAAGAAATCATGCGTAATTGAATGGCTGAGCTTCAGAAAACCAGTAAGATGGCTTCGACAGTTACAGATTTGAAAAACAAAAAGGCGTGAATAAAGAACCCTAAACTCTAACACAAAGAACCATTTCAGCAAATAAGGGGATCTTCAGGACAATACGGTTCTAAACAGAACTGTTACTACGTGTAAAGAACCTTCAAAGATCCATCTTTTTTTAGAGTTTAGTGTTTAAATGCCAATGGATGTTTTTGTTACAAAGGATTTATAATAAGCTAAAATATTTATTGTAAATCTGACCTGACACCAAAAAACTGTCAAACCAACATTGAATAAATGTTGAACTATTTGTTTTCATCTTGAATAAATGTAAAAACAGTACAACCTTAAAAATGTGTTGTTTTTAAAAAAAATATCTACACTACTTTTTTTTTTTAAAGAAATTAATAGTTTTTGCATTAAACTGATCAAAAGTGTCAGTAAAGACAATTTATAATGTTACAGAAGATTCTATTTGAATTAAATACTCTTCTTTCGAAGGAACCCTGAAAAAATGCATCACGGTTTCCACAAAAATATTAGGCAGCACAACTTTGATAATTATTTCACGAGCAGCAAATCAGTATATTAGAATGATTTCTGAAGGATCACGTGACACTGAAAATTCAGATTTGTCATAGCAGGAATAAATTAAATTTTAAAATACATGGATAAAGAAAACTTATTTTTAATTGTATAATTTCACAATATAACTTTTTGATGTATTTTTGATTAAATAAATGTAGCCTCAAGCATTAGAGACTTCTTTCAAAAACACAAAGGCCTGGTTTCACAGACAGGGCTTAGATTAAGCCAGGATTAGGCCTTAGTTCAATTAAAGTATTTTAAGTAGCTTTTATAAACATACCCTAGAAAAAAACATTCTTGGTGTGCATCTCGAGACAAAAAAAAAAAAAAAAATGGCACTGACTTATTTTAAGGTATGTCAGTGCAAGTTGCTTTCAGTTAAAACAACTCAAACATGCATTTTATTTTAGCCTGGGACTAGGCTTAAGCCTCATCTGTGAAACCAGGGAAAAAAATGTTATCAATCCTAAACTTTTACAAGGTAGTGTGGATATCTATATTAGGATGAGTGCAATAATTTATATAAATGGTCTACATATGGATTATTTACAAAACTTGTAGTTTTCACTACTGCAACTGGCACAAAAAGTATTTTAAACGTCAAGTTTAAAAGGACAGCCAGAAATATGACTGTAAAAATTAGAAACCACACAATTCAATACATGAGGTTAATAATTTATTTTCCTCAAAATATCTGAAATAAAATTATGTGATTTATACAGTTTAAAGTTTGTATTGTGTTTTTTACATGGTTCCAATTGATGCCTGGAGTTCACAGAGTTTTGCACATCATACAAAGAAAGCAAGCTGAAAACAAATCAGTCTCCCTGTTGGACAACACTAGATCCAATCCCAGCCCTGAAACAAGTGTTAGGAAAATATTAAATTACAAGAGGAAAGAAAGAAAACACACAATTTTTAAATATCTAAAGTTCAGTGCAATTAGTACTGAGAAAATATTTTAAATGTTAATGGCTAAACGGAAGTAAGGTCACGGACAAGATCTGTGGTACATCAATCAGCACTCTCTACCCTGAGGCATCTCTATCATGTTACTGTTCTACATCTACACGGCTGCTGTACTGTCCGAGTCCCTTCAGTACACATGCACCATTCCGTAGAGGAAAGTCCAGAACAGCACGTAAGTAAAGAGGCCGCCCACGAGGCCTCCGGTAAAGAGCAGACGTCGAGATTTGAAGCACTTGTTCCATCGGCGACCGGCTTTGAGAATCAGGAGTAAAGACAGCAGGAAAGAAGCAAGGAAGTAAAAGACAAAGCCGTAGAGTCCCGTTAGCCCAAGGATGCCCGCTGTCGCTCCGGACAGAGCAGACACGGACGTGCGGCAGTAGTCGAGCACAGCGTTGTTTCCTCTGACGGCCACCTCACTGATGAACTGCGGTCCCTCGCGCTTGGCTGCTACTGTGGCCATGTTGTGATGTTAAAAACACGCTGAGAGACGAGACAGGAGAAAAACGCATGATCACATAAAGCCGGCTGGGATATCATACATTCACGTTAAATCCCCTCCTCCACTTACCGTTAGGGTCAAGATATTAATAAACACAAATGAAGCGTCAGCCTCCACGATTCAAGAAAGCATAATTTACAATAAACACTCGAACATCATAAGCTATTTGTTTAAGACTATAATTAAACTATATATTCAGGAAAATTTGGCAAATTCTGGATAAAACACAGCGTGTGTCATTCTCGGTCGGCCATTTTCTCGCTAAGCACCATGGGACATTTAATGTAAAATCTAGTTCTAATTTTATTTAATCTTCATGCCCAACTTGTACTTAATTTCAAACAATAATATTTATAATAATACACGTTTGTGTTTATAACTCAAAACAACATTACAATTTAAATATCTGCTTAGTTTATTTACCTTTCACCCACTCTACGGGATCCGTGAAGGCTCAAAAATGGTGATGTAAGAATCATTTGAGAGAATCGGTTCTTTCGAACTGATCGATAAAAACAACTTGTTTTTGCGTCAGGACGTTACATCATTGCATGTTCCCTGACATCCCGGTGTTGTACCATATAGCTTATAAAAATAATGAAAAATTAATTAAAAATTAATGATTTGGGCGGTTACATTAATAAAATGAATGTAACCGCCCAAATATAAACTTTTTGTTTGGTTGTTTGTTTGTTTATTATTATTGTTTATATATATATATATATATTTTTTTTTTTTTTTCCTCGATAAACTTATTAATAACTTAAGGGTATTTATCAAGACGACAAATTCAAAAGAGACTGTTCTCGTTCTGAGCTGTTCGCGAACTGAACAAATTATTCAGTCCGATTCTTAAATGATTCATCCAGAACAGTTTTGTGAACCGGTTCAACATATTCATTCAAAAGATTCGAAACAAGAGCGATTCGTTCATCAGCACATCGCTAGATCTTGTCGTGGACAACTAGAGAGCAGTTTATTTTCGTGTGCAATGACATATACTGCACATTTTGCTCTGACTGCACAAAAGTAGTGATTTCTTTAGAGGTAATGGCGACATCACTCAGTTGTTCTGCCGACTTTGTTCTCGGCATGGATCTGGGCACCACATCAGTTAAAGTCGTGCTGCTGGAGGCGCAGTCCAACACGGTGACAGACAGTAGGAGTTTCCCTACAAACTCTGATATCAGCTGCACCACAGACACGCGTGTAGGTAACAGCTATGATTAAAGCTATGGCAGTCAAAAGGCACAGTTAGACTATACAGAGAAATTAACCTCAAGAAGTATTGTCAGAAAACACATGGCACAGTGTACCTTTAATGTGCTTTTTGAAACAAACGTTTTATTTACTGTTGTTGTAATAGGCCAAAGAGCAGGATCCTGCACTAATAATTGCAGCTCTGGACAAATGCATGGACGCTTTACCCAAAGACAAGCTGAAAAAAGTCAAGTGCATTGGAGTATGTGGACAAATGCATGGCATTGTGTTGTGGAAATCTAAATCAGGTTAACATTAACAACACATTGAACAACTACTAAAAGCATGTTTAAATTTATCTGGCATTGTGGTGTGGTACTGTAGTGAAGGCACTCATGTTAAAACATTAAAAGATCATAAATTAGATGGTATCAATACTTATACTGTCATCCATCTCCATTAGGCTGTGAATGGCTAAGTAAAGATGAAATCATTAGATTCATTCCCAAAGACGTCAGTCAGCTGATCACCTGGCAGGATGGACGCTGCAGCGCTGACTTCCTGTCTTCCTTACCTAAACCAGATTCACACCTGAGTGTGGCTACTGGCTTTGGTTGTGCCACCATTTTCTGGTATATGAAACACAGGTAGAATCACACTCAAGATTTCAGACAAAATTATTTAAGCAAAAATCCAATTGTTCCACACTGAATTTTTTAAAATTATATGTCATTGATTCAGGCCAGAGTTCCTGTCAGGCTTCAGTGATGCAGGCACCATCCAAGACTACGTGGTTTCCATGCTGGGAGGCCTTGACAGGTGTGTCATGACTGGACAAAATGCTGCCAGCTGGGGCTACTTCAACACAACCGCCAACCAATGGAACTCACAAATGTGAGTCAAGTCAGATATTATATACTCTCGACATGGAAACTCTTGAAGCGGCCTTTGCAATTCAGAGGCCCATTTCAAAGAAACAGTTGGAGGCCCATCAGTGAGAAAAATAGACAGACTGTTATATTTAACAAAGTTATCTCATATTTCACTCTTAATAGTCTGTTTCTAAATGCATTTTATATAGCACTATCCTATCCACTATGTCTTTGATGAGAACTATTACAATCACGACCGAAAACAAAAACGGCATTCAGTCTTGGCCAATCTCTCAGCCACTCAGATTGAACTATGGAGAGTGTAATGACCAGGCATTGAAAGCAAAGAAATAAAAATTGGAGAACAAGGTTTAGGGCCTAGACAAGGGATTTAATAGGAATTAGTAATACAATATGAATATGAATAAGCTACATCAAGAGGAAATATTTTACACTTACTCCGGTTGTGATGTTTAGAACTTGGCTTTCTGATATTGGAGTGCTGCAAAAGCTCTGACAAGTTATAAGGATATCCAGCGATCTCACAGCGTTGTTTTCAAATGATAAGGCTGATTGATTCAGGGGCCCTGTCCCAAATGGCACACTTCATATGCACTTTCGGTCTTGTCTTACAGTGGCTGCCGGGTGCGTGTGTCCGTTACGTTCATGAGACCGCAGCGTGTCTCATTTGTCATTTTAGGGCGCATATCCACTGCAAAGGTGCGCACTTTTGCTGAGCCTGCACTGGTGCGAGCTCCACACCAGACTTCTTCCCGACAGTCAAAGCGGCGTGACAAAACACGCTCTGTAGAGCAGTTTGTCCATTTAGGGCTGCTGTTGAAACATGCCGGCGCATAATGGCGATTAGACATGGAGGGGGACCCGCGGTGCATGTAGATAGAAATGGCTGATTCTAAGGTAATAAAAACATAACTGTTCATTATGTAAGGTCTTTATGTACCACTGAAAAGTTATGTATGTTATATTGCATTTCTGTCAATAGATAGATTTTAAATAAATTTTACACATTGCACATTCAAAGGGTTAGTTCACCCAAAAATGAAAATAATGTCATTTATTACTCACCCTCATGTCGTTCTACACCCATAAGGCCTTCATTCATCTTTAGAACACAAATTAAGATATTTTTGATTAAATCCGATGGTTCAGTGAGGCCTGCAATCAAAGCAATGACATTTCCTCTCTCAAGATCCATAAAGGTACTAAAAACATATTTAAAACAGTTCATGTGAGTACAGTGGTTCTACCTTAATATTATAAAGTGATGAGAATACTTTTTGTGCACCAAAAAAACAAAATAACGACTTTTCAACAATATAGTGATGGGCCGATTTCAAAACACTGCTTCGGAGCTTTACGAATTGAATCAGTGACTCGGATCTCCTATCAAACGGCTAAACTGCTGAAATCACGTGACTTTGGTGCTCCAAGTCACTGATTCGTTTCGCAAAGCTCAGAAGCAGTGTTTTGAAATCGGCCCATCACTATATTGTTGAAAAGTATTCAACAAAAATATTCTTGTCGCTTTATAATATTAAGGTAGAACTATTGAACTTGCATGAACTGTTTTAAGTATGTTTTTAGTACCTTTATGGATCTTGAGAGAGGAAATGTCATTGTTTTGAATGCAGGCCTCACTGAGCCATTGGATTTAATCAAAAATTTGTGATTCCGAAGATGAATGAAGGTCTTATGGGTGTGGAACGACATGAGGGTGAGTAATAAATTACATTATTTTTATTTTGGGGGGAACTTACCCTTTAACTTCTCGTTTCCCCCATATGTTGAATTTTCGAGGCCTTCTGTTTTTTTTTCAAAATTAATTTTGGTGACATTTTTGCCCTGAGCCCCCATTAAATTTCCGTGGGGGGCGGGGCTTTTTTTGAGCACAAGCAGAAACCCCTTCTGTTGCGAGTCCCGATTCAAGTGAAACTGACTCTAACTGATTTATGATGTTTAATATTACTTTTTGTTGAACTGAATGACTGTTTGGATGGGTCTCTGCAACAGCATGAACTGACTGTGTGTTGTTTATACATTCTCCAGTCTGAAGGATGCGGGTTTCCCTGTGCACCTCTTGCCTGTCGTGGTGGAGTCAGGAGCTGTGGCTGGTTACACTTCCTCTGAGTGGTACGGCATCCCTGCTCACACACCGGTCGGGGCAGCGCTGGGAGACTTCCAGTGTAGTGTGTACTCCTGCATGACTGACAAAGGAGATGCAGGTACAGTGTGGATCAGATGCCTCTTTTTTTTTAGTTGTGCATATTGCATTTTATGTTTTTTAAAACTATTGACTAGGTCTGTAAATGACCTACAGTCATGACCTACAGACTACTGTAGTTCAGTATAACCAGCTACATACAGTATATGCTCAATCTGAGGTCAGTTTATGTGTTTACTAGTTCAGCCAGTGGCGCCTACAGCCGTACAACTGTACGCACTGTGCGTATCATGAGAGGACTCTAATTAATGCTGTTTTCATTTTTTGCATAATTTTTAAATTGATTATTAATCTGTGTACACTCATGACATAATGAGAAAGTAAGAGAGAATGAGAATAAATAAAGGTGTGCGTTTGTGTGTTGTAAAGTAAAATGTGTTTATGTGCTTGCATGGGTGGGGGATGGGTAAAAAGAAATCTGATTGGGTAGTTTAGTTTTGTTTAACTAGCACTTTTTCCTCATGAAAAATGACATTACAGATAGTTTAAAACCAGTCTAAAAACAAGTAAACACTCTCTAAAACAGCTAAACTTGATAGAAACATTTACAAAAAGACCTAAAATTATTGAGTATGGAATGGATGGAAAAATGGGAAAAATTAGGGCAAAATATTTGAAGCATCAAGAGTGTCAAAAACAGTGCCATCTTGTGGCAGGTCAAATTTAAAGCAGCCACATTTACAGTGCAGCTCCGTCGTTTTATCTAATAAAGGGTTATTTCACCCAAAAATGAAATTTCTGTCATTAATTACTCACCCTCATGTCGTTCCAAACCTGTAAGACCTTCATTCATCTTCAGAACACAAATTAAGATATTTTTGATGAAATCCGAGAGGTATCTGATTCTGAACCACACATAGGCAGCAACGTCAATGCATTTTTCAAGGCCCAGAAAGGTATTAAAGACATTGTTAAAGCACATCAGCACATCAGAGTGCTCGGTTACATGCATCAGATTTTCAAGTGTGTGTACAGGAAATGGACAGTTGATTTGTACAGCATTAGATCGTTCCCAGCAATACACAATAGACCACAACAAGTATGGTATCAGCAATAATTGAAATAAAATGCTATTCACAGGCAGAAAAATGTATCTTGTAAAGGGGGGGTGTTCTGTGCGTACCGAGATAAAATCCTGCAGGCGCCCCTGAGTTCAGCCACCAAGTGGAGATGTTACGCGATTGCGATGAGCACTTATAAACATGGCAGATTTTGTACTCAGATTTCAGCGTCCTCTCTCAAGGGCATGGGAATGAGAGATATTATCTGTTTTATGGGTTCTTGTAAATGAGATATTTTTGCACAGCAGCTCAAGCTTATGCTAACAAAAGGACTGTAGTATTTTAATTATTTAAACCTGATTTTGTTTACTTAGCTTCTTGATTTTGTCTGTGTTCGGCCATAAATATGTTAACCCATTTTTGTTAAAACTAAAAAAATGTGCTAAAGATTTTATCTACCTGTCATAGATGGTTTTGATTTAATATGTCACATGATAGAAAGGGTGACATTTATTGGGCAATGGGGAAATTATGCTGAATGTGCTGTACATGATATTAGCAACACAATTGCTTTTACCTACTAAAGCATTTTTTTCAAAAATGATTTTGTAAAAACTGTAGCAGCTAAACCAGCATGTGTGTAGGCTTGAATACTTCATGCTGCATCCACATAAGTGTTGTGGACTGTAACATTTTTACTTATACACTACCGTTCAAAAATATGGGGTTATTAAGAATTTTTTGGAAAGAAATTAATGGTTTTATTCCACAAGGATGAATTAAATTGATCCAAAGTGACAGTACTTAGATATGGATATCGTCCCATTTTATATTAGGTGTCTTTAACTATACTATGTATTAACATTTAAATGAATCATTTGATAAAACACACTTATTGTATATATACATGTTTTTACATTGTACTAATATTTTAAAAAATACTTGCATGTAATTACATCTGGAATTCATTTCTGTAATTACATTTATAATTACACTGTTGACCCATCCCTTAGACCTTAACCCATCCTTAAAGGAACACTCCACTTTTTTTGAAAATGGGCTCATTTTCCAACTCCCCTAGAGTTAAACAGTTGAGTTTTACTGTTTTCGAATCCATTCAGCCGATCTCCTGGTCTGGCGGTACCACTTTTAGCATAGCTTAGCATAGTTCATTGAATCTGATTAGACCGTTAGCATCTCGCTCAAAAATGACCAAAGAGTTTCGATATTTTTCCTATTTAAAACTTGACTCTTCTGTAGTTACATCGTGTACTAAGACCGACGGAAAATGAAGGAGTTGTGATTTTCTAGGCTGATATGCTAGGAACTATACTCTCATTCCAGCGTAATAATCAAGGAACTTTGCTGCCGTACCATGGGAGCAACAGGCGCAATGATGTTACGCAGCGCCTGTGACTCCCTGCTTGCACAGGGAGCGTGCCTTGCAACCATGGAGACATTTGTGAGAGACACTGTGTAATATCATTGCGCCTGCTGCACACATGGTACGGCAGCAAAGTTCCTTGATTATTACGCCGGAACGAGAGTATAGTTCCTAGTCATATCACCTTAGAAAATCGCAACTTTTCATTTTCCGTCGGTCTTAGTACACGATGTAATTACAGAAGAGTCAAGTTTTAAATAGGAAAAATATCGAAACTCTTTGGTCATTTTTGAGCGAGATGCTAACAGATTCAATGAACTATGCTAAGCTATGCTAAAAGTGGTACCGCCAGACCTGGAGATCGGCTGAATGGATTCGAAAACGGTAAAACTCAACTGTTTAACTCTAGGGGAGTTGGAAAATGAGCCTATTTTCAAAAAAAGTGGAGTGTTCCTTTAAACCTACCCATACCACCAAACCTGTCCCTAACTTTACCCGTATCCCACCTCAATAGCAGCAAATGTGTTTTGCAATACAATATAAACACAATAAGTACATTGTACTTATTTTTTGATGTAAGTACATAGTAGTTACAATATAAACCCAATATAAAGACATTTATAATGGTATCAATAATTTCTATTTAAAATAAATGCTGTTCTTTTGAACCTTTTATTCATTAAAGAATCCTGAAAAAAAAAAAAAAAAAACTGAAGAAAAAAATATATCACAGAGACTTTCAAAAACATTAAAAAATCTTAGACCCCAAATTTTTGAACTGCTGTGCACATAAGGCAGATACACACACTTATTAATTGTGAATTATGTTAAATCACTAGTGCTGAATATGAGCACTTCAGCCCAGCTGACGTTCGGCATGCCTGCAGAGTTCAGCCCTCCCAGTTCTCCAGACGCCCTCTCCCCTGTTGCTTATTTCCCATACTTGCACGGCTCCTATCTGGCAGTGGCCGCATCACTTAATGGAGGCAATGTCATGGCCACCTTTGTCAGAATGCTGGACTCATGGATCAAAGAATTTGGTAAATCACCAATTGTTAACTGTTTTGACCTTTGACCAATTGACCTTTTTATATTGTAGTTTAATCATTTATTCTTTTAAATAGAGGCAACACTCTTTTACAAATAAAGGTTCTAAAAGGGGGGTTTCACAGCAATGCCATAGAAGAACCTTTCAGTGATCAGTTTTTAAAAGAACCATTTTGTCTTAGTTTGAAGAACATTTCAATAATCTAAAGAAGCTTTTTCCACTATAAAGAATCTTTTGTGTAATTGAAAGTTTCCATGGATGATGCCAATAAAGAACCTTTATTTTTGAGAGTGTTGTATTCTTGTTGCATGTGTTTGGTTCTCAGGTGTATTATTCATTATTTTATCTCATAGGATTGGAAGTAAACGAGTCCAGAATCTACTCCCAGCTGATCCAGTCTGCCCTGGCACAGCCCAATACTGACCTAACCGTGACTTCAACGCTACTAGGAGAGCGGCATGACCCCACCACCAGTGCCAGTGTCTCACATATCTCGCCCTCTAACCTCTCTCTGGGTCACGTGACTCGGGCTGTGTGCAGGGGCATTATTGAAAACATGGCCACTATGATGCCCCCTCAGAGCTTGCAGGCTGCAGGGGTGAGGTGTATTATTGGCAGTGGCAGCGCTCTGTCTTGTAACCCCGTTCTGCAACAGGAAGTGGAGAGAGTGTTTCCATTTCCTGTAGTCTACGGAAAAGATGTGGACTCAGCAGTTGGAGTTGCCATGGTGTTTAAAGATCAGCTTATGACGTTTGTTTCTGAGACACCTGACCTACTTTAATGCTCTCTGGTAGGGCTGTTTTTTCTGTATAGTTAAATTTATAAATAATAACATTTTGTAATTAAGTGTATTTAATTTAAAATGTTTTAGTACATCCATCAATTTATAATTGTATTCTATATCATTAATTTAACTTATTGATTCATTTTTTGACTGTCAAGGGCAAGGCTTCTATTAGGCTATCTATTATTTAATGTTTTATCCATTAATTTACACTCATTATACAACTATTGTTGTGTGCAATACAAAATCATTTGTATTTTTAAAGAATATTTCTGAATTCCATTAAATGACTAAACAGAGCCTTGAAATCACAAAATATTCTGTTTACAATGTTCAGTGGCATTTCAGATGTTAATAAACAGTTGGATTCTGATGCATCAAAGTTTTTATTCCAGTTCTTTTGTTATAATTGAGTTTATGCAGTATCTTACATGTACTGCATATGGCTATAGCTGAAGTTTCTGTTTGTTTCTTCAAATAACATAAAGAAGAGCAGCAAATTCTTTATCACGTGTATTAAGAATCATCAGCATGCTAAGGTTTTTATTTTGTTCACGTGATGTATGCGACTATGCATGTTACTGTGCCATAGTCATCCAGTGTCATACAGGAAACCATACACATTAAGAAAATGAAATTGCTTAAGAGAAATGTCTCCGCAGTCAAGTGCAGATGACTTGAGTGTTGCTCCTAACCAAACATGTGCTGCTCAGAGAGGTATTTTCTTTGATAATATGAACAATTTATCATTTGGATAGTTAAGATATATAGTAGAATATAGTGTTGCTAGATGCAAGTGAAGCATTTTAAGTAGGAGCTTGATAGTTTTTAGTATGTTTTGTGGTATATAAGCCACAAGGCGTGGACATAGCAAAACATACGTAACAACACACTCTAAAAATCAATACAACACGCCTTTCTGTAAGGCTCTCAGCAACATCAAAACATCTTGCCCTCTTCCTTTCTGAAACTAAGAGAACAAGCCATCACTATCATAGTCATTGTGTTCAAGGAATCATACCTCTAACCAGCTCAGTTTAACATAGTGGAGTATCAGGACGGCATACTTCATCTAACAGACTAGAAAACCAAAATTTATTGGTGAGTACCAATGTTTGATACTTTATTCTTGCATTTTAATGGTTTGCCATAATAGAATGCAGTATTTAGATTTATCTAATGTAGTAAAATATTAAAATAACTTTTAAAGTTGATTTTCACTGCCAAATGTCTTGAGTTTTTTAGTAAGTCCTTGTGAGATCTACTTTGGTACATATTTCTGCAGATCAGTTTTAATGGTTGTCTTTTTAAATTTGCATATTTTAAATCTGCATATCATGCTTGACTGTGTTTTTGCTCAGCTCAAATCATGCTGAATCTTGTAATGTTATATGTGAGATAATCTAAAGATGGTGTCTGTCTTATGTACTGTTTCCGCTGTAATGTTATCTGAATCAATTTACAGAGAGGCCATGTCATAATATTCTAGTAAGTAAGACTATCCAGCATCCTGCAAATGCATATTAGGTCCTCATCTAGCGTAAAACAACATTAAGTGATATAATTTGTCCATCAAATATCTGTTAGACGCTGTAACAATCTGTGCTGCCTCACCCATAGAGCAGTCCACTAGCACATGCAGACTGAAAATGATCAATTCGGTTCATGATTTAAATAATATTTAGCATCATTGACACCCATTCTTTATTGTGATATGCACATTAAACAAACTCTTTTTTTTTTTTTTGTCAAATCTAAAGAATATTTCTTTATATGAAAATCTCAGATGTCTATTTTATGGTTATCTATTGTGTTTATAGTTTAAATGCCCTAAATGTGGAGCAGTGATTGGATACTCTAATGAATTTCATCTCCCTAATTATTTTAAGAATTTGAGTTCTTGTTTAATGTGCAAGTGAGATACAAGTATGCTCAGATCATTTATATGACTAGTGAAACTAATTTTGCATTTCCTTCGATACGGTAACTTCCTGTCACAGAGTTTCTGTCCCCTTGAATTGTTTTTGTCCCCTTCCTCTTTTAACTGGTGCTTAGTTGATCTATTCGATGATCTATGATCTACTCTCAAAGCGCTAGCTGTTAATAGAATAATTTTATAAATGAATTGTAATTTAATTGGTCTCCTAAGAAAGAACAATCATTGAAATAGCATCCAAGTGTAATTGCTGATATTAATGCTGATATTAGAATGTCACATTGGTTTATAAAAGCAAAATCTGTGGTCTTATCTTTAAAGAAATTGATTCATGTAAAAATGAACTGTCTTTTAAATACAAAACCAGCTTTGTGAGAGATGTGTGGTAAAATGTCACAAGATAGATCACATGTATGCTCAGGAACTCGGTCAAAACAGAGATGATAGTAACTTGTTTCTAAGGACATTTTTTCCTTAAAAAATCAAGGACTTTTGAACTTTTGCTACATGATTACCCTAAGCTAGTGTAATGGAGTTTCTTAATGCAGGATTATATTTCCTCATGCTGTTATTTAGAGAATGTAATGCTATATGAAGCCATTTACAGAGAGGCTAAGTGGTAATATTATAAAACGCAAAATATCCAATGCATTAGACACTGCATTCTGTCAGAAATGCATTTCTATGTAATCTCTGGGAACATTTTCCATGATGAGGCAATCATGGCCCATTCCCTGGATGGGATCATATAGCATGTAACAGTATGAAGAGATATCAATAATTCAAAGGTCTATTAGAAATCTCCACTTGCACATATAAACTGAACCTGCTTACTTTTGTATCTTTGAAAATCTCTTTTTGACCTGAAAATCAATCCACATTTTTATTTTGAAGAATGTATTTGTTGTGTACCCAAGATAACCACAGATCCAGATGGGTTATATGAGCATATAGCCTAGGCATGTATTTAGATGCCCTTATGATCATGGCTGCATTATAATCACACATCCACATTTATTTTGTCTGTTTTTTTTATTTTTATGAAGAGTTCTTATTTAATTTCTTATCTGGACTTTCTGACCCCAAATGGCGTTTGCTGAAATTAAAAAAAATGTTTCCTTGATCCAAATGGCATGAGATGTTGTAACGCTGTCAACACTTTCTAGATCTACCAAAAAAAAAAAAAAAAAAAAAAAATGGAATGATATCTGGTTTTATGTTAGTGTGAAAAAAGTCACATTTAGGCTGCTTAGAAAATGGATAAAATTCCTCCTCAAATTCAGAAACAACGCAGAACACACATAGACAGAAATGAAGTGACAACACTTTAAAACGTCCACAATGCAAAATGATCATGCTCTCTCTCACTCACACTGAGTAATAAATTAGTGAGACTATAAAATTGCTATAATATAATTTGTCAAATAAAATCAGCCAAAATGCACAATCAACACAAAAATAAAGTGGTGACACCACGATACATCCAAGATGGAGAACAATGCACACACACTCACACACACACACAAAGCGAGAGAGAGAGAAAGAAGACAGAATGAGACAATTCAATTTACTTCAATTTACAAACTTCAGTACAAAACTGTCTTTAGTACAAAAATGCTAAACTTGGACAAAAAGTTATTTTTATTGTTATAATTGTGATTTCATAATATGTAGATATGAGTCCAATAAATCTTATGAAAAGATGTCTTTCAGTTAGTCAAATAGCATATCAAATAGCAATAGCAAATAGTGGAGCTTTGCAACCATCTACTAGTTAAAGTGATCATTTTTACTTTTAAAACTGTATTTTCCAACGGATGGCAAAAATCTTAACAATAAACCATGGCAAATTGTCCATGTTATCTTCATGAATGGAAGTTAGAAATGTGGGTCTTTTTTTAAAGTGAATTTTACATAAATTGTTATAAAAAAAATTGTTATTTTGAAAAAAATATTTATTAGTGTATTTATATAAATTTAAAACATGCCATAAATTCCCCCACAGCTGCACAAATGTAGAGTAAAAACATAATAAAATAAGTAAAATTACATTTGTTCAAAACAAAAAACATTATTTTGTCAATTAAAATCATATTTTATTGTCTGGGGTCTCTGGACAGAGTGTACATCCCAAACGAATAGCTTACATGGGTTAATGTAGCAACGAGAGGCACAAACTCGAGCCATATATAACAGCAGCTGTAGTTCTGTATTTCCTTTGACTTCCCTTCACAGAGTTTCCATTTGGATCATTTGTGACTCCTTCCTCTTTTAATGGTTCTTATAACAAGAAGATGCACTGAGATCTATTATGACACTCAAGTAGCTTCTATACTCTTACAGAAGCAACTCACATTATATCAAAAATCATTATAGTAATTTGATTGGTAACAAAAGAAGCAACATTTCGTGAACTACCAACATCACCAGTCATGGCTCACATTTCCTAGGTCTTATTTGTATGAAATTGGAACCTAATGTCCTGTGTCTGCAAATGATATCACTTTTATCCAGTTTACAGCTTCTGCTGTGACACTAAGAAGGCATCACTATGAGTAAATCAAAAGACAGCAGCACCTCATCTTTCACTCTTGAGACGGATGACCAGACAGAGGAGGAAAGGTCAAAGGCCAAACAAATGAAGAAAGGAGCCGCAAAAGACAAGAGGCCCATGGATTCTAACTACCTGGATGACACAGAGGAACCTACATGCAAAATTAAATTTAACCTACACTTTGACAGGTAAGTGGAGCTCATTATATTAAACCACATTGGACTGTATGACAAATATAATATGAGAAATCGTAACTTTAACAGATACATTCTGCATACAGGGGGATCAGAAATGTAAAAGAGGAACCAGCTCAGCATGACAATGAGAGGTTTACCATCAAGAAGCTGTTTGAGGCCGTGTCCAGTGGCGAGGTGTCAAAACTGCAGGGTTTACATCAGTACCTGCACAAAAACATGAAACGCCTCACCGACTCTCAATGTAATTGTTTTCAAGAAAAAATACACTACTGTTGAAAAGTTTGTGGTCGGTAAGATTTTTGAAAAAAGTGTTCACCAAGGCTGCATTTATTATTAGCCATTACTCCAGTCTTCAGTGTCACATGATCCTTCAGAATTTTAATATACTGAATATACTGAATTGGTGCTTAAAGGGATAGTTCACCCAAAAAATCTTCTTTCAGATGAACACAATCAGAGATATATTTAAAAATATCCTTAGTCCTCCAAGGTTTATAATGGTTGTGAATAAGGGGCCATGTTTTAAAATAAACAAAAAAAATGCATCCATTCATAATCAAAGTAATCCATACGGCTCCAGTGGGAGCCTTTTGAAGGGATGCGTTTTTGTAAGAAAAATATCCATATTTAAAACTTTATAAATTCAAATAACTAGCTTCCGGCAGACGACCGGATGGCTTGAAGGTAAGTAAATCATAGGATAATTTTCATTTTTGGGTGAACTATCCCTTTAAGAAACATTTCTTCTTATAATCAATATTGAAAACCGCTGTGCTGCTTAATATTTTCATGGAAACTGTGTTACATTTTCTTCTGGATTCTTTGATGAATAGAACGTTCGGAAAATGCCTTTATTGTCACTTTGGATCAGTTTAATCTATCCTTGTTGAATAAACATCAATTTCTTTACAAAAAGAGAAGAAAAAAATCTTACTGATCCCAAACATTTGAATATTAGTGTACAAAGAATACACAGAAGAGTAATATGAATTCTTGACTGATAACTGATGATTTTAATAAATAATTTTTTCTGCTCTTCAGTTAAGTCCGATGGAAAGACAGCCCTGCTGAAAGCGCTTTTAAATTTGCGGCAAGGCGAGAATGACACTATTGAACATCTGCTGGACATTGCAGACAAACTGGGAGATTTAAAAAGTCTCATCAACGCTGCTTACACAGACAGTAACTACAAAGGTCAGGGTTATAGCTTAATTTTACATAATGTTATTATAGCATAATTATTATTATATCTGGTTTTATATTAGATAAATTGTTGCTACATTTTTTATAAATCAACAGAATGATGATCTTATGTAACCCATCCATTTTGCAATGTTATCGACTGATCTCTTTGGCAGGTCAGACAGCACTCCATGTTGCAATTGAAAGGAGGAGTGCAAAATTTGTACAGATGCTGGTTAAGAAAGGGGCCGATGTCCATGCTAAGGCCTGTGGGAAATTCTTTCAACCCAATCAAGAAATGTGCTTCTATTTCGGTAGGTTGAACTTTTGCAGGACTGATATAATTCTGACAACAATTTATACAGTAGAAATGCTAAAATATCAATTTTCAACTTCTACATAATGTTCCCAATGTTACTGACCCATTTTGTCAGTACCTGGGCTTACCTGTATCTTTTACACCTTTTGTGAACAGGTGAGTTGCCCTTGTCGCTGGCCGCTTGCACTAATCAGCCAGACATTGTGGACTTCCTTATGGACAACCCCTACCAGGCGGTGGATGTCAGGGAGAGGGACTCTCATGGAAATACGGTGCTTCACGCACTAGTATCCATAGCTGATAATAGTCCTGAAAACACAGAGTTTGTCAATGCCATATATGACCACATCTTAATCAAAGCTGACCAACTTCTCCCCAAGATCAAACTGGAGGAAATCGAAAATAACGAGGGACTCACACCAATCCAACTAGCCGCCAAAACAGGAAAATTAGGGGTAACTTACTAACTTGAACATAACTTGAATGTCATAGAATATGAAATATTTCAAAATAGCAGGATTTATTTGAAGCAGTGATTGTTTTGAAGTAGTGTGTGCCCAGTAAGTGTTAGTTCTGTTTTCGGATGTTCCTGTTTTAGTAAAGATGACTGGTCCTCATGTGATTTGAGATGAGACATTATTTCCCTTCAGCATTGGGCATTAAATCAGACAGCAGACTGATTCACAGTCATGCAGTCTACAGTGACAGTCAGTTATTGCCTTTCTTCTGTATTTTAGCTGATGTTGCTGCTGGCATGGCAGATTACTAAAATTAGTGCATTGCTAAAAGACTAAAAAGTGACTAAATAAAACAAGTTTGAAAATATATGTAATTAGTATAGGTTTAAAAGAGCCTGTTTGATTAAATCATTCAGATGTAATCTTTCATTTGTTATCTAGCTGTTTAAGCACATCGTGCAGCGGGAGTTTAAGGGGTGCAGGCATCTGTCACGGAAGATCACGGAGTGGGCCTACGGACCAGTGTGCTCGTCTCTGTATGACCTCGCTTCCCTCGACACCTACGAGAAGAACTCCGCAGTGGAGATAGTCGTTTATGGCAGTGAGATTCCCGTGAGCTTACATGCTGTTCATTTGATACTGAATCTAAAATGCATAATTAGATTTTACTTTACTTTACTGAAGCAAAATCCCAGCTAATAGGAAATGTTCTCAGAATGTTGGCTAACTTTCTGGCAAGGTTTTCTCATAGTTAGAAAAAGTAACATTAATAAAATGCTTGTTCAAAGTTGTCTGGTCTTTAATAACGTTTTTTAAAAAACAATTAAAAAACTGGACGTTTTGAACGACAAGAAAACATTCCAAAATAACATTTTTATACTTAAAGGGGATAGTTCACCCAAAACTGAAAATTCTGTTATCATTTACTCACCTTCAAGGTTTCATCAGGTTTGAAACAACTTGACGGTGAGTAGCCTAAATGATGACAGAATTTTCAGTTTTGGTGAACTATCCCTTTAATGAGAACATTATCAAAACATTCTTAGAACATTGTTAACTAGGATGTTTTTGGTGTATGTATTCCGATAAATGCTGTTGGTAGCAACATGTTTATTTAATTTCATTTCAGAATCGCCTCGAGATGCTCCAAATTGAGCCTGTTAACAGACTAATTGAAGAGAAGTGGGAAAGATTTGCAAAACGGATGTTCATGTTCAACTTTATCGTTTACATTATCTACCTTTTCATCTTCACTGCTGTAGCTTATAACCGCGAAGAAGGGAAGGAGAAGAACAACAGTGACAACCAAGTAAGTACACATTACAGCAGTAGCGTGCACAGGGTGGGGGGCCGGGGGGGCTTGAGCCCCTGCCCCTTTGATCGCGAAAGTGAAAGTGCCCTTTGCGGTCGCATCGCGGTGCCCCCGCGTTCCCATTCCTGCCCCCCGGAACTCGATTTCTGAGTTCAGAGTCAGAGTTTTGGAGTTCCTGCTGCGCTTCACGCCCGTGGCATGACATTTAGTACACTCTCACAGAAAATAAAACATTTTTTTTCTTTCTGGAAAATATGCACACTGACTGACCTGAATCAGACGCTTAACTTTTCCAGTTCAGTGTCTTAATCAAACTACTGTTTTAATGCGTCATTGTGCATGCTAACTGTAAATGTTTCACTATTTAATGCCATGTCTCATCCCCACTCTTTTCTTTCAGTCATTAAAGCCTCCATTTCATTATAAAAACAATAGAGAAGGCTACCTGCTTCAGACAGGACAAGTCATAACTCTCATTGGAGCGGCTGTACTTCTTTATTAGAGGAGTATGTATCTGTTGTATGTATGCTGTTGGTTTAAAACAAATTCATGTATAACTTTATTTATTTATTTTACAGAAATTTCCTTGTCTTTTAAGTTAACAGATATGATAAGGAAGCGTCCGAGATTTCAGTCACTGGTCATAGATGGATATACCGATCAGCTTTTGTGAGTCCCTTCACTCTCTTGTTTTATTTCAGTATTAATCATTTCCCAATACAGATCAGTATGCTCGAAATTACATACTTATCACAGCATGGTTAAGTTTTTGAAATCACTGTTTATATACTCTATATGCACATAACACAGCTGCACTAAACCAATTTTTACTACAGAATCTGCAATCATTTAAGTGCATACAGTGTTTACTCCTGCTAAAAGGCTTTTTGTCACATTAGTTTTCTGCAGGCCTTGCTCTTCTTGCTGAGTGCTGTACTCTACTGTTTTGGTCAGGATGAATATCTGGCCTTTCTAGTGCTGAGTCTTGCCTTGAGCTGGGTAAACCTACTCTACTTCTCCAGAGGGTCCAAAAATATGGGAATCTACAGTATCATGATACAAAAGGTGAGGGATATTTGTGTCTCTTATCCATCATCCTTCACTCTGTCCTTCAGAGTAGGTATTAGTAAAGTATGGTTTTTGTAGTGCTAGAAAGATGCTATGCAACACATTTAAAGCCTTCTTGTAGTGTGGACTAGTCCTTAACACACTCGTACACTCTTTAATTATTGTCAGATGATTCTTGGAGAAATTCGTCGGTTCCTTGTTGTGTACATGGTCTTCCTCATTGGCTTCTCTGCAGGTATCTTCCTATTTCACAAACATTCATGAATGCACATGATTCTTTTATAACAATTAATTTAATATTTATCACAACACAACAAACTTGCAGCATTTCTCAATTACATTAGCGTTCAAAAGTTTGGCATCTGTATGAATTTTTTTTTTATTATTACTTTTATTTAGCATGGATGCATTAAATTGCTCAAAAGTGACAGTAAAGACTCTTACATTGTTACAAAAAATAAAGGTTGTTCGCCTGAACTTTCTATTCATCAAAGAATCCTGAAAAAAGTATCACGATTTCCAGAAAAATATTAAGCAGCACAACTGTTTTCAATATTGATAATAATAAGAAATTAACATATCAGAATCATTTCTGATGGATCATGTGACACTGAAGACTGGAGTAGTAATGCTAAAAATTAAGCCTTGCCATCACTGAAATGAATACATTTTTAAAATTATATAAAAAATAGAAAACAGGTATTTAAAACTGTAATAATATTTCACAATATTTTTACTGTATTTTGATCAAATAAATGAAGCCTTGGTTAGAGCCTTCTTTCAAAAACTTTAAGAAATCTTACTGACCCCAAACCTTTGAACGGTAGTGTGCGTTAATGATTTGTTTCTTACTCGACAGCCTTGGTAACTCTCCTTGATGAGGAATCTATCGAAACCGAAATCCAAAAACAAAAGGGTAAAAATCTTTTAGCTTCTGATAGTGGAAATGAAATCTGCAAGAAGCCCACATACAAGAACATCTACTTCACCACTCTGGAGTTGTTCAAGTTTACGATTGGCATGGGAGATCTGGAGTTCACCGATCATTATAAATATAAGGAGGTCTTCTATGTGCTGCTGATTCTGTATATAGTGATGACATATATTCTGATGCTGAACATGCTGATCGCTCTGATGAATCAAAGTGTGGAGGAGATGTCCATAGAAAGCACTAGCATCTGGAAACTACAGGTAAAATCAAAAGCAAAATTAAAATGGTCTACCCATTTCTACACTGTATTTCGACACACATACACTGTAAACACTGGGAAACATGGCTGTTTTCATAAGTTATGTAATGATTTGCCATTTTAGTTGTTCAGTTAGGCAGTAAATATTATTGTTATTCACAGCGTGCAATCACCACCTTGGACATGGAGTGGATTCTTCCCCATTGTCTGAAGACAAAGCTGCGCTCAGGGGAAGAGAAGGACCTAGGCAAAGGGCAAGAGCCTGATCGACGCTGGTGCTTCAGGTGACCCTGGTGGCTTCCACAAGATCTGAAAATGGATGATACATTATAAAAAAAAAGATGATATTAGCATGCAACATTGTAATGCACACTTGATACCCTTTGTGTTTACAAATGAATACATAAACAATGAACAATCTTTTTTTCAGTGTTGAGGAAGTCAACTGGAACCAATGGAACAGAAACATGGGTATAATTAACGAGGATCCTGGGAAATGCACGAGTTTACCTTGCCCAACTAAATCTCAGAGAGGTAGTCGATGTTAAACAAATATGTGTGTATGTGTGTGTTATTTTAATCCTACATAATATCATGTGTATTTGTTACAGAGCCCAGTCAGCGTGGACTCCTGCAAACGTTCAGTAAGCGCTGGACACAGAGACCACAGCGCAGAGATGTACAGGAGCTGAGTCCTCTAGCTGAGGCCTCTAGCTCAGTCTGATGCTTTTATAATCAGTATCTATTGCAATCTGTTTTGCAATTCTCTTTTATTACAAGTGGTAAAGGAATAATTATATTTTATGATAAAACTTGACTGTGGTTCATTTAGAGAATTTATTCACCTCAAGGGTCATTCCTGTAAGTGTGTGTGTGTGTGTGTGTGTGTGTGTTTTAATGAATATGCATGTGCTGTAATTTAAGGAAGCATTTTTATAAAAGTATATATATAGTTTTAGTTTTATCAAAACAGTGCTGTTTCCCAAAAGCATCGCAAGCCCAAGTTGATCATGGAGACCATTGCCACCATGTAATATTCAACCCAATGTTCACTTAATTGTGATGAAATAAAACTAATACTATTTCCATATTTAAAATATTAGAAATATATACATAACATTAACTTTTAAAAGTGTAGAAGCACCCCAAATAGCTACCTAATTTTCAAAAATACTCAAAAATAACATTTCATATCTTTCCAGTTTTAAAATGTGTCTATATATGCAAGAGTTGGGGCACATAATGGTGACATGATAATCTGCATAATTAGAATGACCTAATATATGCAAAACTGTATTTCAGAACATTTAAGTGCATCGATATTATGTTATATAGTTGCATATACCGTTCATTTTTGACAGGTAATTAATGAAAATATTAAAAACACGATGTTGCAGGTTAAGCTAAATTGATGTGAAAAACTGTTTGTGTATATCGCCATCTTGTGGTGTCTGCTGGTGACTGATGTGGCACAACAACTGAGAAGCATCACAGGATAATGGATAGTGCAAATAAGGTCCATGATGCTCATTACTTATTGCCACTATAATTTAAAGCGTCCACAAGTGTCCATTAGCCTACTTGTTTTACTGACCAATAGAGCACCGTTCATTAAAGTTCAGTGATGGAGGCTCATGTAATCTGGCCATTATTTCACTGCAGAGCTGAAACGCTGTGCTCTGTCATGTAACTAAAATTTACATCCGAACGACTTAAATCTGCAACGACCTGCACGGTGCGCGTCACTTCCGGCACTGTATTCCTTTGATATAAAACAAGCTGTAATCATACATAACTGAGACAGCCAAGGGAAAAGTGGCCTCACCCGGAGTGGGAGCAGTTTTTCTTCTAAATGTTGACTTTTCAGTACTGAATAAGAACTCTTTCTCTTAAATTGGGATAAGAGGTTCTCTGGGCATCATCACGACATTTTAACAGAATGATTCCTTTGAATTGTTCACACACATCCTGTAAAGTATTCTCAAAAACTAATAAATGTAGTTTTACTTAATATAGTAACTGTTACTCAATACAGTAACTGTTGAATGAATGTATACGCTTTGTAAAGATGTTAACGATTTGTATTGTGAACAGTAATATACAAATAAAATCTGAATATAATTCAGTTGACTACGCAAATCTGTAAGTTTGAAGTTTGTCGTTTTAGTTTAAGAGACTGAGTAATCAGAATTTAGAGTCACAGATATGCTAACCATTTAAAAAAATGTTTAGCAATATATTGTCTGTGTAACATAATTAGCAGACCTTTGTTACCAGAACTAACTTAGGCCTGCAACAGTCTACATAATTTGCGAGGATCGGTTTAGAAGTTACAGCAGCAAATGCTCAATTGGTTTACCTGTACCTGCAAGAGTAAACAGTACTGCTCAATAACCACTACCAATAAGATTCACTCTTTCATCTCCAACGCAATGTGATTTTGTGACAAGATCAGCAAATTCATTTTGTTCACTTTCATGTTTATAGTTTGGGATGGTTTGGCAATTCCTGCAATAGCCAAATGAAGTCAGATCATCATTTATAAAACCCTGATGGGCAGACACTGCTTGAGAAGACAGTTTCTTAAAACATAGTCATTATCAAAAAGTCTTTGAGGACTGGATGAGGGTATACACACATGAAAGTTTATGACCAGTTCAAGGTTGAAGATATATAGAAGTAGAAAAACAGTTTTTAGGCAATTAAATAGAGTCATATGAAAGCATAAATTAGAACTTTATTTTATTATTACAATATTACAAAAAAAGAGTAGCACAACTCTCACACTCTTCAGATTCTTCCCACGCATTCAATCGACAGCCACAGAGTGACAGATACGAGAAAGGCTTCTAGAAGCTTCCTCCATTTCACAGCAATTGCAAAAAAAAAAAAAAAATGTAAATAATGAGAAAATAATCTAGTTCAGAATTATAAATAGCACAAATTGCAAAACTGAAGCTTTGAAACATGGAATAAAAAGATTTTGTTACAGCCCAGAACTACACACAGCTATAAAACATAATGACGATAAAATATTCTTTATTTCTTCGTTTACATTATAAAGTAATTCTAAAGAATTGCTTTTCTATTCAACAAAAGCTCAAGTTAATAAAAATAAACAAGGAAAAATGCTGTTCCTTTATAGTCTATTTTTCAAAATCAGAATTCATTATACCTTTATTATAATCATGCTTGTTGTCAAAGGAAAGTCCAAGGACCAAATACTTAAGGCTTCATGAGGGCTGTTAAGGGGAGGCAAACCAACAGTGAGTCAAGACAAAGTGACCCACCAGCACACACACCCCATTCACCATCACACACATGCGCTCATCACATGCACACCAAGTCAGTGAACCCATATCCATATGCAGCCGCATTCATACACAGTTATTACACTTCTTTAAGGATACAGCAGTACAGTAGATAAGCCAGTGTACAATAAAATAAGCAATTCACCTGCTGTTTCACCTTTTTGACTTTTTTTCTTTTAAAAAGTCCTCCTTAATTTAACCACAAATGATCTTGCAAGTGATCAATTTGGTCAATTCAAGCACACTTCACAAAAGAATCAGTAGCAATTCCTACTTTATGTTATTATAAAGGATGAATTAGAAAAAGCAGGATCATAAACCCTTGATTTGGTACATAGTTTCTACATCATAATATTAGTAACAAGCCTACAGACACCACCTTCAGTAGTATGTTTAGTCCTGCAAACCCACTTACAGCTATACCACATATGACCCACCTGAAACTGCACAACTCATCTATACAATTCAAGTAGTAGTTTCTCATATGTTAAGAAATAAAGGGAGTATAATGATTAGGTAAAACGAAAATGGCACAGCTTTAACATTAACATCTGTAGCTCTTCTCTTTTGGCCTTTACAGCTTTACGGAGAAAAGACAGAAGCTTTCACAATCATTATACAAAACTTCACTCACATTAGTGACTCAGAATGCAAATGACACCTGATTTGTTGCATCACTAAAAGAGGCGTGATACATGAATGCGGTTCCTGTCTTTTAAGTTTCCTGTCGGTCACAATGTGTCCAGCAAAACGAGGTGATGTTTCAACCTTTCACAAGCTTAAAGCAGTTCCCATTTCACACATAAATCCATAAAGCCCATAACAAATCCATTTTATTTCTAAAAATAAAGAAACACGGGTGCCTGGTGTAAAGGAGCACATGACAAGAGCTTTCACCTAGGAACAGTCTGAAGGGACCAGTGATTGGCATTTTCCTACATAGTTCAGACACTGAAAAAAGAAAGAAAGGACAAAGAATGTGTCATGCTGAAGAGGGAAGTGCTCTGAGCCTGTCAGCCATCTTGATGTTATAAGACAGGCTTGAAACGTAGATCTCTCAAATGAAAGCAAGTTGGTTGTCCAATGCACAGAAGGCCTGGTGCTCTCAGCTTAGAAGTGATCTATTTCACAAGACACTTTTAATAAAGTAAGCACTAACACAAGAAAGATGTTCATAAATAACCCAGGAGCACTTGAGATCCGGGTACTAGGAGATAGACAGGACTGAAGTGGGGAAAAAAACTAAATTAAATTCCCTTTAGTGCCTCAAAAAGCACTTGTTAAAAAGCAAAAAAAAAAAATTGATCACTTGCAAGATTAGTAACACAAAACACTGCTCTTCATTAGACATGTTTATATTCTTATTTTTTTCTTTGTTTTCATCGACAATCATCCTTGAGATTTTGAGCTCATTTAGTTCCTCTCGTAATGTAATTTTATTAAGACTAACAGAAGATGTCGAGGACACGCACATGTGTGGCTGACTTCACTGAGGAGAGACTGTGTCTGAGGCTTGTGGGCTGAAGCTTATCTGTACCCTGGGTGCTGGCCTTGCGTCTGGGAGGGGGGGACCACTACCCGGCCCATAGGGGGTGGCCTGTGCATCTTCCCCATCAGGATGAGATTCTGATCTCGGAAGCAGGGTGTCTGGAAGTCCCCTCCCATGCAATCTGCAGTTTGCATCAGATTAGTCTGCCCTATTAAGGCACCCCCTACTAATCGATAATGGGCCGCTCCTCCCACGGGGTCCATCCCTGGGGTGGGGTTGGTATTGCCCGTGCCAGTGCCATGGAAGGGCACCGGGAGGTCCTGTGAGCCAGAGCTGTCACTGTTGGGTGTGGGAAGAATACTACCCCATACCGGCGGCTGGTGGTAGTACTGCCCATTGGTGTAGTGCGTTACCGCGCCTGGGGGCATTGCATTGCTGCTGTGGTTGTTGGCAAGTGGCGGCGAGGGGCTGGAGGGTTTCATGGCATAAGGCTGCCCCATGCCCATTTCTGGGGGATAGGTAATGCCCTTGCAGGGGAGGCCAGGGTCAAGACTCTGCGGTTTGCAGGGGTGTCCGCCCCCTTCCGAAATGTGCTGAAGGTGAGCAAGCTGATGCTGAGTCCAGGACCTCATCTGTGGGTGCTGGGGATTTCGCTGAGATTGATGGCTTTGATGCTGTAGGTGCTGTTGTTTCATATCGCTGTGATACATGTGGTTCATTGCTGCCATGTTATGTGGAGGCATTGCACTCACCGGCGCAGAAGCAGTTACTTTATCAGGAGGTCCAATAGCACAGGATGGGTGCATAAGACCAGGAGCGAGTGCACTAGGGTTTCCCGCATGCACTGACACTCGAGAACTGGCGTTGATGAGTAGATTTCGGTTAATGGGACTAGGGTTGGCAATCTGCCCTTCACACATCGATGTGGCACCAGCGCCCTGAGCCCTAGCCTGGCAGAACTGGCTTATCTGATGCACTATGCTGTTTAAGTCCGCCTGACGGTCCTGGTGGATCCCTCCGGCCATGGACAATGGAATGGTTGAGGTAGAAACAGTCACGTTAGGAGGGGCGTCTGCAACCGGTAACTTCCGAGCACCCACCTGCAGGCTTGCAGAGGGATTTTGTAGGTGCTGCTGAGGAAGCAGGATGGCTGAAGGTGGGTGGGCGCCAGGGTGGCCTAAAGAAGCTGCGTGGGACAGATTCTGAGGCCTCGGAAGGCCCTGGAGTTGCTGTGGCATGGAGGAAGAAGGTCTGTGTCCGAGTCCTTGGTGTGGAGGCCCAGGCTGTTGCTGCAAAGTCTGGAGATTCTGAGGGTGTTGAGGAAGTCCCTGTGGATTCTGGGACGCTCTGGGAGGACCCTGCGACAGGTGGTGCAGGTTTAAAGTGCTGGCCGAGGTGGCTGCATAAGGGCCGCCGGCGGCATTCATAATCACCTCTGGGTGCAGACGTGCCCGTGTGCCGTCAAAGTCCTTGATGATGCCCTTGACGAGGGGCACTTTGACGATGGCAAGGAGACCAGTCTTGGCAGTGGTCTGAGAGGAAGGGTAGGGACTGTATCTGGGGCCAGCGGTGTCAAGTCCGTTGACTGTACGTCGAATGTGGTTTCGCTGAGGGACCTTGACGCTGTTGGGGAAGATCTTGATGGTGAGTGGATTGTTGGCAACCTTTTTAGCATAAGCATCCAATTCCGCAGGGGTTGGATACTGAGCAGATCTCATCCTTTGTGGAGTGTCCCCTATATGGAAAAGGGACAAAAAGGAAGAACAACAAAACATTATGCATTGAAAAATGGGAATATGAGTCTTTATGACCTGTCCATCTTGTACACAAAGCTGGGCAGGTGAGAGAATGGAGACTAAGAAGAGGATTAGAGATATTCTCACTTCACAAATCTGAGCTTCATCATAAATTCTGTGGGAAAAATGGGAGAAAGAGGCCATAGTACCCTTAGAAACTACATTGGTACAGCTTAATTTTACACATACTTTCCATTTCAAATAAATGCTGTTCTTTTGAAATGTACAGAATCTTGAACAAAATGTATCACATTTTCCACAAAAATAAAGCATCACAACTGTTTTGAAGATTGATAATAATAAGAAATGTTTCTTGAGCACCAAATCATCATATTAGAATGATTTATGAAGGATCACGTGACACTGAAGACTGGAGTAATGATGCTGAAAATTCAGCATTGCCGTCACAAGGAATAAATTACATTTTAAAATATATATTAAAAAAAGAATATTATTATAATATATAATAATTAAAATAAGATTAGTTAGTTAATATAATATTATTAGTAATAATATTTACAACTTTTGAACTGTAGTGTACATTACCAGTAAAAATTCTGGACACATTTAACTATCTCAAGATCTTGATTGCTGCAATTCATTTAAAACCTTGTGTGAGTGTTTGGTGTTAAGTCACATGCCAGAAAGATGTAGGTGAATGTTCGTATCTCACTTCCTCTCCATCATCACTACCAAACATAACATGCTTCCTGTATGCTATGGTGAGAATGCCACACATACACACACACACGCACACTTTGAAGACGCAGACACCAGACAACACCAATAACTGTTAAGTACTGTACCTCTGTTATATTTAACAACACCGCTGTGATGTGTCTGTGCTTGATTCTCTTACAGTTTCAGTCTTAGAGTGTGAATAAGAAATTAAAACCTGTCTCGCCCTGCCCCCAAAAACATAGCAACCATGTATGTCTGCGTGTAGTGTGGTAAGCATCTTAGCCTCATACGCTCTGCGCTCTAAATAAACTGTCTAATTGGTGAGCTTTTCTATCTGTCTTTCACAAACATCTGTTCTTCTCTTCAGGATCACGGTAATGCTTTTAAAGGTGAGCATAAAAGGAAAAAAAAAAACATTAATGAGCTGAATTATTTATTGGTTTTACATTCAGAAGTCTGCAGGTCTTCGCTCACAATACAAGCTCTTTCCCTGACACAATGCTGCTTTTCCAGAGAGTGACATCCTCACCTGCCGGGACATCTCTGATTCGATGGGTTGAGAATAGAGCAGAGCGGGTGAGAGACAGATAGAAAAAACAAAGGAAGCGAGGGATAGAGAGAAGAAACTGAGGATGATAAGTGCTCTCTGTGAGGCTGCTGAAAGGGGGTCTTTGTATAAAACAAGCTTTCATCACTTGAGGGGAGAAAAGAAAAGAGAGACAGACAGAGAGAGATAGAGAGAGACTTCTGATGTGCACCCACCTGCACTTCCCTTGCTCACACTGACACACACACACACACACACACACACACACACACACACAAAGTATTAGCATGCATTTCTATGCGTTCCTGGCCCCCTCATCCCCAGTGAGAGGATGAACAGCCTGTGCACTGTGACTGAGCTCTTTCATCCAGCCTGAGCTGATTCAGTCACTGCTCACAGCTCACGCTGCCCCGACAAACACCCCAAACATGGAACAAACCCCTACACTTCCTACCACTTTATAAAAAATACCATTCAACATTCATATGTAGAAGAACTACAACTCTCAAAAAATTTAGAAAAAAAAAATATTTAAGGCATGTTTTCCACACGTCTAAGGAAGGATGATATTTAAGAATTTATATGTTCTAATATACAATAACAATACACAGTAAGATATACAGTACCGTTTAAAAGTTTGGTGTCAGTACGAAATAAATTAATACTTTTATTCAGCAAGGATGCATTAAATTGATCAAAGGCGACAATGAAGACCTTAAAATAAATGCTGTTCTTTTGAACTTTCTATTCATCAAAGAATCCTGAAAACATGACCAGTTTCTTCAAAAATATTAAGCAGGAAAACTGTCCTCTATACTGATAATAAGAATTGAAATCTTTTTTTTTTTTTGAGCACCAAATTATCATATTAAAATGATTTCTGAAGGATCATGTGACACTGAAGACTGGAGTAATGATGCTAAAAATTCAGCTTTGCCATCAAAGGAATAAATTACATTTTAAAATATATTAAAATAGAAAAGTTATTTTAAATTCTAATAGTATTTCACAATATTACTGTTCTTACTGTATTTTTGGAAAAAATGCAGCCTTGGTGAACATAACAGACTCTTTCAAAAACAATTTTAAAAATCTGAACAATGGCAGTCAGGGGTAACATTGACATTGTTTTGCCAGACATTACTGTTTTGAAAACAGCCAGTATTTTGTACAGTTTCAATTTGGTGTCACTAATGGCTTAAAAAAAAGCAGAGAGTGATACACACTTATCCATAGCTTAAAGCATCATCAAATACTGAATAAGTGAACATGCAAGGGGAAGGAGATGTGTATGTGTTTGTAAATGTAAGGCTTTTAAATTCTTAAGAAATTCTGTGGGCATAGAGTCTATGCAAGCATGCTAATAAGCAGCTAGCTTAATATATGCTAACTTATCCTAATTAGCAAGCACAAACCTCAACAGACACACATATACACAACCTGTTCTTGTTAATGACATTCAGCTTCTTGTGAAATACTTTTATTTTGCGCAGAGTAGGAATTACAATCCTCTGACACCTCACACAACATTTAGAAGCCCTGCCATTCACTCATCTCATCTGTCTTTCTTTTTTTCCCTCTCCCTCTCCCTCTATGTGGGCTGTTGACTAAACAAAATGGCCCCTGACATTTCTTAGCTAAATAGCTTTCCTGCCAATCTCAGGCCGTGTCAGCTGCCTTCACCGGCTGCCCACATTTGCTCACCTCCTAAAGGGAGAGAAGAGAGAATGAGGAAAATCAGAGGAAGAGGAGGAAGAAGAAGAGCCATGCTGGGCTCAATAAATGAACCACCGCAGGACTAGATCAAGGAGCGAGAAAGAGGACAGTCATTATGCTAATAACTCATGAGGGAGCGCTCTCTCTGTTTCCACTGCATCTCTGTCTGTCTTTGCCATTTTCCCCTGTTGAGTGACATCCCCGGGGAGGCCGGCCGGTGATAATGAGGAGTCAATCTTGTTAGTATTAGACAACAACATACAGGTCGGCAGTCATGCAATCCATTCAGAGTAAAGGAGGGCAGAGGAAAGCGATCAGATGACATTTAAACATTCACTGAGCATCTATGTAAATGTCTCAAGGGACTTTAACATCTCTAGAGCTCAGTGCCATTTCTGCCTCACTTCTCTTCAGGGTTTGTAATTAAAAGGATGATCAATTTAAAAATTAATGTTCTGTCATGATATACCTGTTCCAAACCTTTTTTATGTGGAACACAAAAGGAAATATCAAGCAGAATGCTCAAGCTGCTCTTTTCCCTTCAAGTGAATAATGACCACAGCTGTCACTGGTCCCCGCATCTACTTTGTGTTTATGTACTTCAGAAGTTCCGTTTCAGTCGGACAAATTAAGTAATTAAGATAAATTACTTTTAAGTCATATAAATGCTTTAGTTCAACTGAAATCGTAGCGGTCCATATTGAGTAAAGTCAGACTAACAGACCTAGATATAATGCAACTAGCTCAGCTTCATCCAGTATATAAACATTGTAGTCAGACTACAATTTTTCTCAACAAGGTACACGTGATCTCGAGAGAGTTGATGCTCAATAAGTGTTTAATGCTTCAAATATTTTTTTTTATACTTTTGCATGTACACTGACCCCAAACTAAACAGCAACTTGGACATTCTGCTTAACATCTGCTTTTTTTTCTTCCATTTCATTTTTAGACAATCCCTTTAAAACAGTGTTTTGCACTTTCCTCCCTTCCTCTCTCCCTCCCTCTCTCTCATCAGCAGTGATTTGAGGATCACAGTAATCAGCCAAACCCCAGGAGCACCATTACAGTCACACAGGGTTGTTACACAGCTATTGTCAGCCTTTTCTGTCTAAGAACACCATACACACCTCCCAACTGCCTTTTTCCCCTCCGCACAGACATCTCACACACACACACACACACACACACACACACACATGCTTTTAAACTCTCTTTAATCTGTGAGACTGCTGATCTGAGTGGGTGTTCTTATATTGTCTTATATAGGGTTATTCCTCATGGAGAAGCAAAGCCTCCTCCTTCTATTCATCTCTTTCTTCTTATCTAAAACCATCTCTTCCTTCCCCGCTCATCTCACCTTCTTTTCAGCTCCCTTTGAAAGACTTCAGAGAGAGAAAAGCAAAAGAAACCATGCTCTATTTAGACAAAAGACTGTCTTTTTTTGCCCCAATGTATTTTCATGGCTTGCATTCCTGCATTCCAAGGTATATTCTGGCTTTTACTGTGTCTCCCGAGTTCCCTGAGGGAAACTATGCCAGTGCCAGATGTGCTCCAGTAACATCTGGACCACAACAGGGAGCACATGAATTTGAAAGGGCAGTTAATGACATGCCATGGGACGTTTAAACCAGCATATGCATCATTACATTACATGATTTCGATGGCTTTAAACAGCTGAGGCTTTTCTGAATCTTTTGGAAGTGAAAAACAAAACCCCAATTGTAATATTTCAGATAAAAATTGAGATTTCAAATGTAACTTTAATCAGGGCTCCAGGTTTGCTGTGCTTATTTGTAGGGTTATTATTATTACTATTATTAGATAAAATATTAAACAAAAAAAAGATTTACAACTGTAAATTTGCAATACTAATATTTGTCTTAAACCATCAAGCTTTTATTTTAGTGGAAAAACACAGGGAGTTTTAAAACACCTCCTCTGTTGGCAACAAGTTTATAAACACTTGCAAATCTGATGAAATGGGTATCACACGTCGTGTTTCCAAATGCATGTTAGCGACCCAATCACAGATGAGATGCCGAGATGGAGTTCATGGGGAGCAGAATTTACTGCAAACTGAGCCCGAGACACAGATAACACTTATCATACGAGAACATTTGATAATCATACTATACGCCATTTTGGCAATCTCGATTATTCGGTTTCGATTTTGATTATTCATTCAGCTCAATTTTGAGGTAAATGTTTCTATCATTTACCTTTTATTTTCATGGAAGATTAAATTTGAATATCTAAAATTGACAATAAATGCCATATTTTGATCAGAGTATTATATTTAAATTTATAGAAGAGCAGTACAAGCTTTTCAAACACAAAATTGTGTTATTTAAGCCCTAATATATTGGAAAACAGCAATAAATTAATTGTTCAGAAGATTCTGCACATTTTTTGGTTAACACATGGCTATGCGCTATTAAACAAATTGGAATTATCAGAGAAATGAAAACAAATATATTATACAATGAAAAAATATTTTTTTTGACCACTATGTCCATCAAATTGATTGAGGGACTGGATGTGGACCGTCAAAGCTTGATTTTCATTTATGTTTTCATCCAGTTTATAGGCATTTCTGTGAAGTTCTTAATCTATAAGACAACATCAGTAACATCACAGCAAAGGATGTGGCAAATGAATTAATCTTCATAGACAAACACTCTGGGCCTGTAGTTACACATCTAAATTCATTGAGCAATGAATGAATAATAAAAAAAAATCTGCTTTCCATTATCTGTCTGAAAGAAGCATGGGCATCAGAGATATGCCTTCATTTCCTCTTTCCTACCTGTTCTCCCCCTGTAGTTAGTAATATGACTCCATCTCTTTCTGTATTCCCACTAGTTAGAAATACAACTTCCGTCTTTCTGTGATTTCTGCTCTCTCCTGCAGTTAAAGATATGTCTCCAGCCTCTCAGTAATTGCCGCCTGATGAGGGTCTTCCTGAGGCGATGTGAGACTCATCAGTCTCCGGGCCATCGGCACTCCCCCGGCCGTGTGTCTCCATAGCATAATTTGTCATCCTGATGGAGAGCTAATCTGACAGGATGTCTGCCCACAGACGGAGAAGGCGAGATATTCTGTCTGTACGTATCCTTTTTTCCCTCTGCACTGACTCAGTTTCTCTGTTTGTCTGACTCTCATTTTCTCTGTATGCCACTTATCTGCCTCAATCTATCTTTCTGTGAGCGGTGTGGTTCAGCAGGTGTCTGTCCTTGTAAACCGCCCTAATAAAAAATCCTGGGATTTGACAATCTGTCTCTGGAAATATGCTTTTGCTCACAAACTGCTCTCTTTTTTCCTCCTCATTCCATTTCCTTTCTTTCTCAGTTCTGTTTAGTCTCCCGTCAGACATTTATCTGCTTTTATAGATCTGTTTTCATCTTGTCATTTCTTCAAAGCACTTAAATGTCATTTTTGACAACGTCTGTATGAATTTGTGGTATTAAAAGAGACACACAACATGCACAGCGTGAAAGAATATTAGTGTCTGGTTCATTTGAGACTGCTGAGAGGAAGGTAAACACAAGCATAAAAGGAATATTCACTCAAAAAAATGAAAATTCTGTCATTCACCTTCATGTTGTTTCAAAACTGTTTGACTTTCTTTCTTCTGTTAAATCCAGAAGGATGCACTTTTCCATAACATTAAAGCAAAAGATGACAAAAAGCATCATAAAAGTGGTAATTATGAGTGATGTGCTTTTGTAGTTTACATAGAAAAACATTATTTATTATTTAGTTCATTTCACTTCATTTTTTTCCCAGCTTGTTTTTGGTAAGATTTCTGCTCATTTGTGAAAGATCACATCATGCCCAGCTTTCAACTGTTTCAAATGTTTTATTTGTTTTCCACACTTGTATGTCTTATCATAAGGGATATTGTTAAATTAATCTACTACATCTGTTAGCTAAATCTATAAATAAATGTAAAAATAGGGAGATCAACCATTGTTTTTCATTATATGGAAAAGAACAGAATCAACATTCTGCTTCTTTTATTTATTATTTTCTTTTATCCGCATAAGACAGAAATGGTTTGGAAAAACATGAGGGTTAGTAAATGATGACAGAACATTTGAACTGTGTTTTTTCTGTGTCTGTACTTACATTTCTGAAGTCCAGTGTTCATCTGCGAGTGGGGGTGGAGCTGAAGGGAGAGATCACCTGGCCCTGGCAGACAGGCCAGCATCTCATACACACACTCACACACACACGCACACACTCACACACACACCCACACACACACACACACTCACTCACTCACTCCTAGAGCAACATGGGCCAAATACTCCTCCTCACACTATAGAGAAAAAAAAAAAACAAGAAAAAAAGTGTAATTAGATGTTACTGTAAGCACCTCACTACCAAGTTCTACTGGGTAGCCCTGCCTACAGTGAACTCTCATTGGTCCAAAATCATGCTTCACATTAGGGCTGGGCGATTAACCATAATTTATTTTTGAATTCAGTTTTGGCTTCAAACAATTATGAAAACACAATAACTGAGATAAACTGTGGCACATTCAGTTCCTTTCCATTCCATTCTGGCCCTCCTTAAAGTGCCCCATTATGCTACTTTAAAATTGCTAATTTTGTTTTTGAGGTCTCTTACAATAGGTTTACATCCATCAAAGATCAAAATCACTTTAATTTTCTCATAATACGCATTGCACATCACCACATTTTTCAAAGATTCTCAAATGACTTGTCCGAAGATGTAGTCTCTCTAAACCCCTCCTTTCTGAGAGCCTACTCTGCTCCGATTGGTCAGATGGCCCAGTCTGTTGTGATTGGTCTACCACTTACAGTGCGTGTTGAAAACAAAACGCCCATTACCATAAATGAATTTGCCCTATTGTTTGTAATTTTATTTGTTTTAATTGTGTTATTGACTGTTTACTTTTCTTCAATAATCTTCCGCAGATTTTTAAACTTAACGCTATTTAGCTTATAAGCTTCTGCTGTTGTATTGAAATTGGCATCAAGAATTGTAAAATTTCCCAGGTATCTAAATTTTCATGTGAAAAAAAAAAAAAAAAAAAAAATCACTCATCCACTAATTGTGTTAAATAATCATGATTATAATATCGACCAAAATAATTGTGATTATGATTTTTGGCATAATCAAGCAGCACATAACTGAACACCAGATGTGTTCTGATTAGCTCTTATTGAGTGGTGTTGTGCAGCATTTCTGCATTCAATAATTGTTTAGTATTGTTATTGTTAACTAAAACTATGAAAAATTGTCTTTGTTAATTGAAATAAAGCTGAATAAAACAAGTTTATGTTGAAGTACTAAAATCACCAAAATTAAAAATTTGATAATAAAAAGTTAAACTCTGAAGTTAATTCAAAATCTGAATAAATACTTCAAAAGTATGTAATGAATCTAAATCAAAACAGTGTTTGTATAAAAAAAAAAAAAAAAAAAAAAAAAAATCAGATTTACATGATTTACAAGCTTTCACAGTACAGAACACAGTCCAAAATACAGAAAGAAGACAAAAACAATCCATTGATACATGTAACATAATGCTATACACTATATAATTCAAATGTATAAACATAAATAAATGTAAAACGTCTATGAAATGTTTGAGGTTTGTGAACTAAAGGATACATTATGGTTAATAAAAATACAAAAAGATCTTAATTAACAAACATTTGTCAGTAATTTTGTTACTAGCTTATTTTTAAAACAAACAAATTAAAAAATGTGTATTTTGCCCTCAGAAAGACATTATTTAAAAGGGATGGTGTGCATTAAAAAGCTTGTTGTAAGGAAAGGTGCAAAGCTAAATGACTCACAATCATGTTTTGGATCATTTTTCAACATAACAGGAGCAATGAGACAATTACCATCTGTCAGTTTGACACACACATTTTCACTGAATTCATTAAAACTCAGCAAGTCTTCTAATCAAGTGTGCCATGAGGAATGCATCCAAACATTAATTCAAATGTGCGTTTGAGTGCAATTTCACACATATTTATGTGAAACTTGTATGGCAGAGTTTCAGTTGCAATTACAAAAAGAACTCAGCTATGATCGCTACAAAGCCTTGCTTACACATCAATTAATCAACCAACCAATCAATCAAATGAAGGTTATGATATCAGGATTTCAAAATATCCTTCTTCAATCATCTTTTTTTTTTGTCAACCGTGTGTGTTCAGAGCAGCAAAAACCCCTCACGTACCTACCGCTTCCAAGCCACTCTTACTAACCGTACAGCAGCAGGCAAAACACACCTAATATCAAATCTGAACTTCAATTTAACATCAAACATACCAGCCAGAGTGCTCTGACCGTGCCCCAGGCGCTTCATCTCTCTCTCCTAACCTCCACATCCTGCACCCATCTTGTAGTGTGAGCGCTGTGATCTAAGGTGACCTTTGCTAAATTCCAAACTTTCACATTTTAATCTTTCATTTGAGCCGGGCGAGAATCAGACCACTGAGAACCTTCCCCGACACCTCAACCATCGGTGATTAAACAAAATGAGTTGGTGTGACTGTGCAAACGTACGTGTGTGTATAGGCACAAATTCAAAGGCACAAAATGGGAGGAATTGTCCTAACCAGCTATCACTGCAACAGGATGTTCTGTCAATCGCTTGGTTTTTTAATTTATGTGGCAACGTACTAGGTAGCCCTGTCCACCGTGAAATGTGATTGATTAAAAAAATCTTAATTTTTATAGAGCGCAACAGTGCTGTACACTTTTTTTAACAGCCGTGGTTCCGGAAATATATTTTCCCAATAGGGATTAAAAAAAAAAAAAAAGAAGTCTTTATTTAAAGGGTTAGTTCACCCAAAAATGAAGTTTCTGTCATTAATTACTCACCATCATGTCGTCCCAAACCTGACCTTCGTTTGTCTTCGGAACACAAATTAAGATATTTTTGATGAAATCCGAGGGTATTTGAAGTCCAGAAAGGTACTGACGTGACTACAGTGGTCCAAACTCAATATTATGAAGTGACGAGAATACTTTTTGTTTGCAAAAACAAAACAAAAATAACGACTTTATTCAACAAATTCGGCTGTCCCCTGTCATACTGCTACACTATTTTCATTGCAGAGCTTCAGTGTTTACGTCCGAACGGCGGTTCAGTATTGGCCAATACTGAGCCCGCGTTCAGACATAAACACTGAAGCTCTTACAGGTTTGGGACGACATGAGGGTGAGTACTTAATGACAGAAATTTCATTTTTGGGTGAACTAACCCTATAAGATTTGTAAGCCATTGACCAAACAAACCAGCTATGAGGTGAACAACATTTTAAACTTTGATTTAAAGAAAAAAAATATTTGAAAATTGGACAAAAAACAAAAAGTTACAAGATGCACTTAATTTTAATGATTCCATGAAGTATTGCAAATGAGTTAGAAATGATTAAGAAACAAAACTATTTTTTTTTAAAAAAAGATGTTGATTGTGTATATAAACACTTTATTTTATGTTTATTGCAATATACACTTACTGGCCACTTTATTAGGTACAGCTGTTCAACTGCTAGATACGCAAATATCTAATCAGCCAATCACATGTTAGCAACTCAATGCAATGTAGACATGGTCAAGACGCTCTGCTGAAGTTCAAACTGAGCATCAGAATAGGGAAGAGAGGTAATGTGACTTTAAACATGGCATGGTTCTTGAGTTTGAGTATGTGGTATTTCAGAAACTGCTGATCTAGTGGGATTTTCACGCACAACCATCGCTAGGTTTTACAGAGATGGTCCGAAAAAGAGAAAATATCAAGTAAGCAGCATTTCTGTGGGTGAAAAATGCCTTGTTGATGCCAGAGATTAGAGGAGAACGGCCAGACTGGTTTGAGCTGATAGAAAGGCGACAGTAACTCAAATAACCACTCGTTACAACAGAGGTATGCAGAAGATCATCTCTGAATGCACAACACATCAAACATGAAGCAGATGAGCTACAGCAGCAGAAGACCACACAGGGTGCCACTCCTGTCAGCTAGGAACAGGAAACTGATGCTAAAATTCGCACAGGCTCACTAAAATTGGACAATAGAAGATTGTAAAAATGTTGCCTGGTCTGATGAGTCTCGATTTTTTTGTTGAACATTTTTGGCATCCGTCCTGCCTTGTGTCAAAAGTTCAGGCTGCTGGTGGTGGTGTAATGGTGTGGGGGATATTTTCTTGGCACACTTTGGGGTCTTTAGTACCACTTGAGCATCGTTTAAATGCCACAGCCTACCTGAACATTGTTACTGACCATATCCATCCCTTTATGACTACAGGTGTACACATCTTCTGATGGCAGCAGGGTACCGCAGCATGTCTCCAAGGTCAAATCATCTCAAACTGGTTTCTTGAACATGACAATGACTTTACTATACTCAAATGGCCCCCACAGTCAACAAATCTCAATCCAATAGAGCACCTTTGCAATGTGGTGGAACGAGAGATTCGCATCAAAGATGTGCAGCTGACAACCCGGCAGCAACTGCGTGATGCTATCATGTCAATATGGACCAAAATCTCTGAGCAATGTTTCCAGCACCTTGTTGAATCCATGCCATAAAGGCAAAAGTGGGTCCAACCTGGTACTAGCAAAGGTGTACCTAAGTGTAATGTAGTGGAATTCAAAAACAAATTCAGAAAAAAAGTTTTCTTAAAAACCATCTCCTCTATATGAAGACAATTAATGGGATTTTTACTTCTCAAACCCAACTGTTGCACTCTATACCAGTATTTACAGTACATTGAATGCCAAATATCCTCTGATGGGCTGTGATTGGGTTAAGTTGTGAAGCATTTTGGCATGGTGAGGACACCCATATTGTTGTATTACGCCAGGTCTCAATGTGTTGCATGTGGCAGCTTGAGTCATTCCACCTCTGATTCAGCAACAGCGATGGATAGCGCCAATGATTTGTTGTGAGAAACCATGCATCCAACCATGTACTGCATCCTCTCACTACACACTGACACCAGACAAAAACATTGTATTAAAACATGTATAAGCAGACAAACAGTTCAGACAAGAAGCAATTATGAACCAAACAACTCTGACAGGGTGGTACAAGGCCAGCCAGACAAAGAGAGAGAGCAAGAAATAAAGAGTTAGTATGTAGTGAAAGGTCATGATGGCAGCTCATTAAAATCCTGGCAGTGCACTAACAACGCAGCAGGGCGCGATTCATATATAGTCGTTCTCTATCAGATATACCGGAGCTCTTATCTGAAGCCTAGTGAGCTGCCTCACTGTCTTCTGTCTAACTAGGCTGCTGTCTTCTGAGGGATGTTTATAAGTGACTGATTAGCAACTCAAATAGCATTCCACATGTGACTTCAAACAAACACTATAGATAGAAAGACAGTTTACTCCTATTACTTGGGAATGGGAGAAACTGCAAGAGCCTGCTAGAAACTGCTAGAGTTCGGAAAGCAGTTTTTAAAATTTCAGGATCCCCCCATTCAGATAAATAGGACGGTCTTGCTGCCCGGAGGCATTGCAAATATGGCCGCCAAATGAACAGACTTTCCTTGAAAAGGACATCACTTCAACAGAGTCTGTTGTTAGCATGTTGCTAAGCTAACGGCATACTTTAATAAGTACAAAAGTAAAAAGTACACATAAATATTGGGTAAAATAATTAGCTTTAATTACACTGAACTCTTTATCAATACTGAATGAAACAAGTTCACAAATGATCAATATTTTTCTCTCCTTGTTTTCTTTCTTCAATTGATTTTTTTTCCACTGATGATGGGTCATACATCTGTTCCTTTCAGCCTGAATCTTTGATTTCTCCTCTGTACTCACACAGTGCTTGTATACGTGCTCTCATACACCGAGGCATAGCAGTGTCTATATTGGCCAATAAAGTATTTTTAATTTTCATTGCCCTTATTTTTACATTTATATTACCTTTGCTGTCATCTTACGCCTACTCAAAGTTTAACTTAAAAAAAAAAAAAAAAAAACCTTATTTAGTCACACTATTAAAATGTAATCTTTAACAAATCTTAAAATTATACAATTAAAAATGATACAATTAAAAAATACAATTATTTATACTCTTAACTCATTGATGTGAAAATTTGCTTGTAGCATATAAATATTACATAAAAATAATTATCGGTTGCAATTTTAGGTGCATCCCTATAAATTCATCTCATATAACAGTCAAAACACACATAAATTCACCTCTGTCATATCAGAGCTGGTGGAAAAATTCTATCTGGAGAGGGAGAGAAAGACAGGAAGAGAGAAAGTGAGTCTGGATTCTCAATAGCTGGGGATGTTTGGGTCAGACCGCATCTGATAAAAGACTTTTCTCCACTGCTTTTTCTCTTTCTTTGTGTGCATGGGAGGGTGAATGTGGGAGAAGAAAGGATAGAGGGAGGAAAGTGGAGTGGAAGTGAGCTATTTAGAAAATGACTACGGTAAGCTGTAATCAGGCTCTGGTGGGGCTGAGCTCTGGAGCTCAGACAATCTGCCTACACTGGCCTTTACGCTCAGGAAAAACACAGGCTAATTACACTAAAATATACACATACAATAGAGAGAGCGAGAAATCCAATGTACGCTTGCATGTATAGTTTCCCAGGAACACAAAAAGCTATTGAGTGAAATGACTTTTCAGGGGAAGAGTGGAGAGGAGAGATTGTGAATGTGATTATCATTTATGAGGACTATGGAGGAGGACTTCGGGTGGGCGGGGAGGGGTGGTGGTGGTGAGGGGGAGGTTAGAGCTTACATTTTGATTTTTTCAAAAGAGACAAGCTTTACCCTTGAATACGAGAACGGCTCAATAGGAGGGAGCGAGAGTAAGCAACATTGCTTGTAAATAAACGTTCACATTAGCGTAGGCCCATTTAGAGCATCAATTTATAGCAGCCTGAATAGATTGTGCTGTAGTTGCGTGTTGAGGACGCGCAGGCATGTTGCTGTCAGCGTGTTACTGATGACTTAAGCACATCCCCTGAACGATATGCTCTCGCATGCTTTTTTTCTGTAAAATATTTTGAGTTTTTTTGGGCTAACAGTGTCATTTTTAAGCAAATGAGAGAGTGTGTGTGACACGCACTTTGAGAGATAATTGCAGTCAGAGAGATTGCAGCTAATAGCCTGTGAAAGAAAGAAAGAAAGAAAGAAAGAAAGAAAGAAAGAAAGAAAGAAAGAAAGAAAAATGATGAGGAAAAGAGATGTGGAATTGAGTAATTGGAAGAGAAAAATGTATGAAGCCACTATTTAAGAAAAAAAAAAAAAAGAACTAATGAAGCATTGACACTTCTCTAATTAAAGGTGAACAGAAATTAAAGATTAATAGAAGAGGTGAAAAGTATTACATTTTTAAAACAGAGACATAATGGCTGTCTGAACACTTCAGAGTAGAGATTCACACATTGAGATATACATTGTGTGCTGGTATTCAGTAATATGTCATTTTGCTGTAATGAACATGCATCCATTGCTATTGTGCACACTTCAAATTACCATGAATAATTCTAGATACCTTAAGCACAAAGTTTACTTCGGGTTTTATGTGAACGTTTAACGTATGCATTCAGCGGAATGCGTATACTCAAGTGGAATATACTTTCAAAGTATACTCCATTTGAGAGTATGCGTGGACACACGCGCTGGATGCACTTGCACAAGAAATCTCTTTATCCTTGCCAAAGACTGTCTTTATGAGTGAGTCAGTAGCGAAGATTTTTATATTGAAAAGACTGAATTGTTGTGAGTGCTGTCAGTCATGGGAAAACCCCTTAACTGTTAAAAGGACAAGATAATACATAGGATAATACATTTAAATAGATTTTTTATTATGGACATTGACTGACCTGAAGGAAAATGCTAAATCTGAATGTAGGTAATAAACTCGCTCAATCGATCTCTTTCTCATAATACTCTTCTACATAATACAGTAAGCTTCAATGAACAATATCAATTGAGAACATACAGTTTACATTGCTAAGAGTGGTTGCTAAGGGTGTTGTGTAGTGATACACAGAACCGTTGGGTGAAATGTCCATAGACATATTTTATCATGAATAAAACACAGCTATTGACCAATCAGAATCAAGGACAGGAACTAACCGTTATATACACTATATATATTATATATATATTATACTTAAACACAACAATGACCACTGACATTATGTAAACATTATGCAAATGAGCAGGCACTTCTAATGAGAGTACAGACAGAGATCAGTCTGAGTGTTAGAGTATAAACGCCTACAAGAAACCAACAGCACAGCGACATGGTGACCTCCGGCAATTTAATCATGGCAGTGTGAGTGACTGAGAAAGCCTCTGACATTTCTACTCATGATCATTCAGCCACTGAACATAAGTTGCGAGTACAGTAGGAACCGTAGAGTGATCTGAGGGTGTGTGGGAGTGTGAATAAACGTGTGAAAAGATCAGATTAGTAAATGTGATTAAGCGTGACAGTGTTTATATGCATGAAAGAGAAAATGCGAAGGATAGAGCCAGCTTTAGGGCAAGAAATAAAATTATGTGCATCCAATTCATTATATACCCTCACTTCTATTCTAACATATAAAAGAAACCACCATGAAAAGCAACATGTAGGATGTGTGTGTGCGTGTGTGTGTGTGTGTGTGTGTGTGTGTGTGTTGACCACTTACAGTGAGGTGATGTGTGAACAATGAACCACAGTCCAAATGAAAAGGTGTTGATGCTCTCTCCATTTTTATTTATATCTGGACCTGCCTGAGCAAGGCTGTGCGCCCAACAGATGTGACAAATACAAGAATAACGTTGAGAAAAAGGCAGCAGACCTGAAGAGAGACAGAATAGAACTGCACCTCACGCCTCGTCACAATGTAATTGCAAAAACGATGCATCTCAATTTTTCAGCAGTATATGGGTGAACATCTTTAGCGTGTTGCCAAATTCAGTGTAAGGATTACGCATTAAAAGCCATACTAAAAGTAGAAGGGGAAAAACGGAGATTGATCGCTTATGAGAGGAAGAGCCCCTCACTAGATATTGTAGTTTATCTGGGCACTGTAAATCATTGGACTTACCCTGCAGACACAGCCATTAACTGCTTCATACACTAGCAACTGGAATCACAACTGAACAATTCTGCTTTCAATGCCTTCTTGTGCATGTTTGTTATGGTAGTGGTGCAGAAATTACATTGTTAATGTATCTGTTAATGTAACTCAATTTTGAATTGTATGTGACAAAAATAATTACTTTTAGTTCTCAGTTTGACGAGGGAGACATTCCCGTTTACACCTGGTATTTTAATCCGTTTTGTTCACCTTCAACCACTTCTGTCCTGGGCAGGTAAATGTATGGGCTTTTTCTGATCTTTCGATCTAATGGATGAAAAAAGCTCACACAATTTGCACATTAACGCGCATGCAGGCGACGGAAAAACATACGGAGAGCATTCTTTCATTTAGCTTCCATTTCTGCTCTGATAACCGCAAGACCATGGCGAACGAAGTGAGTGCATGTTAGAAATCAGGAATGGTGAGAGAACATTGTGCTTAGTACGTTTCTCATCTTCAAATCAAACTTGGGTCTTCAGCCAAATAAGTTTAAATCCCATCTGGCTAGCACACTTCCCATTATGTGTTTGGTCAGTAGGCGGAGAGTAGGCGTCTTTTGTGGCTGTTCGAATGCATTCGACCATAAGTGTTTACACTACGAAAGCAATCCGCTCAAATGTGTTTTCGATTACCTCTGGAAGTGGTCGAAAGTGGACAAGCTCAAAATGTTTTACACCAGACCTGTATTTAGAATCATCCACCTGTGATCCGATCGACCAAAATGGTATATGAGAGGTATATGACTCGTCCATAGACAGCAATTTAAACAACACTTTCAAGGTTCAGAAAGGTATAAGACATTGTTAACCTGCTAACTGTCACTGGCCCACCCGTAGGCCCACAGCCATTATATATTTAAACAGTAATATCCTGTACTAAACCAAAAATAATCTTGACAAATTATATATCATTTGAAAGCTTACAATCTCTACTTTTTATATTTGATTTTCAAAATAAATTACAGAGGAGCAGTAATTCATCAATTTGCAACAAGAATTTTTTTAGATCTTTATTTTGAAATAGCGATGAACATGAAAAATCATGACAGATTGGTTGAAACATGTTTGTTTTCATGCCAAGAGTTCAAAGGATAACATCCATTCAATTTTTTGAGAAAAAAAGGTCTGAAAATGTTTTTAATAGAAAAAAAAAATACATTTATGATTGTGGCGGTGAGCTATAACCCACATACATGTTGTTTTTATGTTTATTAGAGGTTGAATTCATATCAAATTCTGCCAAACATCCCATACTACTTCTATATAGTATGTCTACTTCATAAATTGTATGAAAATAATGGAAATATATGGTTCAGATCACTCAAACCATAAATGGAAATGGAGGCGCCTTATATGGCCAGTAATGGAGCTTGGTTGTCATCTAGTGAAAAAGTTTGGTACTGCGCCCAAACAAAATCTTACTGAAAGCGCGTTTTTTGAGATATCAACCTGATATTTGGAACACAACTTGTTCAGATTTTTGGATTTGATTTTCTTGCAGTTTTAGAGTAAAACTTGTTTTGTAAAATATATATTTTATATACAATATAAAATATTATATTTTTACATTTTCATAAACTTAAACTTCTATAACTTTTTTTCCTCTTTCTCTTATTTCACTTCTACTATAATCTGCCAAATTTCATCTTTAAAACAAGACCAGCCTTATGTCTATATTCCAAATTTAAGTTTGCATTTCCATTTAAGTTTGGATAGTGCATTTTCATGTCCAAAAAAAAGTGGGGGTGACAGTTAAGAAATTAAAACAGTCGTTATTTTTGTTTTGTTTTTGCGCACAAAAAGCATCCTCGTCACTATAAAATTAAGGTTGAACCACTGTAGTCACGTGGACTATTTTAATGGTGTCTTAAGTACCTTTCTGGACATTGAAAGCTGTCTATTGACGAGTCATATACCTCTCGGATTTCATCAAAAATACCTTAATTTGTGTTCCAAAGATTAACGAAGGTCTTACGGTTGTGGAACGACATGAGGGTGAGTAATTAATGACAGAATTTTCATTTATGGGTGAACTAACCCTTTAACGGTGAAGTCTGATGTAGAGTTTCTCATGTATACTGGAAACAGCAGAGAGAAAAAAAAAAAAATCAAATCAGATATGTTTCAACAACTATCAGCTTTTCTTTATGCAATAGGAAACAGTTATCAAAACACCTCATATCCATCCCACCATCACCAAAATAATCTGCAAGAGCAGCAAGACCATATAAAGTAAAAAACTGAAGTTTTTACAACCACACGATGACATACCCACACTGATGTAAAACCACTAGGGAGTGAGAGAGTGTCCCCTCACACGCATTCTTCATATACCAGACGTCTGTGCTAGTTCACAATAACACAAGGATAAAAAGGCTCACAAAACAGGATGAAGAAATGACAGAGTGAGACAATTTCATTTATAAAAAGATTCATCCATTTACTGCTCATCCGTTTGCCCAAGACGCCTGCAGCTCATCCGAAATTGGACACCCTGGTGATAAATTGCAGCAAAAGGAAAAAAAGAAGGAAGAAAAGGATGATTTCTGAAAGAGCCTCTGGTGAGTGGGAGGGCCACTCTCTCTGGGATTCAGACAGCTGCCATCGCATCCCAGAGTGCATTAGGAGAACACAGCCATCCCAACTGCTGTCCCTGTGCACACAAATGCCCTTCAACCAACACTGGACACCAAAGATGCAACCCAAAGTTTAACATTGAAAGGAGCCGAATCAGCCTAGAGTGCAGCTTGACTCTTCATCATGATTTGTCACGTTTACGCCTCCTTACAACGATCTATGGCCAGCCACCTCCAGCCATACCCTTCCCTCATCCATCATAATGTGGGCGGCCCAATTGCTCCAGCACCTCTAAACCGCAGCATCCACACAAACAATTTACAGGAACTAGTTTGGGGCAGGCTCTCATCCTAGGAGCAGGTTGGTCTTTGTGTATAGAGCTCTAAGACAAAGCAAAGGTTGATCAACAGACTCTGAAGATATATAACACACAGAGAAAGAGCTGAAGGTGTTTGATCCTTATATGACAACAGTAGTATATACAAGCAGTTATTATTGAGTAACTTGCATTTCACAACCCTCTACAATTTGAGTAAATCACTCACATATGCAACCAAATTTCAAGGCTAGGTGACTAAAAACTTTAATTAGCCAATGGCTAGTAAATTGTATGATTTCACTTGCTTGTGATTGGGTTAGAGACAAAAAATAAGTTTAGCGCAAATATAATTTCATTGGCTGCTGAGTTAAGTTAAGGTGCAGTCGCACTAGTCTTTGATTGGTAACAGGATATGATGTCACACTCTAGGGCAGTAATTTTCAACCTTTTTTACTCTAAGGCCCCCCATTGGCCACAACAATATTCAAAGGCCCAATGACTTTTTCTTTCTTTCTATTTTTTTATTCTTTTTTTTTTTGTGATTTACTAGATAAGGAATAAGGATACGAATTTAAAAACAATTCACTGACAATTTCTACCTGATAAAATTTTGAAAAGCTTGGCACAACTAGAAAAATGTATAGACCTATTCATAATTAAAATGCTCATGGAGTTATGTGATTTTATTAGTTTACATGAAATGTCCAGGGGCCGTATTCACAAAGCATCTTAAGGCTAAAAGTAGCTCCTAAATTGCCAATTTAGGAGAAACTCTTAAAAATAATGGGAGTGTCAGTCCTAAGAGTATTTCACAGAGCATTTTAGCGCTAAACCTGTGAAAAGTTAGGAGAAGTCAAGAGGACTTTAAGTCACAAAGACCAAATCACAAACAGTCCTAATCCACCCAAAGACACTGTACACCATTGAGGCAACAGCGATAGAGCCTTAGGTGCTGAACTTTTTCTTCATAAATGCAATACATTTTGATTTATAGATCTGAATCTACAATGAGATGGCAAAAATAAATCTTTAACAAATAAATAAATATTGTCCGATTACCTGTGGCAGTGGTTTTCATGAGTTCACACTTACAAATGATTGAATAGAGTAAAAAAATATATAATATTTGGTGTGCTGTCCAAGGGAATCGAGGGCTCCGAGCTTGGAATTTAGCCGAAACCCAAAGTTCTCCCCATATCCCCAGCCGAGAGTGAGCAGCGGGGTGGCAGAGGGATGCAGAAAACTGTCGAAGTAACTATAGGCGAGTCGGCTCTCATCTGTGTATATATTCCTCCTCTCGAGCCGATTAGAAAGACTGTTTGAATGTGTTCCTCCCAAAATCTGTTTATAAAACATAATTTGTCGCTTGAATTCTGCATTCTCTTGAGACGCAGACATCCAAGAGGCAGACAATTAACTGTAGCTATATACTAGTTTAATTAGTGACACTTAGCCTACATTTTAAAACCTTTATTTGAATATGGCAACATTTTTATTAAAAAATATTTGTTAGAATAGGGCAACATCTGTGTTTTAAAACCATTATATACATTATATAACATTATATTTAAAACCAATATGGAAACATGACACCTCATTCTACAATATTTCTATGATTAAATCGTTGACTCCTCCCCCATCAGCCAATCACTGTGTGCATACTTCGTAGCAACAATGTCAACCCTGCCCTTACTCTTAGCTTAAGACTTCAGTCTATTCCTTAGTAAAAGTTGGTCTCAGCAGATTTGTGAATAGGTTATAAGAGAAAACTCTTAGCTAAGAACTTTTACTGCTATTTAAAAGAACTCTTAGTGGTAAGATAAATTGTTTTGTGAATACGGCCCCAGGTCTAGAAATCATACTTTTAAAATTTGGCTACCTCATATAACCATATTTTTCCGAGACAACACTGTTGTTGAGGGGGTGTATAATACAAACAGTTGTTTGTATTATTTCTATGGAGCCAAGAAGTCAATAAATCAAACATCTATTCGCTATTTGAATTTGCAGGTCAGAAATCACAACATGAACTTTGGTATAGATGAGTTTCTGCCCTCTCATTTTCATACAGTATGAACTTGAAATATGTGTGTGGAACTGAAAGGAGTTTTTAGTTTGTATATTTAATCTCTGCCAATGAAAATAGTTCCAAAAGAACAGCAATTTCCCATTCCTGCTCAAAGCGTTCTGTCCTCTGCTTCAGCTCCACTTCACTCCAGTTTTTAGATTTACACATAGTCAGCTCCCCATCACAGAGAGACATGAAAGCAACACATCAATATGTCATCACACACACATGGGACGAAAGAGAGAGACACAACTACCATTGAGGAAAGAATAAATAAAATGCCAACTTTCTCTCTTCTACTGTCGTTCTTTGATGTACTCTACACTCTTCTGACAGGTCCACAATCCTCTGCTGTTGTCCTGTGGGCTGTGCTGTACAGTAGAGATGGTCAAACAGACAGACAGCTTGGATTTCTGACCACAAACATTTCACAAGGGCATGTGACCATGGGAACAGACACATCAAACACAAGCAAATCGCCACAACTGAGCTGAACTTTCCAGATTCCAGGAAATAGATAAAGTCTTGCCATGGAAGAGAAGTCGCTGAGAATCTGCTTTAACTCTGGATTACGATAAAACTGTCAGATGTTGTCTTACCAGCTTGTGTACACAAACGCTTGCTGTCAGGAAAGGTGACGTTTTGTATGTATTCAATTCAGGGTTCCCACATCCCCTGAACAATACATTTCCATGACTTCTCATGTTTTCAGTCCAGATAAGGATTTTAAAAATCATTTTATAGAGCTTACACTCAAAAAGAACAATTTATAGTCGATTTCTAAACAAAGATATTCTATTCTATCCTTTTCTATTAATATTTATTCTATTAATATTTTAATATTTAATATTATATGCACTAAAAGAATTCTAATGTCTACAAATATTTACAAGTTTTCCATAACATTGGGAACCTTGTTGGGTGATAAAAGTGAATCGCCAATTAAAACATGAAAAAAACAACAACAAAAAAAGTTGATTTGCTGGTCTAACACTATAACATTCTTTAGCATTCAGTCTTTGTGCCTGACATTTATCGGAGACACGCAGATATGCCCTTCATCAGTACATCAGTTCCTCATCACAAACACTCATTTTGTTCCCGTCTCGACGTCCTACAATTGTGTGTTCAGAAGTGTGTGTGTGTGTGTGTGAGCAGAGAGCTGATTGAGCCCGCATCAGACTTTCAAGTTCGGCCCACCCCTTGTTCTCTCTCACTCTCTCTCAATAAGCTCTCAAACATCAATCACTTCAGATATGGTGCTGTTGACACAAAGACCGTAGAAAGAAAGAGGGTACTGCAAATTCCAGAAGTAACAAAGCTTATGAAGGGAGTCTGACGGGGTCGATAAGCTTTTTACAGGCCAGTAAGTTGCTGTGAAACTGCAGGAGTGACCCAAGCATTTGAGAGGTGTCAGGGAGGTGAGCGTTTTTTTAATCTTTACAAGAGAACAGCTTGTGCGAGCTTTAACACTGACTCGCATGAAACTGGGCACTGATGCATAAGCAGAATCGTCGCTAACAATGTGTGAGCAGGAGTGAACGAAGCCTTTTGGCCGCCACTAATCAATTTCATCAGCACTCTGCAGCTCAACAGCGGCTCACCACAAAGGTCAAAATCTGCCCTGTAAGTCCCTTTAGGGATGTCAACAGTACAGCTATTTCAGTTTAAAAAAATTAATTAATAAGAATAAACAAATAATGAATAAATCAATTCAGTACTCGCATGCTGTCTGCCTACGAGAGCATTGTGCCCCGTAATAATGCAGCTACATGTGTGAATGGTCAAATTCAGAAATTTTGATAAGTGATGAATTCCTATGAGTTCAAAAGAACAACATTTATTTAAAATTTAAATCTTTTGTAACAACTGTGGCAAGCAGGGCAGGGCCGAGAGCCGCGGGAACGGAGCGAGGCCGGTTACGCGAGTGCTAATGAGAGTCACCTGTGTGCCACACCAGCCTCGGGTCTCACAGAGAAGATTCGGAGGGATAAAAGAAGGAGTGACAACAGTGAAGGATGAGAGAGGACCAAGCCTAGACTTTATGTTGTGTTTTTATTATGTTTTTATGCGGCATTCGTCTGTGAGGGGCTGCCGCTTTACTTTCATTTTGTTAATACTTAATATTTATACTATGTATTTACATGACATTTTAATTATATTAATATTTAAAATTAAGCAAAAGAACACATTTTCAAAGAATCATTAAATTTGACTGGCATTGGTATTGACTTCTGAAATGTTGGTACCGTGACAACCCAAGTTCACTTTATTGGCTTAATTCGATATATATGACATCCAGGAACTAATCTTAGCACAGCTATTTAAAAGTAAGATGATGTTTTTTACAGCCTGATTTTTTACAGATTCAATCTAATTATCCAGAGGGAATTCTGCACCCGGGGCTCATGAATCATGTGAGCCATGAATCTTTCGCCTCATACAGAGACGTCTTTGATAAATACGGCCTCAGTGATTGTGAAGTGCTCTGTAGTGGTTCAAAGTAATCAGATAGAGCCAGTGATTCATCCTCATTTCCACTCAGCTCCATGATCACTTTAGGCCCTCAAATGCACTGATCTGACTTATTATGTATTTGTGTGTATTCGTTCCATTTGTTAAATTACTATGCTGTGTTCCTTGTGTGTCATATGAAATACTGTGTGATATGCAATATGATTCAGGGCAATGCTTCAGTGCACTCTGATAAAACCAATGCTGCCCATTAATAAGAAAGTCATGGTACAATGTGAAGTGTACAGAAACACATTTGCTCTGCTATGACCACAAACACAGATCTCAGTGTCTACCCTGAGACCCATTAGCCATAATTTACACTTAACCAAGGGGTCAAAGTTCAGCTGATTAGATACACCATCTGCCTGCCAAAAGCATCTCAATTGACTGTCATTTAAAAGTAACCATATATTCTGATGGAATAATGTTTTTGCAAAAATGGAAATGCTTCATTACATTATAGTAAACATTTTACTAGTGACTGATTGTTAATTTTTCAGGGTTCTTAAAAATGTAAAATGGACTTTTCACCGTTTGATGGCTTTTATTACTCCATATGTCAGTCACATGATCCTTCAGAAATCATTCTAATATGCGGATTTGCTGCTCAAGAAACAGATTTTTGAGAGGTAGTGTATTTAATCACAAAAATCTGGGGGGTCCTGCACCAGCTGAGCAACTGCCATAGAGATGAACAGATAGCTTTCTCAAAGTATTATAGACCTCCTTCAACTTAACTCGCATGCCATCAAATGTCTCTAGGGGTTATGACCCATGCCAAGGCGATACTCTGACCTGGAAGTGTAACATTCCTCGTGCTCCTACACCATAAGCCCACCCAGCGACTAATGCGGCTGCCTCCAGATGCCATAACTCTCGGTATGTGATGGGAGTGATATAGTGGTGAGCAAGGCATGCAGAAAACAGCAGCGTATCTGATAGAAACACCACCAGCAGTGGGCAAGTTTCCTCCCCCAGTCAGATTGCATTTCATAAGTCGGGTCAGTTTCACTCTGATCGCACAGTAACAGGGTTGGACGTGCTCAGCAGGAGTGCTGATCCTAGATGACTGTGATTTCTCAGAAGAACAGACTACAGGTCCAAAATCAGATCAAGAGGGGTTTAATGCGGAGGCAGAGGCCACTGGCTTGTGTGGGTCTGTTATTGTGAAGAGTGGTGGTAACAAAGGCATGTGGGTTGGTGAATCATCCAACAAAAGAAGTGATTTTGAGATACTCATGCATGTGTGAGCGCACTTGTTCTGAGTAATTGCGGCTGCAAAATTTTCTGTGGAGGCCAGGTATAACTAAACAGTAATCTTCTAAAATCCAAACTGTTGTTTGTGTATGAAAAGCAGAGCAGCGAGTGAACCGAATACAAATGGTGCTTCCGTGATGAATCAAATTGAAATGTCTCTTTATGGAACAAGCTGAGAAGAGCATCACACCGGAGGAACGAATCCAGCCGTACAGGCTTTAGTGTGGATTAGACTCTGGTGATGGCGGTTGGGTTCACTGGGTTCAAGCCTGTGGTTCTCACAGTTAAGCATAATCTCTGCATATCCACCATGTTTTAAGTGCCAGCTCTTGCATGATTAACCAAAACCTTTAAAACCAATTAATTCACTGAACTCTTTCTCTGATTACACAAGTCAGCAAAAATGTGATTAATAACATCAGTACAACCATGATGGTGTAATTCAGTGTTGTTTTGGAAAGTGAAAAATATAGTCTGCATTTTCTTCCCTACCGTGATGTATATCCAAGTGAAACGGCTATTTAAACAAGAAAAAGAGAAGGGCGGGACTCGATTTTGTCCATCAGAAACTGACTGGATTCCCCGGGGCCAGCGTGAAAGACGCTCGGGACAGTTGAGGGAATTGTCACTTGCCTGATCGGGCCAGTGCTGCGTCATCACGAAAGATTATTGTGTTTTAAAGTCTTGTCAATTTAAACATTCAAGCGATGTTTTACCATTCAGATTCAAGTGAAAGAAGACACAAAAGAGAACTCAATTCAGTACTCACACGCTGTTTTGTGAGCATGCACAGAAAACCGCTCACGAGTACTGAATTGAGTTCTCTTTTGTGGTTTGCTATTGCTGTGATCTCATGTGAGTGACAGGCTGTCCCGCCCTCACACCGGTGAACGTCATCAGAGAAGAGAAGTTGCTCTTTAAGAACTAACTAGTGGTTCAACGGATCACAAAACTCATGGTTCGGATCATATCATGGTTATTAAGTCACGGATCGGATCATTTTTCGAATCAGCACAAAAAAAAAAAAAAAATTAGGGGGTAACTTTGCATTTATTACTTAGCCCACTTTAACTACTCTGATACCACAGCAGAAACTACGAGCCTAACTAATACATTATTAAAGGCAAGTGAACAGACTGTAAAAAGAACAAATACTGTACACCAATTACAAGAATAGATAAATACAACATAAAGTTACAAATAAATATAAGGTCTAACTGTAGTATTCATTTTTGTGTACAGAAATGTAATAATTAAATGTAAAATGACACTGTTCACTGTATACATTTAATATAAATTAATCTTTGTTAAAGCTGTGTTTTGTGGTTTGATTTACATGACAGACAACAGCAGGTATTTATAGGTTGCTGTCACTTTAAGAGTAAGACCCCATGCACTCACACATCCGATAGATACACATCCGAATTCTCACCTCGTTCACTTAAGACATAACCGAATGTGTTTACGAGAATCCTTGCCGAGAGGGGTATTTTTACTGACATAATGCGTGTATGTGTCCGTCCGAGTGCATTGAGGACGCGAAAGAGAAATCAATTTGGAGTTCGCAAGCTATCTGAAGCACGCCTCTCTCTCTCTCTCTCTCTCTCTCTCTCTCTCTCTCTGTGTGTGTGTGTGTGTGTGTGTGTGTGTGTGTGTGTGTGTGTGTGTGTGTGTGTGTGTGTGTGTGTGTGTGTGTGTGTGTGTGTGTGTGCGCAGAGAGCCTTTGTATGTATGTGCGTCTGTGCGCACCGATAACAGCGTGGCGTGCGATAGCCTACCGAATTAAATCCTCTTTTGCCACTTCTAGCGCTGGAATGGTTTTATATCTATTTAATGTATAAACTAGCAAGACAAAACACGTGCAAATGATAACCTTTCACTCTATTGTAGTTAAACTTGCAATTGATCCGCGAATCACATGCGTGCCGAACCGTGGGGCTTGGTCCGTACGGATCACGGATCAACAACGATCCATTTAACCACTAGAACTAACACGAACAAACAATGAACAGCTGTATTTTTACTAACTAACATTAACAAAGATTAATAAATACTGTAACAAATGTATTGCTCATTGTTAGCTCATGTTAGTTAATACATTAACTAATGTTAACAAATGACACCTTATTGTAAAGTGTTAACCTTAAATATTTTGTTTATTAGCAAATGGTAACACTTAAAACAATATAACTCTATACATTAACATTAGTTAATGCATTAGGTATCATGAACTAAGAACAAACAACAATTCTACAGCATTTATTAATGTTACCCAGAAAACTCTAGACATACTGCCATGTTTTTTCTGCCACCCTCTAACAGAGAACAACTTTTTCCTATAGGCATCGCCTGGGTGGTTTGACGCATCTTCCATTTCCTCAGTAATTGAAACAACAGCACCCACTGAGAAATACTAACTCTTGATATTTTGCTTTGTACTCGTTTATACATATTTATGTTATCCATAACTTCTCTGAAAGGCTCTTTAGTCTTTATTTTCACAGCTGTCCTTCAGATTCAAAGACTGAATAATTCTTTAACTGTGTGATTATTACACAAAGAATGTTTTTAATTTAATAATTCACAAGTAGAGGCCAATTAAGACAAACTAATACAAAAGTGTCCTTGATAGAGCGATTCTTTTTTATCTAGATGAACTCATATCTTCTGTTGATACTGTTTGCATGACAATATTTCCTAACAAAAAGAATGTTACATTAAATTTGTACTGAAAATATAAGTCAGATGAGAGAACTGGTTCAATTTTGAGAGTATCTAACTGGATCTGACAGACTGGCAGCTGCTGTAGCCAGTATACAAAGGTCACTTCATTTTTATTTCTCCAGAGAAAGGCTGTGGATGTTGAGTCTCAGCAACACCTTAAGTGTGAAGTGCATGCATATGCCCCAGCACATTTATGTGTATGTGTATGTGTGTGTGTGTGTGTGTGTGTGTGTGTGTGTGTGTGTGTGTGTAATATGCTCTCTTTCTCCATAGCCTCCAGGGCACAGGGAGGGAAATTGAGGCACGCTCCCAAGGGTGGAGAGACGGTTGCCAGAAAGATTAACCCGCCTTCCTTTTATAGCCCTTGACAAGAGGTTAAATCACACGTTACAGTTCCGCACACTAACCTCTCCCTGAATAATTAGATCATGAATATTACAGTGGCTGGCTCTGACAGGCCACGGCTGATCAGTCCTGGCTAGAGAGGCTGAGGTCACCACAGGTTTTAAAAGCTGCTCTCATCACATCAGGAAACATTTGGGTGAAACCATCAAAGACTAAGGTGAAACACAATAGATGTCTGATGTTGTCCTCTATACCAACGAACTCCAACAAACAATAACAATAGGCAATTTGAACTGCAGTTAAATCAAGCCCACAGATTTCATGAAATTGAATGGCTACCAAATCGAAAGGGCAGGAATGAAATATGGAGTGAATTATGGAGAAATACAATGGAGAAAAATCACAATGTTCTTTTGTAGCCAAAAGAGAAGAGTCTATCTCTGGATCCAAATAAACCCTGTATAGTGGGTGAAAAACAATACATAAAGAGTAGTATGTCTGAATTCATAAAACAATAGGCAAAAAAAGCCTATATGACCTACTACTACTGCCACCAAGATGAAGCAATGTAACTGACACCCGTCACATGACAAACGTTAACATGGTGAATGTAGAAAATCTGGATTTTATTCATACTACAGGCATTCGTACTACATGGAACATACTTTTTTTAATGGTCGCAAAGTAAATTATTATTCAAATATTGTACATACTCAGTATGCCATTTTAGATGCTGTGTATGACAGTTAACATTAGTTTAAATAGCTAAACAATACACTAAAGCAGAAGAAAAATAGCTTAAATCATAAGGAATTGTAAATGTAGTGATTCCAGTTCTTGGTTGGTTCCATTAACAGTTGTTTTAGTGCTTCTGAGAAAAACTTTGATAAAAATAAATGCACTTCAGTTCAGTTATGACAAAAGTTATAGCATGTAGTTCAATAAGCCCAATTATTTCACTACTAAACACGTAGTGTAGATTCACTAAAAAGAACCGGCTCATCAAAATCATTTGTTCTGGAATCAGACCCTATTAGTTGAACTATCAGGAAAAAAAAGAAAGAAAAAAAAAACAAAAAAAAAACAACAGCTCTCAAGATTCATGAGGTTCAAAATCTCCACAAGTTTTTCTGAAGATTTCTGATTTATTACAAAGAACTGGCTCATAAGAGTCATTTGTTCTCGAATCAAACTACATCGATTGCACTGTAGATTCAGTAGCACTATATAGTGCACTACCATGTTGCTATGCATTTGTTGCATCTTAATTCTGGCTGCTCAGGTGTCTTTATGTAGTGTTCTGAGCAAAAAAGCCTCCAAGTGTCTATAATATTCTAGCTACTAGATATGACACCACTTAGCAAGCACCACTAAAAGCGTTCTTCTCTGTTGTCACTAAACTAAAGTTGATTTGTGGATGGAGGCCGAGTGTGTTCATTGATATGGGAGGACGAATATTTGTCGGGTCAAAGAGATAACGCTACTCCACTTCACAGAAACACCTGCTCTCGGATGACTACGGGCAGAAGCCCCTATTAATTACAGGAAGCCGCCACAGAGGGACAGTCAGCATGCAATGAGACCCTGGGACATCATCTACAGGAAGACAAATGGCCCAACCGTGACTGAATGCAGACACACACACATTCTCAAACACACACACTCAGCTCCCTCTCATCCTCTTCAATCAAGCTCTGTAATGCTGCCCGTGTAGGTCTTACTCATTGCCAGCCAGGCTATGCCGCATTTCAGAAACTAGGTCACATGGATGGCTTTTCATCACACGACTCTACATTATATGCACCAAGCTGACTTCAAAACACTATAGGCTACTTCAAATACGCTTTCGTATGCACGCTAGCACAAAACAAACAGAGCTAGCATTAAGAAACTTGCACAAAAGAGCTTCTAGTAATGGACGGTTTCTTCAAGTAACCCTGCATTCCGGTCTGTGGCACAAAAGAGGGAAATGGCTGAAGGTGTACCCGTCATTGATCGCTGAGAGATGCCTGACAAAAGGTCTCCACTAGCCCCCGTAGCTAAGCACTACACTTCTGAGACAAGTCCTTTGTGTAGCTCGTGTAGCTTTTGTATCCCTTGTACACACATTAATAGCACACTAGAGTTATAAAGCTCACCGGATCAGCTTGTTTTTGCAAGATTTCAAGGAGGACGACAGAAGCCTAGAAGGCACCTTTGTCTTTTGACAGGATATTAAGCCGCCCTCATGTCTGTCAGCGCACCTCTCTGCACCTGCTTCTGCAAACAACTCTCTCTTTCTCTTCCCCACAAACAGGAGCAGGGCTCGACAATAACGACTGCCTGATGTCCCGGGGCCAGTGTGAAAGACGCTCGGGACAGTTGACGGAATTGTCACTTGCCCGATCGTGCTGCGTCATCACGAAAGTTTATTGTGTTTTAAAGTCTTGTCAATTTAAACATTCAAGTGATTTTTTACCATTCAGATTCAGATTCAAGTGCAAGAAGACACAAAAGAGAACTCAATTCAGTACTCGCACGCTGTTTGCACTTTAATGGAAAAATACACAAAGTATGTCTAAATGCCTGTCTTGGCAAGTATTCATGTAAACACTTGGTTATGTCTTAACTGAACATAAACAAATGAGAAAGAAAACTGATATACTCACGGTGAAGTTCTTTTTCATTCTTCACTTAGGGGTAAAAAGAAGTTTAAAATACGTGACCACCAATATACTGCTAGTGTTAGAGAACATCCCAACAACATTCACACTGCTGAGAGCGGGGTTTAGATGAATATGTAAATATGTGCTGGGTGCTTTCCTCTCAATAACAAAATAATCACACAGCAAAAATGAGAAAACAGCAAGCATTTTTTTTTAAGAAAAGCTTCTAATCACAGCAACATGGATTTGTTTGCATGAGCTCTGCAATTTGGCACTCCAGTAAAGTCATATTACGTTTTTTTTATATAGCACTTTATACAATAGATTGCTTAAAAGCAAGCAGCTTTACAGTATTAAACATGAAAAACAGTGTCAGTGTCTCATTTAATCAAAAGTACAACTTCATTTTCTACTATAAAGCGGCTCTCCAGTGTGTTCATGTTTTTACTCACGGATGTCTGACCTCTACAGACCGAACAAAAGAAATGAACTAGAGAAGACTTCCATGTGAAAGAAGGCAGAGCCTCAGTGCACACCTACCTATTATGTCATAGCCACGGACCAATGGCAGATCGAAGGTGTTTTCCTGAAAGAAAACCTCCCAAACGAACTTTGTTTTGGTTCGAAATAATATCACATCGGTTCGTACTTCGATTTCGCTTGAAGTATATTGGGGGATATTTATTAATGGATCTTTGCATTTGGTCTTAAAAGTGACAGCAGCCAAACATAACTGCTGCTGTCTGTGCCATTATTGTATTTTATTTTAACTTTATATTAGTTAGGCTAGCAGTTTTTGCTTTGGCGTCAAAATTGGAATCAATCGAGAATTGTGAAATTTCACCGGTATCTAAAATTTTGGTGGCTTATTTATTAGAATACAATGTTACATGGGTCAAAACAGCAACAACAACAGTTTTATTTATTTATTTATATTTTGGTTAGGCAAGTTACAATTAGTTTCATGTAAAAGCCACTGGCCGAACTGGGGCAGTAGAAAAAAATCCTTATAGTGTTGAGGAGCCAACCGTGCTCAGAGCCAGGCCTGTGACTGATCCTGCATGAGATTGATAACCACTGAGCTGCTCTGATAAATCAGCAGGAGGCACGAAAGACTACAGAAGGTCTCAAGTCACGTACCTTCAGAAAACACACCAGATTTATTGGCTTGCCGTGTTGACGTCCATCTTAAAGTGAACATTTCTCTGAACTTGCTAGTGAAGGACTTGCTCCTAGACAACTTTTTAACAAGCTATGAGATTCTCAGACACTTTAAATACTCAAGATCTTTTTAAATCTCCAACAATACAGGTTCTGCAGTGGACATTCACTTTAAGTAATATGGATTAATCTCTAATCATTTCATAACACTGGTAAATGTAATCTTAAGCCAATAATACCAAAATGAATATCCATACTTTACAGTACTAAACTGTACATCATAATATTGTGAAGTCTAATTGAGGAATTTAAAAGTAAAACTAAAAAAAAAAAAAAAAACAAGGTTAAAACTATTAAAAATCTGAAATAAAATAAAATTCTAACATGTAAACCTTTTATTGTGGTTTGTTGTTTTTGCTAAAGTACTAAAACTTTTTTTTTTTAAATTAAAGCATGCATAACAAAATTGCTAAAATTAAAATTATTGTTTATTTATTTTTTAATGAATTTAGTATAAAAAGAAATTAATATCAGCCATTTAACGGTTGTCAGCCACAACATGAAAACATAGTATAAAATATAAATTAGTGTCTAATCGGTATTGGCCAGAATTTTAATATTGGCGCATCCTTTGTCAAAACATCTTTAAAACCTTAATTTTATCATACCTTGTCTGTAACGGTTGAGCTGTATAATCCAACAGACGATGCGTAATGCAGAAAGAACGTTCAGGAATAACTTCAATAATAAAATCATTAACTGAACAGGGAACAGGTAAGAACTAATTACAAACCATAACAACTAATAATGAACTACACCTCAAGCAAATGGTGACAGAAAACTAAACAGAACATGACTGTGACATTATCATGTTTCTGGGAATGTTGATGTGGTTTTTGCAATACTAACACTTCTAATGGCAACTAATACAGGTGTAAATATTTGCTCTGACCACAGTTTGATTACTATTGCTTACTAACAATGTAATGCATCATGAAATTTAAATGTGGTATTGTGTTTACAATTTCATTCAGTTTAGTATGATTGATAATTATGTATCACAAATGTAATTGGAGGGTAAAATCGAATGCATTTACACAAAGTGAATTGAGGCTAATCCTTACAAACACTAGCATTAAGCTTTAAACCCACACAAGTACTGTCCAATTCACATCTGCAGTCTAATTCAGTAAATGTTAGTTTTTGTAGCCCATTAAGCTGCAGGAGGATTCAGCTGTAGCAATAACATTATTTGTGGAGTAAATTCAATTTACAAACTGTTCTATTTACACTTGAACCAACATTAGGAGGAGCAGTTAGCCCTACTTATTCTGCCCTTCCCTCAGGCTATATGTTTTGTTTAAGAGAACATCCCTGATAAACATCACCACTGATCCTGAACAAACTGTCACCAGCATTTGATTCAGCCAAAGGCAGCAAGTCCTGCATAACACCACCCTGATTCTTGACCCGGCTGTCCACTTGCACACTCCTCAACTCTGACCTGTCATTACAGGGCAATGGGATCCCTTCAGCTGAGTTCATCCAGCATGGGGACACATTCCTGGATTAGGTAGCTGAGAAAGTGAGACCATGTGCTGTGGACAGGCTAGTAAACAGAGACGTTAGCTAGCCTGCAGCTTGTTTTTAATAAACCCTCATTCTAGATAACAGATCTCGATGTGGCCTGACAGTTGTCACAACGGTTGATCTTTTTGAAGGAACTTTATGTGGGTCTGAAAACCCAAAGACGTGCCTCGGGGATGAATAACTTGTTAAAGGAAATGCAGGCAAGCTGAATTCAAGGCAGAGAGATGGAATGGGATGGGTTAGGTTGGTAGACTAGTGGGTTAGTGAATTTCTCTTTTTTGTTTTAGCTTTAAAAGGGATTAAATAAAAGTCCTGTCATTCACCTACTTTTGATTATTAAAATCCAAAGTGTCATGAATTGTTAAAGGTGCACTCAAAAAATATTAAAAAAATAATACTAATAGATTTGTAATTAAAAATGAACTTTAAAAGTTTGAGGTTGGTAAGATTTTTTAATGTTTTTGAAAAAAGTCAATTCATTCAAGTGATGGCAAAGCTGAATCTTCAGCATCTTTACTCTAGTCTTCAGTGTCACATGGTCCTTCAGAAATCATTCTAATATGCTGATTTGCTGCTCAAGAATCATCTTATTATTATCAATGTTGAAAACAGTTGTGCTGCTTAACATCACCGTTGTCTGCAGAGCTGCTTCATAGCTGAATTTAACTCATTTCATAATTGATGTACTACTTTGTACACAGTTATTGAACTGAACTGAATCAACACTGAACTGATTTGAACTGAATAATGATTGTTTACTATTGTCTTTCTAGAGCTGCTTTACCATAGAACTGATTTTGTTTGTCATTATTTTCCTGTTTTAAATGTAAAGCTGCTTAGAAACAATCTGTATTGTATAAAGTGCTATATAAATAAAGATGACTTGACAATATTTTTGTGGAATTTTTTTCAAGATTTTTATTTTAAATAGAATTTTGCAACATTATAAGTCACTTTTAAAAGTATTAATTTCTTTTCGAACAGTAGCGAAAGTATATATTTGCGTGTGCGAGATCTCTGTGGTAAATGTAATAACTGTACATTTTTAAATTTGACTGTAATGCACAAAATATGCTTGGTAGTCATACACTAAACAACATCTGCTCATAACAGAACAGACCAAGAAAGAACGGTAATATGTCAGGCTGAACCCCTGCCTCTCTCACACTGAATCCAATCTCACAAACACATGAAAGGGAGATGAACTTGCCTCAAATGTCCAAAGGTGCTGAGGTTAATCTAGCGTGGCAGAAGTCACTCTCAAAATGAATACGCAGCACATGCTGGCTTCAGCTCTGAACACAAACGTCCATTCAGGATGACTTCTTTCCCTCAGGACCAGTGAAGGTCAACGCTTACCCTTCACCTTCTCTCTTAGCATTACATACAAGCCCTGTTATTCATCTCTGCTCTTGCTGCTACTTTAATTAAATAAAAAAATAAATATTGTGGTTAAAGCAATCCCTTCCGCTGCACTCTTTCTAACACAGAAATAATGTCATCTGTCCATTTCGCCCCTGTGCAGAGATAGCATTCAACTTTCATTCAGTATTCAGCATTCTCAACAATGGGTCTTAACAGGAGCACTGATTCACAGGCCACATAAAGGGCCCCTATTCTCCGCTCTGGATCCCTCGCACTGAAATAACACACACGCTCTGAAATTTGCACACACATACACGCTAAACAAACACACACATACACACTCGCATAATGGTGGGACTCTTGTACCGCTGCACAATGAAAGGGTTTTTACAGGATATCCAGGTCAATACTCTTTTGACTTTTACATTCACCTTTTAATGTGAAATAAACACACACACACAAAACATGGCTAGAGAGAAAGTATTTAGTCAGAAGAGGTCTGGCTGACCAGACTAGAAAACTAGGCTGAGAGTGAAACTGAGAGATAGTGACAGAAACAAACAGCGCTAATCCTCAGACATGCTTTTTAATAGGCTCAGTGCTAACAGATGTGTGGCAAATAGGGTTGAATCAATACTAAACTTTTGGTATCTGGCACTTTGCTTTCAATGCTAAATCATAAGCAAAAAATAAACAATTTTTAATCAGTATACCATGCAACCCTAGTGGCCAACACAAGAAAACTTAGGCAAGCGAGTCTACATTTCCCTCTCTTATCATGAAGAAATAGAAAAAGACAAAAGATCCAAAAAATTATTTTGAATATATTTATTTTATAAATATATGTGACCCTGGACCACAAAACCAGTCATAAGTCGCACGGGTATGTTTGTAGCAATAGCCAACAATACATTGTATGGGTCAAAATGATCGACTTTTCTTTTATGTCAAAAATCATTAGAATATTAAGTAAAGATCATGTACCATGAAGATATTTTGTAAATTTCCTAACATAAATATATCAAAAATGTATTTTTGTGAGAGGATATGCATTGCTAAGGACTTCATTTGGACAACTTTAAAGGGGATTTAAATGTTTACATTTTTTGCACCCTCAGATTCCAGATTTTCAAATTGTTGTATCTCGACCAAATATTGTCACATCCTAACAAACCATACATCAATGGAAAGCTTATGTATTTATTCAGCTTTCATGTTTTTTTTTTCCAAATCTTATGACTGGTTTTGTGGTCCAGGGTCACATATATACTAGGTCTGAAACAATTAGTCGACATTATCGACAACGTCGAAAATAAAAAATTGTCGACAAATATTTTTGTTGTCGAATAGTCTTTTGATCTCATATGATCTATTTGAAGGGCCTGCAATAACGCGGTTTGACCAGTGGGGCGCTGTAGCGCAATACTGTAATGCAGCCCTCCCGGATCGAATCTAATAGAAGAAGATACGCTGCTTCGGAGTGCATAGTGCAAACGAAGTCGAACCCGTAAAATGTGGGAGTTTAACATAGCATAAAACATAACGTTTAGCATAACTACAAAAAATGCTGTCATGCAGGGCCACCAACTCTCATTCAAACACACTGTTTGCCACACGTCCATTTTCTCACGCAGTGAAAGATGCATAGCAGAGCATAGAGGACACAGACAGCGCGCCGACAGATAAGACAGATCAGGTTACTTTTAAAATAAAACAAAGTCTTAACTTTTAAATTCTGTCAAATTTACTACGGGATTCAAACAATACATGTGGTTTTGGCGCTCTTTAATGTGGAGTGACAGATCGCTGTAGCGTCTCAGGTCAAGCGGCACGTGAACCTATTATCTCTTCCTCTTTTCTGCTATTAAAGCACGAACAAAATATGAATGAAGTATGTTGAAAGATACAGTACAATTTACTGAAATGAATCCAGCTCTAATGTAATCACATAATCAGAGTTTCAACCGCAGAAAGACCGCAATAAAACAGCTTGCAAACAAATGTCACAAAATGTTACATTTACTTCAGGAAAACCATTCAATGACCATAAACTCGATCTAGAGAGGAGCATTTTTCAGACATTTTTGCACAATATTACATATTCATATTTTTACTCTTATTAAAAAGTTATTACAATTCCCAGACATAATAAAAACACAGTACGTCATTTTAACAGTATTTTTAACAAATTCATTAAAAATACACTTTCAAAAGCTGAAATGATTTCCTTTTTTTTAATTATTAGTTAAAGTATAACTCAGTATTTTAACTAATTGCTAGTGGAATAATTGAACAAAGCATACTGATTAACCAGTATAATAATCGATGATTGGTCGATTAATAATCGGTAGATTAATCAATTATCAAAATAATTGTTTGTTGCAGCCCTAATATATACAGGCATCCAAACCCATAGATTTAAGCTCTCTTTTCCTGAAACTTTTGAAATAATTTATGTGAAAAGAAGTTGGCTTGACTGGTGTGACAGCCTTGAGTTTGACCTGAGGGGGCTGTAGATCTTTAACAGCCAATGGGGCTGGCCTCTGATAAAAAGCAACCAATGGCAAGGGCTGACAGTAAGTGCTCGCCTGTGGCAAAGAACATTCATCAAAGAGCTTTTATGAGCGGCAGAGCAGAGGCTGGCATGATAAAATTTAACAGACATGCCAAATATCTACAACACACCCCCTCCCCAGCCGCCTCTGTATCTCTTTGATTGCCAGCTGACTCAACCTGCTCCATGTAACCTGACATTAACCTTTTGATGTTTTGCAATATTGTTCTCTGATCCAGAAGGAATCAACTATCACATCGCCCTGTCATCTCAATGTAGCTTTATTATTTATTGTCCTTGTCTCAATAACACATACAAAAAAAAAAAAAAAACAACACAGATGAAGCACACACACACACACACCATGCACAAAAGTCCATATAGCATCTGTAAACTGCTTCAGACATTAAACTGGAAAACTGACAAAAAAAAACAAAAAAACATAAATTATACCTCCTGTCCAAAACAACAGCAAAAATATGCCAGATTTGTGTCAATCCGTCTGTCTCTCATTAAAGGAGTGCGGCTATCTGCGTGCATGCAAATCAGAATGATTGGCAAAGGCGGGATGAAGGATGAAGATGAGCAAGCATGTTAAAATGACTGTCAAGTCAACAAAACATTCAAATGCCTCAAATTTATGAAAACCCATAGGACTTGAAAAATGTGGCATTCAACATCTTTCTATAAAAGATGAAGCTAAATCTGTCTCTTTGTGAAACAATGCAAGCAAGATGAAATGTTTTTTAATTATATACAACCAAATGACTATTAAAATAAGGGCTGGGTTAAAAATATCGATTTCTCAATTTTAATCGATTCTCATTTTGATGAACCGATATTCTTGAATCCCAAGAATCGATCTTTCAGTCTACACTGTTTTTTGTTGATGAATGAACAAAACATTACAGTGCTCCTCCCATCCAATAAATTGCAATAAGCTTTGCGCTTTGTTACTTTTGATCTGAAACAAAGTCTCAGCTTTAAAATTCTGTCAATTTTATTCGGAAATTCAAACAATAAATACAATTTTGGTGCTCTTTAATATGGCTTAACAGATCGCTGTAGCGCCTCAGATCAAACGAAGACGCAGCATGGAGTGCATGTGAACTGAATCTCTTCTGCTTGACTACTAGTTAGAGCATGAAATAAACATGAATGAACATCAGAAAGTATGTTAAAAGATACAGTACAACTTACTGAAATCTATATCATGTCTCATGTAATCGCTCAATAGGGCTTTTCACACGGCACTTAAACTCCAGGTTACCGTTCTAAAAATCGCTTTTAACCCCGGGTAAAGGAACGTTTCACACTTGTAATTTAGTTAGCACCACTTTATACCCGGTGTTATGAAACCCTTCTCTGGAGCAGGGTTACCACTGCCTTTGCGATGTTAACACCGCAATGTGGTGCCAAACTTGTACAGTGTGAAACGATGTGTGTTAGAATGTTACGACTATATGCTTAGCAACCGACAAACAATAGCGTGCCTCATATATACGTACATGCTTTGGACAGTCACAGAAAAACAGCACGTTGTAAACAGTAGTTTCAGCGTTTGAATGAAAAACTGTCAGATAGTGACTGAAAACGTGACATTTGGAGTGAAGAGACCATTGTTTCATCCTTCACTTCAAAGTCTACAAAGTCTATTTAGCGTTTGTCTAATCAGTGACACTGACACTGCAAATATGCAAATAAGGATGATGTTAACCCAGAGTTTAGGAATGTACAGTATGAAATGGCAGCATATGAATACCCAGGACTGATTTTTAACACTGGGTAAATTATAAGCAATATGAAACGTGAAGCAAGATAACACAGGATTCTGTTTACCCTGGGTTTAAAATAACATGATAAAATAACACAATAACAAAAATCCTCAAACTTCCCAATCTTTTTTTCGAGTATGGGCCTTTGTAACGTCATAAAGGTCGGAATTCCTTGTACGGGCACTTCTTCCGGAAGAGCGCGCGCGCACACGTCGACCAGAGCGAGAGAGCAAGAGCACGCCCATCAATGCGTGTTTGGCTTTACGGCAGTCATCGGCAGCACTGCACAGGTCACAGGACTTCACAAAATCAACAATGTCACCAAAAAAGTGTGTTTTTGGTTGTGAGGGAAAGATAACCTTGCTTCCCAAAGAACCCAGCGTTAAGTGGAGCTGAGAGATTTGTGCTCAAGCATTACATTGATGCGCTTTCGATATTTGTCATTAAAATAACCATAGAAACTGATAGTTGCAATCACTTTTTTATTGGTTAAAATGAATGGAGAATATCTCATGTTTTCCCATGGCTGGTCGAACCCTCAGGATCGGCGCTTATGGTTTTATAAACACTGAATTCTACACTGGATTTACAGATTGTTTGAAACTGAAAGATGGAGCGTTTACAGCGATAATGATCCCGGTCATGAGTCGGAACCGCAGGTGGTGAGTAAAACTGCTTCAAATGTCTGTTTTGTTGACAATAGGCGTCTAAGTGCATATAATGTAAACAACACGAATGTAGTGAATTCATAAGTTCATTATTCATCATTCATACGCTATATTCATTATAGTGATTCAAAAGTTATCCAGGGATAATGCGATGGTGTATTGTGTGTGTTTAAATACATTTGTTTAGCTGACCATTGATAGCTTGCAGACGATCGCTACGCAAAAGCTGCGCATGCTCATGACTCTTTAGCTCCGCTCACACGGCACGCCTCAAGGCACTCAGCTGTTTTCGGAAAGACTTGGTACAGCGCATGTATCTTTTATAAATATGATAAAACTAAAGACTTTTCGGAGATATATGAGGGATGCACTACTACTCTATAGGTACTCAAGATTAACATGAGATTGGCAGAAACTGTGTGTGATACCCCCCCTTGTTTGAATAAATCCGTCATTTTTTATGACAGCCATCATTTAAATGCTTATATTAAAAAAGAAAAAACAAAAGCAGAAACATAATTATGTAATTAAAAAGTTACTATTATTATAAAAACTTCCTTATGCGTACTTTAAATGTAGACTGCCTATACAAATCAGATAATTTTAAGAGATCATTTTGAGAGATTTTTTTCCTTGAGAAAATTTGCCATGTACAGTACCTGACACATACGGCAATTAATTGATATTGAATGGAATTGAATCGAAATCTGAACTGAACCAAATAGTAAGCTTGTGAATAAAAAAATTGAATCGTCAAATTTGTCAATACCCAGCCATAATTGAAATTGTTTATATTTTTATTATTACATTGCAATTTTTATTTATCATTAATCTATTATATTAATATTATTTTTTACATTACATTATTTTTTATTTTACATTGATATTTTATACCATTAAATATTAAAGCTTAACTTAGGTGTCAATAATAATAATAATAATAATAATAATAATAATAATAATAATAATAATGATGATGATGATGGATGAATATAGGGCCCTACAGAGAGATGGGGGAAAAAAATCATATACAGTTTATGCATCAACAGTAATTGTATGATATAGGGCAAGCTAACAACTGTTCAGTATAACCAACCACAGACACATTTTGCTGTGAGGTGAAAGGAAAAAACAAACACGAGCACTTTTTGAGGCACTTCTGAGTTCAAAATTGACTTCTCCATCACATGATTCTGCCCTATAGCCCTTCCAGTTGGAGGCAGATCACACTTTCTTCTCTTCACGACTACAGCTCAGTGTTGCATGACCTCAGAGGTGCCAACACGCAGCAAGCTGCCCTGGCACCCGAGCAAGAGATGAGAGCGCTGCCGTGCTAATGGCATCTTTTCAGATTACACTGGACAGATATGCAATTTGCCAAGCAAACCCTCATTATGCAGCAGGGCAGAGACAGAAGGGAGGGTCAGATATCCCGTTCCAGAGGTCTTATCTAGAGCCGTAAACAGATAAGAGCAGATGACTGCTGCCCTACTGCTCAACTTACAGACAGATGCACAGACAGAGGGGATAAACATGTTCCTCTTCTACAGCATGAGACACACACACCCTCCTAAAATACAGATCTAATCCCTGCTGTAGTAGAACATTATACTGGCCATATTACTCAGGCACATGCACGCACATACTTCCCTTTTACAGGTACCATACTAACTCTGCTTCCACACTAAAAGAGTTGTTTTGTTTGTTGTTTCTCAATATAGATGACAGATATAAATATTTCACTGGTTGACATTTAAGAATTTCCCATTGTCATAGTGTAACATTATATATTCTATAAAAATATAGAAAGCAAAAGACAAATATCACATACTCGTATTGATCTACTTGATCTGCTGATGAAGCTTGTGTATTAATTATTTTGGTTTTCTAGTTGTTTGTTTTATGTGACATGGAACAACACCACTGAAAAAATCTTGTGGGATAAGTAGATTTTCAAAAACGCTGTTGGACATTGTTGATATCTGAAATCAACCCAAACAAACCCACACCTCTCTTCTCTAGCAATTGTCAGTGCGCAGTGGTTTACCTGCACAACTCTCACTATCTGGCCACTGTTACACACGCGATGCAAGCGTTGATGTCTTTTTATCACAACTGATGCACAGCAAAATGCTTCATGAAAAATAAAGCGCAGTTAATGAACGAACGACAAGGAAGCACAAAAAATGAACGCAGAGTACACAGGAGTAAACACAAAGTGTTCGTTGTTAGTCGCAAACAGCACAGCAGCTCCAGACAATCAAAACCCAGTGTTACCCACATGTGAAGCGGAATCAAAGCAGCCTCCGCGTCTGTTTTCAGGCCTTCCCGCTTAGCTCTCTCCAGCGCTAGAATGCTTATCTAATATAAACGCAGGTCCTAAAGTGCTTGCCCAGTCATGAACCTTCATTCCAGTGATATTCTTTTGAGCTCTTTTGTATTGTCTCATCTCTCTTCCTACAGTTTTTCTTCAAATCTTCCACTTGCTCGTTCTGTCTCCTCGACCGTCATACGCCCCCTAATGCTGATTAGTTACATGTTTGTTGTTGGTGTCGGCCCGACTAACTTCCAAACAGTGTTTTTAAAAATGTACTTACTCCACCTTTAAACATCAATTAGACTAATTCAAAGAAAAATATTTTTGACTGATGATAATAATTCATAGCTTGTTAGTGTCAAGTCAGAAATTTAAGAACTACAAAAGAAAGAATTTTGAATTGCCGACAGCTGATTTGACTAAACTTTTTGAATAAGCTATTGTTGCAAAATCCCTTAAATATGGGATTAATGTAAAAATACTGAGTTGATAACTGACTAAGAAATGATGAATGCAAATACTGTTATTTGTGTAGTTATTAATCTTAAAAAAAAAAATTCTAGATGTATTATGGAAGAATTTATCATGCTGTGTGTCATCAAATACTCCTTACATTAAATTATATATCATTCTGTTTCATTAGACAATTAGTTTTAATGCAGTTATAGGTTTCAGCGCCTAAAATCAGAAACCGTGCCTGCAGTAGGCTATACCTACTGCCACATGACAACGTTTTTAATCTAACAATGACAAAAACATTACGGCTCTGCATTTTTGTTTGAATAGTGTCACACCTCATGACTTTCTCATGCCCTTAACAGTTAACAGATGTTATCTGATCTTCCTTATTCTGCATGAGGGCAGGACAACCTGTCATCCACATGAGATCACAGCAATAGCAAACCACAACAATCCAATGATTCAATCAATTCCCCATGGACAAACTCAGGTCCCATCCTACATTTTTTCTTGTTTGAGAAGCCGATTCACCCGAATATACATCACAATAGGGAAGAAAAGACTAATCGCAACTTCCTCTTAATGCTGACTTTAAATAAATGACACCATAACAGTTACCATATAAAAATGTCATGTGGTTTGTAAATGGATGGTTCACAGCTATTAGTCCCAGCATGGGTAAAACTTCAGTCATTGCATTTCCTGGCATGACTGCAGTCATTTTAGTGCTGAACTGAGAGACAAGCCATTTTTCCACATATTGATTAGTCTTTTGAAAAGTAGACAATAAGTGATTTCCTTCTCCAGATTGATATTCTCCTGTCTTCTGGTCTGATTCATAAAAATGTTAAAGAGCTTATAGTACAGCTAGCTTGGCATGATACACAAACACTAGCACACATACCATTAACAGTTCAATAAACCCCTGTACAAATCTCTTTCACACACATTCCCATTCTTTATCTACCTACAACAAACAGAGTTCAACCATAAACAAAACAGAAAACCGGTAGACATACCAATCACTGAAGCCCTGTAAGACCACCCAGACCTGTCCAGTAAAAGCATTTGGCCCAGTTGGCCTCAATGACATCAGGCTCCTCACGCTCATCTAACAGGCTTATCTCAGTCTCTTTCTCAGCTGATCTCTTCAGACCTACAGTTTACCCTCATACAAAGGGATTTTATGAGTCAGGCCACAGCTACTTGCTTTAGGGTGCAGGAAAAGAGAGATCTGGTCTGTTTGAAGCGATATAAAGAGCAGGCATGGGAGAGAGACGGCAGAGAGGCTTTATGGCCCTAGTGTAACTAAAGATGTTGAGAACTGAAAAAAAGTGTGTGTGTGTGTGTGTGTGTGTGTGGCCTGGATTAACAGCTGGGTGTTTAACTCTCACTCTCAATAGGTGGGGAAAGAGAGAAGACACAGACCTGCGTACATGCATTTTTCTCCAGCTGACGTGCAGTGGAAAACAGCTGTGCAAATGTGCATGCACACCACAAACACACGCAGTCTGGATGATGTGCAAGCTTTGAGCGACAAGCTTGTTCAGGCTTTCTTGCAATCCAAATAAAAGATGTTTTATATAATCCAAATGGGCAGAGAGTCATTAAGAACAAGGCTTGAGAGCCATATTTAAATTGGCTTTTATCTCGAAACAATTTTTGCAGTCATTTAGATGTTTTTAAAAAAGGTTAAACAATTTAAATGACCAATAGGACTTTTCATAGACAAAAAACAATTATGATCAAATTAAAACTGAGGAAACAGAAACTTTCTACATGTTTGAAAATTTTCTGTAATAAAATGTGCATAATAATAGCACCAGATCAATGTGTTAAAAAGAACTCACAAATCAGCACATTCAGATTGAGATGAACACACAGCCCATAAATTCTCATCACCTCCATCATCTTCACTATCGGCACTTGGGTTCCTCTCCATCACTTACGCTGTGATTTGTCATCTGTTGACTCACAAGCTGTGAGAGCTCGTCCTTCAGCTGAGAAATCTGTCCACTTGGACCTCATTCAACTGATCTTCAAAATCACAAGATTGTCTGTGTCTCTCTCAGAATTCCCACTTCTCAGTATTTCCAACATGACACTAAGCCTCACAGGCAAAGGACAAGAACCAACAGCCAGAATATGAACTCACATGAATGCAAATTGTTGGCACTTTCCTCATTGCTTAAATTTTTACATACAACGAACTTACTGATCACATACACCACAAAGTTATTTAATAAAACATATTATCAGTGATAATTACATGGTCAAAACCATTGATTATCCCTCTCCAGCTGTACAAAAGCAGTAAGGCATGTCTCCTTCTGGAATGAGATACATTTATGGTATTCATAAAAAACAGGCTACCACGTCTGGCATTTCCTCTATAATGACCGATTCTTTTAAATGGCAAACATTAAAGACAAACAATCTCTATTTACCTCTTGGTTAGCACAGGCAAGCCAATTAAACATAAACCACTTAAAGAGAAGAATGCAGCCATAAGCCCTCCATGCACACTCATAGAGGAATGTGTTAATTATCAAATGCATTAGCAGGTTGCCATGAGTTGTACAACTAAGCACCTGGAGATATTTTAACATTGTGACCACACTGTTATTCCATTAGCAGAGGTTACTTACTTACTACACAGTTGATATTGACATTTAAGCAATATCACTTGAGCGATGTAATTCACTGTAAAAAAAACAAACACTACATTTGTCCCAGTTTACGGGACCTTTTAAGTCATGAATATAAAGAATTGTGTAAAGAATTGTGGATGAAACTACATAAAATTCCACGTTAGACCAACAGAATTCACCTAATGTAGTCAAACACAGTTATCTAAACAAAGAATTGAACAATATTGCTGAAAAATGTTAAGGGTTTGCTGACTTTTTCACGTTTGTTTGCATGTCACCAAACAATAATATATACACAGTATAATTGTTTATTAAAAATGAACAGCCTACCAATTAAAGCAAACCTAAACCCAGCAAATGGAAACTAGTTACTCTTATAAAAAGTTGTGGATTTTGTGACTGCAGAAAAGACATAATGCACGAGTGAAAATATATTTATGTATGAGTAGGCATGCATATTTGAAAGCACTGCCCCCGTGATCCATTCAAAAAGCCAAATCACATAATGGCTCCTGATAGAAGAAGAGAAACGTTACACCCAGATGTCAAAATGATCCTTCACCACGCTCGATAATTGTACTGAGAATAGGAGACCGTGTTTCTCTGGAAATATGAGTCTGAAATTTAATTATCCAGCCTTTGGAAAATGTAGGGCAGACAGAAGACAGCGCAATGATATAAAACTGCACTCAGTGGGTAACTAATGTCAAGCTCAGGGTTTAACTGAGTGAGCACAAGATACCGGAGCCGTAAATCAAATAAACACTCTCTAGCCTTAGGTAATTGCGCTTTTAAGAATGGTTAGAAAGAGTCCATGGCACAAAAACAAACAAACAAAAAAAAAACATAGAACATACAAATTAACAGTAAACGTTTCAGAATAAGATCAACCAGTGATGCTCTTCACGCTGAATTTATTGTTTCACAACGGTCATCCTCAAAATATGTTGAAGCTAAACTTTTGCATACAATAACAATCTACCGAGCAATGCAGGAAATGCCAGTGAATCAGGTTGTTTGCCAGTTACACAGATGGGAAAAGCTCAGTGCTGCCAAGAGTCTGCTGACTGCATTAAATCCTCTGATGAAAACACGCAACACGGTCGGAGATCACAACATATGGTCAAGAATAAAATACGGCAACACATAAGCTTAAATCTTACCCCTGGATCCAGTTATTTACGGATGACATTCGACGAAATCATTTAGCACCAATCCACAAGACCGAAATGCATGGTTAAAGATCCTCTGGACCGCGACAGAAAGTGGCCAATTCAACACGGGCAGCCGCGGAGACACCTACACCAGATTGAGCAGTAGCGTCTATCGCACTGGTTTCTCCGCCAACTAGCCCCGCCCACTCTTTTACATCAACACGGAAGCCTTCTTCCGATTGGCTCTCGGTTAGACAAGGACGCGTCTAGCAGAGCGCTCGACCAATCATGAAATAAAAGGGGAGGGACTTGGAGTTGGAAGTCATGCGGGCGGATGCGATGCATGACGTCAACCCTTTGTTACCTTGCCGACCCCTTTCATCTGAAACAGCACTTATCTACGAGCCTAAAACATAGCGTATTAATTCAAAAACATCTTGGTGCAGACTGTGCACTTTAAGAAGCTTGTTACAGGGGGTTTTAATTTACTGAAAGCCCTGTTCAAGGCAAACACAATGAGTATTATAATGAAGCAGGTGCATTCAGTAAAACACTTTGGATATGGATTTTAATTTTAATGAAGCAAAGACTATACTTGCTGCATGGGTGGCCTGTGTTGTTACATGAAACCATGTCATTCTTGTGATTTCTTTACACGCAAAAGCTTTATAATGACTCCGTCTGGCTAGACTACAGCTGAGATTTATTGCAGAGCAACTGTACATTGCTATCCAAATGGCCAAGCGTCGTTCACAAAAATCGTGCATGTATGTGGATCGCAGTCAATTCTCCACGAACAATAATAAACCCTCTAATGATATGCGACTTTATAACTTTCCACCCACCAGCCAATCTGCTGTCGGCTGTCAAAACCCCCAGCTTCAAATACCGCACTGCTTCTCGGCGGAGAAATCCCCGGTGACATTTCGAGACAACGCCTTTGATATTCAGCAAAGGTCACGGCCATAAATTTATATATATATATTTTTTTCGAGAGGATCAAATGCGAAGTCTACAGTCTGCCTTCTAAAGGCCCTGTAACAACACCAACTATCCCTAAAATGCAGCCTATATGCTTTAGAAATAAATATTTGCTGAAAAAACAAGAACATTGCGAGCAATTTGTGGGGAAATACAATACAAAATACATTTATAAGAACTGCAGCTAAATGTCCATTCATTCATGGGAATTCAGGATACAGTAGCCCTAAATTGAAATAAATGCAACTCACATAAGCGGATTTTCGGCGTATTTAACTATTGTTTTTTAAGCACTGACGTCAATCCCGTGTTTTGGCCTACAGTAGAAGGCCAAGTGCTAATTAGCCATCTCTTCCACACTAAATGAAATAGAGAGCCGACTCCTTTGTTGCTTCATAAGCTTGATGGAATAGATGGATAGTAAGCAATAGTGCACAAAACCAGTACAGTAGTATCATTCAAATGTTATACTTACTCTCCGTGGATCACAGCATTATGCATTGTTCAGAACATCGTATTGGATTAGTATTATTTGGATTCTGTGTTTTGATTTTTTTTTCTAGTGTTGTTGCTCTGCGTTGCCGAATCAGTGTTGCTGTCTGCGGCAGCAACTTCCGGCGCATGCGCCACAGCGCTCGCGTCACAGACAATGGCTGTGGTCCAAACATTCTATATTTACATGTACAAAATTCAATGCAATTTAAAAGAACACAGGGGCGAAACCAAGTACATTCGCACACAAATGTAAATATTACTTTTACAAAATTTCTACAGTCAGCATTAGTCCAAATTTTTGCAAAAGGCAGTTCTTGAAAACGTTTTTGTCTCTAACACATCTCACACACATCTTTCCTGAATTTGATTGACATATTTATTCTGAGTATTGTTGCATCGTGTCTTTCTTGATTACTTGCAATTTATCACGACAACCTTATCTAATGTCTTCCCCTTTTCTTCTCATTTCATGTTGCTGTGACTGCAAAGATAACCATGGTTTATCATTCTCTAACCATGATTCTCCTCTATTTAATTCACTCTAGGAGACAGAAAAGTGACAAATTATATTTTAGGAATTGTATTAGTTTATCAATGAATTCATATAATCTTTAGCTCTATCAGATATAATAGCTTGAAAAACACAATTTTAATATCACAAGACAGCGATCATATAAGGATAAACACATTTCATTAACGAAAAGATTTATCTGAATGGCTATCAATGATCTGTAAAGGAAGTAAAGAAATTTCCTGGTAGAATAACAACCACACACTCAGTTCATGCTTTGCTAGAAGCATAAAACACAAACACTTTTTCTTAACAGTTTTTATTCTTGCACATTCTCACTCACTAAGTAAGTTTAGCCCTATGGTACAATCCTTGAAACTATAGTAACATCTGCTTACTTGCCAATTTGTTTCTACATGTAAAGAGGAAAAACAAATCGCTGTCAAAAATACAATGTATACATTATAGCAAAACAATATACATGTTATAAAATAAATAGTTTCACGTAATAATACACTTGGAAGGCTTTTGGTAGATGGTTTTTACAATCTATGGGTGGGACAAACTGAATTTCCCCATTAGAAAATAAACACAAAATAAAAAAAATTATAAACTATAACAGAACAAATTCTTCTTATACACTAATGGAATGCATCCAGACAGATTTAAACCAGTCAGATTTGTTATTTGTTCGCAAAATTAATTACGCATTTAAAATACCACGATAATGTCATAATAATTGCAAAGCATAGTCTCTGAGTCAAACGACCCAGAGACTACGCTTGGTCATTCAATAAATATCGATGTGTTATTTTATAGTGTGAGGCATCGCTATCCAAGTTTGACAGTTGTACTGGAAACCACATCATACCCGGACTCGACAGATATGATGACCAAATAGCCCACGATATTTCAATTAATTTCGATCTGGGAAAAACACGTCGAGGCGTCGAACGGAAACGAATATGCTGTTTAAATGCTTAAACTTTCCATAGGTGAGAAAATAGCAGTGAGAAATAAATAAAATTTGACATTTACTAGAACTCAACACGAGAATCACGCTCCGTTCGCCATTTTGCCGGAAGCCTTCTTCTTCTTTTGTTGATTTGTGGTAAAACACAAGCAGAGTATGTATATCGTCACCTACCGGTCTAATATGCAATCTGAGTATACAACCTATTAGGTGGAAAATATAAAATTTGTGTGTTAAATACCCAACGTTAGAGGACAAGAAAAAACAATTTAAACTGTATTTTGACAGCCTAAACTTGAAACACAGCAACCTGATCCTCACTAATCTCTTTTCCCTACATCTCCCCTAAGCACATACACTCCTGACCTTACCCCATTAAAATGCAGTAAATTACACTCTTTCTTCGTAAGTGTCCGCTTGATATAGATAGATAGATAGACTTTGTATATTTAAGCTCCATAAATACCCAATTCCTATGGAGCATGCCAGTGAAGCATCTGAGGGATGTGTATCTACATACAGTAATTTCCATGCTAATACCGTTAGAGAATACTGAAAAACTTTGTGAGATTTAGAGTGTGTGCATATCATGAATAATTTGAACAGACTCTGAAACTGCTTCCAAAATAGTTTTGATCTCAATGGATCTACTCAGAAGCATTGCAGCTATATTTATCATATTGATAACAGAGGGCCAAGAAATTTTCTGTATTCACCACTAACAATTGCCCTGTTACAGAAGATGGATGGCACTGGAGCCTCCATCCCACACAAGCCCTGTCAAAATATTTCTCCCGTCATTTCTGTTCCCGCATGCCCACAATGCCTCCACACATCAAACTTTCTGCTTGCCGTATATTTTTGTAAGTCCTATATGCTTTCAATTGTACTTGACATCCTCCATACACGCTGCACTATAGAAAGCAGCTCAATTACAACAGTGGAGCCCATCAGTCACTTGACATTTATAATGCTCTCCCCATCATATTTTTCACATCTCATTTTCCATCTGCACACTCCTGCTACATGTCCTGTATGCTGACACCTAAAACAGCTTAGTATTGGAGGAATGATATTATACCTTGTCGGGAAGTCATCCCTCAGACTGAATTAAAACACTCAGTCTATCTTCAGTAATTCCTTCCTTGAAGCTAAACAGATTCATTGCTTCCCATTTTACTTCTTTTAAGGTTTCCACCAACGTCTTTAGCTGTAATATTATTTCATGTTCATACAAGTTTTTTTAGGGATGCACAATATATGTATCATATCAGTCATCAGCCAATATTTTTACGTTTTTTTTAAGTGCCCTATTATGCTGTTTTAAATGTTTCTAATTTTTGTTTCTAATAATGTCTCCTACAATAGGTTTGCATGCATCCAAGGTCAAAAAACACTTTAATTTTCTCATAATATACATTGCACATTACCTCTTTTCTCACAGTGTCTGAAACAGTTTGATAAAGGATTGGGTCTCTCTAAACCCCTACTTTCCGAGAGTCTACTTTGCTCTGATTGGTCAGACAGACCAGTCTCTTGTGATTGGTCTACTGCTTACAGTGTGTCGGAAATGAAATGCCTATTATTTGAATTTTGGCTCCAGAGAATTCCTCAGAGCTTGATACACAGTGATGTGAATGATGGTGTCGGTTATTCCGTATCAATTCCAGTGCAAGTCCTCATCCTTTTGAAGCGCATGCAAAGTGGATTCACATTGCTGAAAACATGACATTTACATTTAGTCGTTTAGCAGACGCTTTTCTCCGAAGCAATCAAATCAACATGAGTACAACAGTATGTAAGTGCCGTATCAAGTCACAGTTTCATTTTTTTTTTTTTTTTTTAAATATATACACAAATAGATGGAGAAAGAGAATAGAAAATCGAACAAAGAAAAGTAAAATATAAATAAAAAGTGCTAATATTACTGGGTCAAGTGTTGACGAAAAAGATATGTCTTTAGCAGTTTTTTGAAAATGGCTAAAGACTCAGCTGCTTGGATAGAGCGTGGTAGGTCATTCCACCAACCAGGAACAGACCAAGAGAAGGTCCGTGAGAGAGATTTTGTGCCCCTTTGGGATGGCACCACAAGACGCCGTTCACTTGCAGAACGCAAGCTTCTGGAGGGCGCATAAGTCTGAAGTAGTGAGTTTAGGTATAGGTATATACCAATACAAACCAAACTTGTCCAGGCCTCAACTACATCTACAGTGTTTGAGGGCGGGTCAAAGTGGACGTTGTTCGTGGGCAGCCAATGAAGACCATAAGCTGGCATTACGCAAATTTGTTACCAGTGTTGGGGAAAGTTACTTTTAAAAGTAATGCATTACAATATTGCATTACTCCCTAAAAAAAGTAACTATGCGTTAGTTACTTCTTATGGAAAGTAATGCGTTAGATTACTTTAGCATTACTTTTTCTCACCTGAGCTGGGATTGCTTATTTGTTTTTTTAAAACAACAAAATCGTTCTATTTTTGGCAAATGTAACCCTTTCACATCAAAAGTGAAATGAATAAGCTTCAGACTGATCACAAATGTGATGTTTATCTAGTCATTTTTGCTTATTAGTATGGTTGAATTGGATTATCGAAGGTCAGAAGCAAAGACACTGGTTAAAGTGAGATTAAATACATAAAGTATTATACATAATACATAAAGTATTGTTTAATTTAATATATTTAATTGTAATATTCTGAGATTGTATTTCACTGTTTTTTTTTTTTTTTCATTTTGAGGAATACTGAATCTGTTTTTGTGCAAGTGAGATGAGTAAATTTTCACATTTAGTCTAGAACTACAATAACCGTCATGTTTACGCACAGCGCTTACTCTCGATTTCTCACACCATGGTGATAGAGGTTTCAGTCAATAAATGGAAAAACAAAGTAACTTGCGTCACTTGAAGAAGTAACTGTTGTAAATTTAAAAGTAATGCGTTACTTTACTAGTTACTTGAAAAAAAGTAATCTGATTACATAACTCAAGTTACTTTTAATGCGCTATCCCCAACACTGTTTGTTACATTGCTTGTAACATGAAGGAACTGAATTTCCCTTCTTCCCTACTTTTCTGGTTTCACTTGCTGAAAGTCATATATTTTGAACACTCTTCAAGCAGTCTCAACACCATCAGACAACATTTGTAGGACCACTTCAGTTTTAAAACAGCATTTGATAGAATGAATAATGATATATGCTTTTAAACTGGTATTTCACTCATTTCAGAAACTCGTCATCATTACCTAGGCACTGTGTGATTCACAGTAGGCAGAACTGTGTGGTGATCAAGACCATTTATTCTCAACTTTGCCATTTAGAAATAAGAAAACACTGGTTCAGACTAGACCATTCAACATGTTCGGAAATCATATCAGGGTCACAAGGCTCTCTCAAAAGAAAAGGCCATTATGTGCACAGGAATAATGAAATATAGAAATCTTTAATGTGCAGTTTCAGATTTTCCCCCCTGGTATTATTAAGGTTATGATGGCTGATCCTAGACCAGTACGAAAGTAATTTTGCACCCACAGAGCCTCAGGCAGCTGAGGGGAAGTGCTCAGCAGTGTGCTTCATCACACAATAATACAACGTTAATGACGCAGAATGGTGTCTTTCTTTGGCCCTGAAAGACGTCAAGGCAGGATGTTTAAAGAACGGTGGTCCTAATTATGCTTTTTATGCCCAACTCTGACTTGATTGACTGTTTCAAAGGAGATGCATTATTGATCCACTTCACAGACAAGTTGTATTGATTGCGAAATCCTGATAGAGTATGACTTTTCTCCCTCCTCTTACTTTCTCTGTCTTTCTCTCTCTCGCTCCAATCAGAGAGCGAACTTAGAATCAGGGCTGGAAAATATGACCTCTGGGTGCTTTTTAAAATGATCCTCCCAAAAGCGTTTTGATGAGGATGTGACAGAGGATGCCCCAGCTGCGTGGCTTTGTGTGCTGTGCTGCAATCATGTGTAATGGCTGAGCAAGTCAGAGCTGCGTCTCTGCCTGAGTAGCAGCTACCCAGCACGGCTCAGCCAGCTCCTGTCATACGCCTGTCGTCGTATACTCAACATCTCTGCAGCTTTGTTATTCCTCCTTGCCTGCAGAAAGGTCGCAGTGCTGTGCTGTAACTGCAGGACATTTTTATCTTTGCGTGTGTCTGTGTGTGTGTGTATGTGTATCTGTCTCCACTGCAAAAGACGAGGAGAGAACTACTGAAATATTTGACATGACAGCAGTTATTCAGCACCCACAGCTCCTAAACAATAATGGCACAAGCAGCATAAACAACACTGGGACGAGGCTGTCATTTTATGCTGATCTGGGATTCCTTATTATAACTTCTAACCCTGACCTTTGTAAATTAGAACATATATGTGAACACAGATCGGCACAAGAACTGACAGAACTATTTTTTGTTATAGCCAGCCTCTCTTATTTGTTTAATTTGGAGAAATTATTTAAAATGATCCAAGATGACTAAAATTATTCAAGTCATTTAAAATCATCCAAGATGAAAATTTACAAATCTTACAAATGAGATTTTTTATTTGCGACATTTTAATTATGACACTCAAATGCATTATTTTAATGTGACATTATGTTTAACGTATTCAGCCCTTGTTCCTCAGAGGCTCTATTTTTTTTTTTTAGATGGTCATAAGACTGATGTGAAAATGAAGAAGACTAAGAGTTTAGGGGTAAATTACCAGGATTCAGTTTCCAGGAAGAGGAAGATACATAAAATCCCACAGACAGTGGCCAGTAAAGGTCATCTCACAAAGCTCATGCAAACAAGGAGATTTATGAGAGAAGAGAACAAAGAGACCATATACATTATATAAACTATGTAGTGTATGTGTCCATAGTTACGGTATACATAACAGCTAGGCTGTAATGGGTGGTTTAAAGAAGTTATTACTCAAAAAGTTCCACGTGGAAGCATGTCTATAGAGTGTGCTAATAGTGACCTAGTTGTGAAGTGGAAAAAATGTTGTGGTTGCATGAGACTTCAAAATTACAGATGATGTGTGTGTTGTGAATGTAACGCTCCCCACATCTCAAAAAACCTACAGTGAAGTATGATGGGGGGACTGCATTTCTTCAGAAAGGACTGGAAATCTTGTTAAAATAGACAGAATTGCAGTGAAATACTGCCATATGTTTCCATGTGCTAAAAGAAAAGTTTGAGAGAAAGTTCAAATAACATTCATGGTTGTGGCGCAAGAACAAAGGTGGTACATCCCAGTTATCCTATCTCATAGCAATTCGTCACTAGTTTACGTTTTGGCAAATTGGTGGCTAATCCATAAGAATTAGTATGATTTTGTATGCTATGCTTATGCCCCAGTGATGGTTTTGTTTAAGAATGGGGTTAGGGATGGACTTTCATGCATTCGTACATTTTAAATCATATGAATTTTAAATGAAATCACCACCTTGTAAAAGAATTACGTTTTTCCGTGAGATTGGGTTGCACTATTTCGTACTGAAATAATAATAGTAGGCACCAAAGATTTTTAAAAGTCCTGCAAAATGTGTCACTATGACATTCATTTGTAATTAATGATACCTAAGTAGTGCTTTAAAATACAAATATCACAGAATAAATGTCGGATTAGCAATTATCTATAGCCTACCATAAATTCTGCTCACATTTAGGCTGGCTCTACAAAGGCCCATATTCGCAAATGATCTGTAAAGGAGAGAATGTGCCATTTCTCCTGGACTTCAGGGTAAAATAAAGGCAGACCAGCCCCATGTGAGCAGAGGTATTGTTTAGGTGAATGGTCCATGTGTTTGTATGTGATTGTGTCTGATATATATTTGTGTCTGTTCATTGATTTAACATGTTTTTGTCTACTTCAGTCAAAATCCTCATTTTCCTTGTATCCTGAATGTGTTGGGTTTTCTCTGAGCTGATATACTGACAGATTGTGAACCACCTGATAACATTTCTTCTCCCCAGTGGAAGCATTTTCCGCTCTGCGCTACTCCTGGTGGACTAGCTTTTGATGGGAGATGGAAAAACACATCTGTTCTCTCTGATTTTACCTGAGCGGATGAAAACAAGATCAGCGGCTCTAATTAGGGATCATATTCTCAGCTTTCTGGTCCTAATAGGCTCCTTTTATCACAAACCTGACAACAGTAACTTTGATTCAGCAGTCCTGTCTGTTTCATACTAGAATAGTGATTCCCAACCTGGAATTCCAAGCTGTTTGTCAAAGTAAATATTCAAAGGCACGCTATAGTATTTCCTCTTGTACTAGCTGAAATGATCACACATGTTTTTGCTTTTTATTAATAGACGCTGTGGCGGTCTATATATTAAAACATTAATAATTAATTAATTGAGACAAGACTTGCAGTCGCTCGTTCGTCTCGGCGCCTGAACAGCAGATGGCAGTAGTGTGTAATATATATACATTTATCACTCCAGTTCACGCGATGGAAGCAACATGTCAGCGCCCTGAACACATGTGTAAATAAAAATGGAGAGTAGAATAACCTTGCGTAAGGGTTAACTTAAGCAAAACGTTTTGAAATTATCCACTTGTGCAGTGGAAACGGATTTCAGCAATGACCTTACGGCTTTGCAAGACGTTTTTACGCAGATCTCTGCGATTTTCAACGATCCGCAAACTGACAGCAGCTCCAGAACAAGCGCCACTGTATCTGCGTATATCAGGTGATTTATAGATCATACACAGTGTGTTTACTGTACTTGTATCTAGTATCGACGTGCTGATGTTTGAAAAATATGCTAGATGTCAAACCGGTTGTTTTTAGTTTTATTCGACACCAGAAATAAAACCAAACTCATAGAAAAACAACAACGTCACCCATGTAATAGATTTCATTTTACCTGTCGCTTGTCCTTTATTTGTTCACTTCACAGGTTGCTCAGTTTTTCGTCCACAGACCATACGGAAATGTCTCTTTCACTGTACTCCGGCCAGTTTGGTGTCTTCAGATGCTTTTTTGGACAGATTGCAGAAGGGAAGAGCGGTTGTGTCCGATGAGGGTCTCTTTCATCACAGTGTCTCTGTTCCATCAGACAGCGGTAAGAATGTCTACAACCTCTCAAAGCTTCAAGACTGCTGTTTTAGAGATAACGTTGGAAAACAAAGTTCTTTGAATCTTATCCTAATGGATACTTATGATGTTATAGCCTTGTCGTTAAACTAATTTTGTGTCTTCTCTCAGGTCATCTGTTTTCCTTATTGCTAAAAGAACCTGATCAACCTGAAAATGCCAAATCTCTTAAAGTGGCAATAGTGGGCTCACCGAATGCAGGGAAATCCACACTGACCAATCAGCTGCTGGGCCGAAAGGTGATATTATACTATTATATGGAATAAACACTAATATTACGTTAATGTTACATTAATACGTGTAAATATGTTTGTTTGTTTTTTTCCCACAGAGATACTATATTTCTGTTATTTACTATATGTTGTTCCAAATGGATGATTCAATAAGGGCAAAATTATATTTATTTTATTTTATATTTATTTTAGCCTTAACTGTCAGTACACAATTTTCTTACAGTTGTTTGCGGTTTCTGAGAAAGTGCACACAACAAGAGCAAGTGCTGCTGGTGTCCTGACAGAGGATGACACACAAATCGTAAGTACCTCTTCTAGCCCATGCTAAATATCCATATAAAAGTCTAGTCTGTTTAGGGAATATCATATGTTTGATTAGCATCTTCTGACCTTCTTTTTATCAGATTTTGTTGGATACCCCTGGTCTCACCACACCAATAAAGGCTAAAAGGTGAGCATGTAATAGTAATAACATTATGTGAAGTGTATTGTTGGCATGTTAAAAAATACTCTCTCCTGTCCCAGTTTAATATGTAGACATCTACTTGTTATAAATGTTTAACAGACACCAGCTGGAGAAATCGCTTCTAGTGGATCCTTTTGAGTCACTACAAGAAGCTGATCTAGGTAGCAAAACCTTATTTTTTTTGTTTATTTCTTAGTCTGTTAAAAAAAAAGAGGATACAAAGCCATTATCCATCTTTGTGTGATGGTAGCATCATGTTATTATGACAGTGATTCTCAATCAATGGTACGGGGCCCTCTAGGTGGCATCAGTAAACCCCTGGGGGGGCCCAATAAATCTTAAAATTTTGTCATTTTAAAGGGTTAGTTCACCCCAAAATGAAAACAATCCCACAATTTACTCACCCCCAAGCCATACTAGGTGTATATGACTTTCTTCTTTCAGTCAAACACAATCAGAGTTCTATTAAAAAAATATTAGCTCTTCCAAGCTTTATAATGGGAATGAATAGTAACTGTGATTTTGAAGCCCAAAAAAGCACATCCATCCATCATTAAAAGTAATCCATACGTCTCCAGGGGGTTAAAGGATTAGTTCACTTTGAAATGAAAATTACCCCAAGATTTACTCACCCTCAAGCCATCCTAGGTGTATTTGACTTTCTTCTTTCTGATGAACACAATCAGAGTTATTTTAATAAATATCCTGACGCATCCGAGCTTTATAATAGCAGTGAACGGAACCAACGAGTATGAAGCTCAAGAAAGTGTATCCATCCATCATAAATGTACTCCACACGGCTCCGGGGGGTTAATAAAGGCCTTCTGAAGTGAAGCAATGCGTTTGTGTAAGAAAAATATCCGTATTTAACAAGTTTTAAAGTAAAATATTCATTTTAAAGCGAACTAATCTTTTAATAAAGGCCTTCTGAAGTAAAGCGATGCGTTTTTGTAACAAAATATCCATATTTATAACTTGATAGACTATAATCACTAGCTTTCCGTAATGTCCACGTTCACGAGAGAGTCGAGTTCCGACGTAGGATGTAGGAGTAGCATATTAGCTTAGGTGAGAGTAGACGCCTCTCACGGTTCAAACAAATAGGGCTGGACAACAAACTCAAGCGCCTCCGACGTTTCTCTTTAAAAATTCTCATTTTAGACTTCTAATTCATCACTGGTTTATTGTTTTGCTCTATCCTCTGTGCTATTTTTGTAAGAAAAAGATATTTTTCTTACAAAAATGCATCGCTTTACTTCAGAAGGCCTTTATTAACCCCTGGAGCAGTATCCATTACTTTTATGATGGATGGATGTGCTTTTTTGGGCTTCAAAATCACAGTTACTATTTATATAAGCTTGGAAGAGCCAGATTATTTTTTAATATAACTCAGATTGTGATTGACTGAAAGAAGAAAGTCATATATACCTAGGATGGTTTGAGGGTGAGAAAATTATCAGATAATTTTTTATTTTTGGGTGAACTAACCCTTTAACATATTAGTTAAAATTTCAGCTTAGATAGGAGGGCCTTCAAATGTAGTCTTGGACAAAGGGGGTCCTTAGAGGAAAAAAGTTTGAAAACCACTGGATCATGACTCATGTACTGCATCTTTTTATTCTCCATTTCTCCTATATACTTGCAGTGGTGGTGTTAGTTGACGTGTCTGATAAATGGACCCGCAGCAAGCTGGACTATGAGGTACTGAAGTGTCTGGCCCTGAATTCTGAAGTTCCTGCCATCCTTGTCCTCAATAAGGTACTAGCCGTGTCATTTTGTATTGATCTCTTCCAGTCTTGGCCATAGGATTAGTTTGTAGAGGAAATTACCTTCTCTTTTCTCTGGATGTCCCATCTCTCATCTGACACAGAGAGGGAGGTTGTATTGCTGCAATTGCTATCACAAAAATGAATGTCACCATCAAACTCAATAAATGATTTACATCTGTTACTCTTAGAGGGGCTTTAAAAGAGATTATAAAGCAAAGCATCGACTCTTAATGCACAGGTGGACCTTCTGAAGAACAAAACACTGCTGCTAGACATCACTGCAGAGCTGACAGAGGGTGTGGTGAATGGAAAGAAGATTAAGATCCGTGGCGCGGTGAAACAATGTCAGAAATTAGCAGCTGCACCCCACAGCAGATGCGATGAAAAACCACTTTCTGAGAGCAAGGAGGACAGGGTGTCTCAGGAGGGTCAGAACAAAGACAGACTGAGCCAAGAGGCGCTGAAGGCCCTGAGGAACCGCAGGGGGTGGCCACATTTTAAGGATGTATTCATGTTAAATTCTCTTGACGGAGAAGATGTGGAAACATTAAAGGTTAGAGAACACATTTGAGACTTCAAGAAAATGACATTTGCTTTAAAACCAAAAACTGATGTTGTAATCTCAAGCATTGTGCTTCTCATCCTTCATTTGCCTGTGTTTGAACATATGTGCAACAGAGGTACCTGTTTAAAGATGCAAAGCCTCGCCAGTGGCAGTACCACAGTGAAGTACTGACCGATCAGGGTCCAGAGGAGGTGTGCATCAACACGATCAGAGAGAAACTACTACAGTATCTCCCTAAGGAGGTGCCATACACTATGACGCAGGTGATTTGTGGTATATACATTGCTGTTCAAAAGTTTGGTGTCGTTTGGAGTTCATGTCTCTTATGCTCACCGAGGCTGCATTTATTTAATCAAAAATACAGTAAAAACAGTAATATTGTGAAATGTGCAAGTTGAAATATAGTTGAAATATATAAAATATATAAAATACACTACCATTTAGTAATTAAATAATTAATTTTTTTCCCCTCTTATTCAGCAAGGATACATTAAATAGTAAAGACTTTTACATTGTTACAAAATATTTCTATTTCAAATAAATGGTGTTCTTTTGAATCTGTTGTATTAATCTTACAATTATGAAAAAATGTTAAGCAGCATTACAAACAGCAATACATTGATAATAATAAGAAATGTAATATGAAATGAGCACCAAATAAGCATATTAGAATGATTTCTGAAGGATCATGTGACACTGAAGACTGGAGTATTGATGCTGAAAATTCAGCTGTCATCACAGGAATAAATTACATTTTAAAATATAGTAAAATGCAGTCTCATTCGCTCATTTCCGATATTCTCATTTTCTTGTTCTGGTCCATTTTTCATCATTAATTTGTTGTTCTCCTGTTAGAAAACACTCTTCTGAGAGCATAAATACTCAGGAGAAAATTCCAAATCATTGAAACTGGATCAGTATCTATTTTATTTCCAATATGATTCTCATTATTTATAAATTCGGAATTTCTTCACAAAACTTAAGTCATATATTCATCTGTCCATTCGTCCATCCATCTTTCATAATCTTTTCCATTACTCAAAATATGAATTGACCTTTTTGTATTATTTCATGTTTGCTGGAATATTATTAGTTTTCTTTTTTTCCCTTATTATTTTGGTCTTTTTACAGCAAATAGAAATCTGGAAGGAGTCTGAGGATGGGGTACTCGACATATCCATCAAACTATACGTGAAGAAAGACACTCATATGGTGAGCTCTCTGATTCCTCCTATGTTTTCTGAAAACATAAAACAAAACAAAACAAAAAAAAATGTAATTTTTGTTTAGGAAGGCTAGTTTCCCATGCTGCTGTTGTTACCATCATGGTACCTTATGGTAGACATTTTGTGGAATTGTTTTAAAAAAGAAAGCAGTTTCTCACTTGCTGAAGAAACAGTAACATTATTATACTGCACTATAAAGTGAAACCTTTTAATCTTTCTTTCTTGCAGAAAATGGTTATTGGTCCTGGAGGTCAGATGATAACCAGAATAACCCAGGAAGCTGAAAATGACCTAATGAAGATTTTCTTGCGTAACGTGCGTTTAAAAATCTCTGCAAAGCTGCGGAAGTGAGGTCCACGGTTCAGATGACGAAGGTCAGGGCCTGATGCATACAGAGGGATACAGAAGCATGAAAAGAGTTATTTAAGAGAGAAGAAATGGACTTGAACTCTGCTGTGTTTTGGGTTATAATGTGAAGTTGATCTCAACAGACCCCCCTCATTTCTGTAAACTGAAATTCAAGTTGATCAAAGCCACATTACATGGTTTTCTGTATCATTTCAGTTACAAGGCTATGGTCGATTTTAAAAGCAATATTGTAGTATCACAGCTGCCTCTGCCTGTGCCAGTTGCATATCTTTCTGCTTTTGAAAATTGAAAAATGTCTGTATATTCATAAATGTCAAAAGTACAGAATCACATAGTTCTGCTTTGAGGGTGAGGACAAGTTCACTTTCTTTTACTGAAAGCAAGGGCTGACCTTGTTTTTTTTTTTATTCATTGTCTTCAGTGTGATCAGGCTGTGGTGGAGGCTTGCTGTTTAACTGTCTTACTTAATACCATTACACTGACCTGAAATCGCTCAACTGCAGGCCTGGCTTCTGCTCTAACATATAAGGTGGGCCATAGGACTGTGGGCTGGACCGTTGGGGTGGTTTTCAGGGTGGAGCTGGGGCTGCTCAGCTGTGACCGTATATGCTGCTTACTGGAACTGTTTAAAATTATTTGTAGCTATGTATGTAATATTAACTTTTTCATCAGTTGAGTAAATTCATGCATCAATTTTAGTTCGTGGTAAATGTTTTGAGTATAATGAAGAATAGGCAGACAAAATTCATGGACAACAACTCAGACAAATTTTGCTGGACTACAGACAGCAGAAGTCAATGCACATATACTCAAAGATATGATGAACTACACATAAGGAATTAAAAGAATAAACTCATTCATTCACTGAACACATTTAATTGAGTATATCTCATTTGTTTTATTATGATGATACACTGCCATCCAGAGGTTTGATAATTTTTATGTTTTCGAAAGTCTTTTATGCTTATCAAGGCATTTTTGTTTTATCAAAATACAGTTAAACAGTAATATTGTGAAATCTTGTTACAATTTAAAATATCTATTTTCTATTTGAATATAGTTTAAAATGTAATTTCTTGTGATGGCAAAGCTGAATTTTCAGCATCATTCTTCAGTGTCAAATGATCCTTCAGAAATCATTCTAATATGCTGATTTGACACTAAAGAAAAATTTCTTATTATAATGTTGAAAACAGTTGTGCTGTTTAATATTTTTATGGAAACGATGGTACATTTTTGTAGGATTCTTTGATGAAAGTTCAAAAGAACAGCATTTTCTGAAATAGAAATCTTTTGTAAAATTATAAATGTCTTTACTGTCACTTTTGATCAATTTAATGCATCATTGCTGAATAGAATTATAAAAAACATACTGATCCAAAACAGTAGTGTATTTTATTTTTCTTCTTCATTATTTTATTTATTTATTTATTTATTTATTTTTTGCAGTGATGCAATAGAAGAACCATTTTGGGTTTCCCAAAGAACTTTTCAGTGAATAGTTCTTAAAATAACCATTTTTACCTTAGTCTGAAAAGTATTTTTTTAATCTAGAGAGACTTTTCCAGTATAAAGTGCAATGGAAAGTTTCCATGGATGTTCTTCATGGAACCATAGATGCCAATAAAGAAACTTTTTTTTATTTCTTTTTAAAGTGTGAGCATTTTACCAACCACATATTCCACCTTTACAGACTCTCTGTGTAAAAGTTATAGCCAAGAGTAGATTATGAAGGGTTTTTTTTTTAAAACACAGTTGACATTAATAAAAACAAAACAAGCAGAACATTTAATTCATTGTTCAGTGATATTTATTGAAATTACACACGACAGTCTCATGTAACACATTATAGGCTATATAGTTGTATAGATTAAAAATGATCAGAATTGCATTGTTAGTTGATTTAATCCATTTAATGTTTGTTGTTCTGGTCTTTTTATCCATCCTTTCACTTTTGACTGCATCATCCATTGCTTTGAAGTTCTCTTCCTCACTTGACATGTGCTTTGTCCTCTCATATCCAGATGATTTTTGAGAGAAGGCAACAGAACCCTTACCATTACTAAACTCAGTAATGGTAACGGTTTTATCGCCACTCTCTGTCACAGTGTTTGTGGGTCCAGGAAACTTTTAGAAGCTCATTGACCCCCCTGGGTAGTACATCATCTATACTGTAGTGTCTCAATAATGAACTTACAGTATACGATGATATCCTGTCTAGAGGGCATGACTGATGAAACACTTTCACTTTGGAAATCAACTGAAACATTCACATCTACTATTTCTGACATTTTCAATGATCTATTGTTTGGTTTATCTAAAGATTAAACATTCTTTTCAGAAACATTGTCAGCATATTTTTAGAGAACTAAAATTACATATCCCAAAACAATTTACAGAAACTGATAAAAAAAAAGAAAAAGTTTTCCATATCTGTTTCTTTATCTACATTATCAACTTCAGATGTTCAAAATTGTTCGATTTATTTGTGTATCTGAAAGATTCTCCTGCAGAAATTCTTTCCAAATCTTGAAAGATTATCACACCTGTGGAAGGTCCACCACATGGGTCTATTCATCTGAAAGGAAGAGCAGCTGCCATCCTGTAGTTCATAGTCACCGGTCGACACACTCACCTTTAGGTCTGCGTCCTCAGTACTCCAGCAGGAAGTGTTGAAAAACTGTTTAATTGCCTTCATCTGTCACCTTTACCCGTCTTTTCACAAGTCTGTTGTCTCCATGCTGTTAAGCGATCATAAACGCTGCCCCCTGAGTTTTAATGCTCGCTGCTCATTTGCATATGATGACACAAAGGCTGTTCCATCCTTATCATGTCTCTGCCCTTCACTCTGCTGACCAATCAGATTCATTCCCTATATCAGACCCTGAACAGTTACTTAGCACAAGGACTCGCTCTCACGCAAAGTGTGTGAACCCACACCCAAACTCCCCCACCCCTGGAATAAATTTAAAATTGCACCAGAAAAACATATTTTAAGCATATTATATTGGTTTCTTAAGCTGTTATCTAGCCAAAAGTGTATATTACAATAAAAATAATGTAATAAAACTACATTACATGATAACCTTAAAACATATTATATCTTATACTAAAAAAATAGTTAATACCACTTGAGATGTAAATTGTGACTGTATGAGGGGTTTACCAAAACATTTACTAATGGACAATGTTTTATTCAATTTATCTCCAATATTTAAATCATTAAGATGGATCTCATGATGTTACAATAGTGCAATAGATGCCAGATTCATGGATTACAGTTGCCAATTGTTGATTGACTACCAAAAAATCACCTCTGGGCGTCTGTCCTCATACTCATGTGTGAGCTGTGACAAATTAACCTGATTCTACATCCGTAGTTGTCCTGCAGCATCTAGATGTTAAAGGGCTATTGGCTAACATGGGAGTGGCCCCCCACGGTTACTGTGGAGACAGACTCCCGGTTAGGGTGGGGTTGGGGGGTGTTTGTGACTGCTTTGGCCATGTTAGCTGATAAAAACAAGATTGTGGCCTATCTGAGTTGCACCAGCACGTAGCAAGCTTATCTGCAGCTCAAATAAATGGACATTTCTGTTAATTTGCCATGAGTTCACTGAATTTCACAGTTAGACATTAAGGGAGCTGGAAACTGCCTTTTATGAAACAGTATTCACCTGATCTAGCTGATTTGGGATCATTTAAACTTAATGGTTGTTGAGTGCTGGCATAATGTGTGTAGATTCAATTCTGGGAGACCAATCCTGCTATATCAGCATCTTTTTTAGCAAAACACTTAACAAGATGATTAGTAATGACTTACTGTAAACTACCTTGAATGAAAAACACTAAATGAGAGAAAGTTTAGGGCAGATACTAGATCAAGCCAAGGGCTCCTTGGTGGATAGACAGACTGTGTGACCCCTGTTATATTAAAATTAGTGTTACACATCAAGTCTGACATATAATATATGTATACCATTTAATGTACTTACATACTTCATTATAATGCTTGCATTGCACATCCATTAAAATAAATTAAAATCCATAAAAGCATTTTCTTCTCTGTATTCTCTTCTCTAGCTTGCTTCCTAATCTAGTTGTCTAATAAGCCTGGCATTATATATTACGAATATTGTTGGCTCTTTGACGAATTGCTTTTTTAAGTCACTTTGGATAAAAGCGTCTTCTTAATGCATCAATTTAGATGTAAAACATAAAATAATTTGTAATTTGCTTTTATTTTTCATTTATATTGATGTACAGAGACATACAGCATATGTGTACATTAAATCTTACTTTAATTTTCTTGTATTTAAACAAACAAATATTACAGGAGGAACAATGAAACTTTAGCTTGATTAACTCAGCTTTTTTTTAATTATTATTATTGTTTTATTTTTTTCAAAATTGGTTTGAGCTCAAACAATGGACCCACTGTTGAAGACCCTTCATTTTAATAGGAATTCATGCGATTGGGAATTTCGATGAAAAAAAAAAAAAAAGATGAAAGATTTTCCCATGCAGAGTTTTCAATGGTTTCATGCCGGTCATGCGGAATTGCTGCGCTGACCAACAGAAAGCTACTTTGTTTGAAAATGACTTATATGTGAGTTATGCTTTACACATATGACAATATACACTCTTGGGCAAAAAAGATGGGCCAAGCCCAAAATGGCTAAACACTAAGCTTTTAATAGTCTTAACCACAAATTATTGGTCAGGAAATTAGGAAGTTTTTGGCAGAACATATGGGAAGTTGCGTGGTGATGCTCCAGAGCGGTGTCTTCAAAAATCTGCTGAGAAATATAATCATAAATGCGTCTCTACCACAGTGAAGCATGGAGGAAGAGCTGTCTTTGTGGGGGCCTTTTTAGCTGCTGGTATTGGTGAGCTACTTCACTGTGAAAAGTCATTTAATGCTTTGGAGTACAGGAGAATATTGCAGAATGGCTTGTTTCCCACAATTGAGAAGTTATCTAAAGAGGAATGATCAGATGTTATTTTTCAACAAAACAATGCTCCTTCCCAAATTGCAAAGACAACCAAGAAGTGGCTTGAGAAGTCCATCAGGCTCATGTTTTGGCCTGGTCAGAGTCCAGATTTAGACCATAAAGTGAATATTTGGTCTCACATTAAACTCAAACGAACTGGGAGACATTTTTCAACTACTCATGAACTGTTTGATCAACACTGAGTAGAACAACACTGACTCTTCTTCTTGTGAAAAGCTGTCTGTAAGTTTACTCATGGCTTAAACATTTAAAAAAAAACAAAGGGGAAGGTGATTCCATGCTAAGTTACTTTATCTACAGTATTTGTGCAATTCTTGCTAATTTCCTGACTGTGATTTGTGATTAAAATGGTTAAGACCATTAAAATACCACTATATGTATACAGTCAAACCAAAAATTATTCAGACATTGTTGATATTTTTGATATATTTTTACTAGTGGGTACAGGACACTATAATTAATTTATGTAAGTGAGGATAGCAAAATAAAGTAAACTGTGACATATTATACCCAAAAATTATTCATACAGTGGACTACCGGTGAAACTGAAAAAAATTTGGGACGAAAAATTATTCATACACTTTGACCAGACCATGTTTTTCTTAAGTGTTATCTGACATAATTAAGATTAATTTTTCTGACACAGTATACCTTTGAGATCTTATCATATTTTATTACCATTTTTTAAACTATAGTGAATAAACTGTATTAATGAATGAAATGTTCAAGGTGTCTGAAAAAATTTTGGTTTGACTGTATATAAAGTTCGCTAGTGTCCACATGTTAAGAGTATAGTCTTAAGGCCTTTACTACTTGCAAATAAACTTGGAGGTGTTTACCAAGAACTGCCTAAACACATTCAAAACCAGTATAAATATGCACTTAGGTTGTCATACAGATACATACTGCTGTCCAGGATTATTCTGTCAGGCAGGCCTCAGGCCCTTAGCATGACCTGAAACTATATTTAATGCATTATTTTAATATTCAAGATTGGAAATTATCCACTAAATGCTGAACTTTGACAGTTCTACCAAGAGCCAATAAATAGTAAAGACTTCCTGCAGTAATGAGGGGACAAACTGCTGGGGTGATTAACACCAATATGTGTGAGTCTGTGTTTTGAAGGAAGTGTTAGGGAACCCTTGGCCTCCAAAGTAAGATGCACCCCCCTTTCCCCCAGATCCAGAGAATGTTGGTTCTACACACCTTTGTAGGCAGGCTGGAGCACAAACTTGGGAACTGAGAGAGACAAAGAGACAGATCAAAGACGAGACTGATGTTTTGACAGAAGTGCACATACACACCTCTGTCCTCTTTGAAGTAATGGAAAGGTAGCAAACTAAGAAAAGTCCTAGCAGGTCATTGGCTTTGGAAGCTACAAACCTCTGGACAAATCTCTTTAGTTTGTTGCTCCGGTCTCATGGTCATGTATCTCCCAGAGGAACGGCCTATGCTGGACTTACCTTACCAAATGAATCATTTGGCTAATAACTATGGATATTATCCACAAGGTAAGACTGTCTTTACATTACTCACATTTTGAGAATTTCAAATTCAATTTCAGATTCATTTTAAATGTATTATGAGTTTTTCAAAAAGACTTTAAAGAGGGAGAACCCTCAAAATGACTAAATGGAGTGTTCTAATAGCAAGCAAATGTCATGCTGGAGAACTAATGTTGTAAATAGGTTTTACATTGTGGTGAATGAAAATGTGAAATGATTATATTATTGATTAGACTGTAAGGAACCCATCTGCCGAACTCAGCACAGCACCAATGGCAGGATGAGCAGTGCTGAAGCTGAACTGACCTCACTGCCAGTTCATGTATCACTGCAAGATCGTGAGCTTTGGGACAAATTCAGCAGTATCGGCACAGAGATGCTGATTACTAAATCTGGCAGGTATGCACTTATGCGGTGTTGGTACTTTTATGCCTGGTTTCACATAAAGCCGTCCCAGAATAAAATGCATGTTTGAGCTGTTTTAACTGAAAGAAACTTGTACTGACATATCTTAAAATACGTCAGTGCCATTGTTTTGTCTCAAGATGCACACCAGTAATGTTTGTTTTTTTCTAAGCATGTTTATAAAAGCTACTTAAATGTCCTAATTTAACTAAGGCCTAATCCTAATCTAAGCCCTGTCTGTGAAACCAGGCCATCATGTATTATAATATGTAGTGATATAACAAATGTATAATGAAATTGTGTTGGGATTTACACTTATTTAGTGTAAGAAATCTTAAATATTTTTCAATGTATCTAAAGTCATGTTTCAAAGTGAAAAGGAGGTGTTCTTAAAGGGATAGTTCACCCAAAAATGAAAATTATGTCATCATTCACTCGCCCTCAAGTTGTTCTAAACCTGTATTCATTTCTTTGTTCTGTTGAACATGAAGGAAGATATTTTGAAGGAAGTTTGTAACCAGGCCGCTTTGGGGCACCATTGACTTCCATAGTAGGGAAAAAAAATACTATGAAAGTCAATGGTGCCCCAGAATTTTCCCACATTCTTCAAAATATCTTCCTTTCTGTTCAACAGAACAAAGAAATTTATACAAGTTTGGAACAACCTGAGGGTAGTAAATGATGACAGAATTTTCATTTTTGGGTGAACTATCCCTTTAAGTGCATTCAGTGAACCATTTATGTATTTGAATAGTTCCTAAGCACATGAATTTTAAAAGAATTACCAATCAAAATGCACTTTATGGAGGGCGTCTTGTAAAATGTGATGACTAATTGTTATGGTGTGTTTCCGGTGTACATTTAATTCAGGCGGATGTTTCCCAGCTGCAAAGTAACAGTGACAGGACTGAATCCTAAAGTCAAGTATGTGGTGATAATGGACATGGTGCCGTTTGATAACCGCAAGTACAAGGTACCTCCCATTCACCCCTCCCTAATGGCACATACACACATACTCATTTCAACCCCCTACATTCTCCCTCACAAACACACATACACTACCATTCAAAAGTTTATGATCAGTAAGATTGTTTTAAAATAAATTAATACTTTTATTCATGGTACAAAAGATTTCAAATAAATGTTGCTCTTTTGAACTTTCTATTAATCAAAGATTTCTGAAAAACATGTATATCAGTTTCCACAGAAATATTAAGCAGCACAACTGTTTTCAACATTGTTAATAATAAGAAATGTTTCTTGAGCACCAAATCAGCATATCAGAATGATTTCTGAAGGATCATGTGACACTGAAAATTCAGCTTTGTCATCACAGGAATAAATTGCAATAGAAAACAGTTCTTTTAAATTGTAATAATATTTCCCAATATTACTGTTTTTACTGTATTTTGGCCAAATAAGTGTAGCCTTGGTGAGCATACGAAAGTTTCAAAAACATTTTGAACAGTACTGGACTACAACACTAGTTTACTATTAAACTATATTATGTCTCTCTGTTCTATTCCTTATAATAGTGCTGCAAACCTGATGTTTGAATTTTTTGGACGTTATGAACAAGACCTAAAAATAAATGTATGAATGAATGAGCATCGATAGATTAATGATTGTTAATTGTGTTCTTAACATATATCCATATGCTCTTGTATTGTTACAGTGGAATAAGGATCGTTGGGAAGTGAATGGTTCAACCGATCCACACCTGCCCAATCGGTTCTTCATCCATCCAGACTCTCCTGCACCAGGAGAGAAATGGATGCAGTATCCAATCTCCTTCCACAAGCTCAAACTGACCAACAACACGCTCAACTCCAACGGCCTGGTGAGCTTTTAGAAATTGGGAAAATTTATTGGTTGAAAGATTCAAAAAGAAGGCTTATTCATAGAAAGTATTTCATATTTTCTGTTTTCAGGTTTGCATTTGACCATTTCTACTTCTGTTTCTCTCCTCCATTAGGTGGTTCTCCACTCCATGCACAAATACCAGCCTCGTCTACACATAGTCCAGTCTCCAGACCCCTGTAACCCTCACAACCCTGGCGGTTACCTGCGCTTCACCTTCCCTGAAGCTGCTTTTATAGCCGTCACGGCCTACCAGAACCAGGAGGTGAGGACAGACATTTCACATGTCATGAATACTGTATTTTAAAATAGGAAATTTAGAGCTGGCCTTCAAAGATGTTTTTTTTTCTTTTCTTTTTTTCTTGGAGTTGCACTGCCATCTAGTGGCTCAAATTCATGAGGCTAAAGATCCTTCTCCTTCTTCTTATTGGCGGTTGGCAAACAACTTACTGGTGCATTTCCGCCACCAACTGGTATGGAGTGTGGACCAGAAAATATAATATACATACAGCCTATATTGTAAAAAACAAAACAAAAAAACAACCCTATATTCTCTTACTTAAATTAGTTTCTCTAAGATATTGAAACAATAGATTATAACACATATCTTTGGACTCTTTTCGCAGAATATCTTTTAAAACAAAGCGTTTTCATCTCTCCTAATTTCCAAATTAAATTTCTTCTTTCTGTTTCATATTTCTGACAATATAACATAACATGTTCTACTGTCTCTTTCTGCCCACAGAAATCACATTTCCCTGTTTACCTATGTTGAATAGTTTCATGAATAGGTAAACATTTCCCTGTTTACCTATGTTGAATAGTTTTCCGTTTAGTCAAGTGTGTCCAAACCTAAGCTTCGATATTATTATTTCTTCCCTCCTATTATTTCTTCCCTCCCTGTATACCTCATTTTTCCCACTTTCTTTTGAATTCCGTGAAACCATAGCCCTTTTCTTGTTTCTTCCCATTGCCTTTGCAATCTTTCCTTCAATTTCTTTTTAATAATACTTTTGATTTCTGCCCTGCTGATGCTTACTGTAAAATCAACGTGATTACTTTTAGTAACTTCCTTTGCTAATTTATCTGCCATTTCATTTCCTTTAACTCCGTTATGTGCTGGTATCCACAAAAATACCACCATAAGCCCCATCATTTTAATTATGTATAGTGTTTTTCTCATCTCTATTAAAATAGAGGTCTGCTGTTTGAATTATTGTACTGTAAACTGGTTACCGATGAGCTCGATTCTGAACAGATGATTGCTCTTAGTGGCCACTGTAATGCTAACAATAATGCAAGCATTTCACCCATATATACTGACAGTCCTTCATTGATCCTCCTCCCCACTCTGATATTAAATTCTGGAACAATAAATGATACTCCGATTCTATTATCTGAATTCTTTGATGCATCAGTATATAGATGAATATAACCATAGTAATTATTATCAATATATTCTTGTGTGATACGTGAGTTGAACACAAACTCGGCTAAAGATCCAGTGTAGCCTATCTATGTAATTAGTACAGTAATAGAATCTAGTATTAAAGTATAAGTGATGCTTCTATCTTGCATTTTTCTAGTTTAAAACAATTTTTATCTCAAATTATCAGCAAATCAATTTAAGTGGAAGTTGAAAATTGAACATTTGTGCCTGAACACAAAGTGTCAGATTTTTCTCCATTGATTCATTATTATTTTCTATGAATCCATTTTTGTATGATTTATAAGTGTTAACTGGCATGTCTGTGGGTTTTGCTGATGGTAATCTTTATTTTTCTTTCTCAACACAGATTACAAAACTCAAGATTGACAACAACCCCTTTGCCAAAGGCTTTCGTGACAATGGACTGAACAGGAAAAGGTGAGAGACAATTTAGTAGAGATGATGAATTAGGTCAGGTTAATTAGAGATCATTACTAGGTCAGGTCACCTCAAAAAGTGATGGAGAGCTATCATCATTTCTTTCTTTAATTCAGGAAAATTCACCTACAAATGTCTCCTTTAGAGATTATGTATAATTCTTTTCAACCATGTAAGTAAATGAGCTAGATTTTCATCATCCAAAGGGCAAATCAAATGTACATAGTGTATTTAATAGAATTTACATATTATTTCCTGTCCTGACCTTCACTCTGATAGGTAATTAGATATTTTAAGTCAATATAACTTTTAGAATTTCTCTTCATTAGGTTTAGAGACAAGGAGACCCAAGAGACCCAGGATTCAGATGGACAGGTCAAACAAGATTTGACACCAAATGAGCATGGTATGACTTCCTTTTTTTTCATTGTTGATTTATGTCATATGCATCTGTGTTGCTTCTTTTGTGATGGCCTGTTGCCCAGCAGGTGGCAGTAGAGGGGATTCTTAACCTTAATCGTGAGGATCGTATTCATGTGCCCTACATTTTACTTACTACTTGATTAGCTGTTTTTCTTTGGACAGACTGTTTAAAAAATAAACTGTGTACATTTAGTTTCAGTATTTCTGCTTATTTTTTGTCCCAATAGCAGTGGGACAGTCACAGAAAGACGAGGATGTGGATGTGACCGTGTCCAGCTCTGTTGACAGCAGCAGTACCCTACATTTTTCAGAAGTGGCTTCATCTGTCACCCCAAACCCTTTCATATCAGCCTTCATAAACCTCAGCACGGTTGGAGCACCTTCACCCCAGCAGACCCACACCATTCTCAGCCTCAGTAACAGACACCTGAACAGGTGAGTCTGGCTTTGCGTGATGAAGTGAATGTCGCATTATAATCATGCTATAATATTTTGCTGCAATTGTACTGTAAAATACTAATTCTTGCTCTAAACTTATGTAGGCTATTGCATCTTATCTTAGAGATTCAGAAGTGAAAAAGGTGACAAAGATGAAAACCCCCTAGGGAAGAAATTTCCTAAATATCGGCTAAGATGTAAAATGTGAATTTTCAGTCAATTTTAGCATAGAGATAAAGGGTTAAAACTTAGTCTACACCCTATATAGATTTAAAAATATATATATATTTCTTCAGTTCAGTTGTCTCAGGCCACACTGTTGAGTTTTTTACACCCATTCAATTCAACATGACAATACAATACTAATACTACTGCTTATAATAATAATAGTAATAGTAATAATAATAATAATAATAATGAACATGCAGACTTGTAAAAAGCTTGAATTTCAAGTGTTTTTGACAATTATTACTTGAATATTACTTTTTTCCCCACATACTAATAAATACACAAATCAATAAAGAAATATATTACTATAGTAATAATACTATTGTACTGTAAAACAAAAAATCATATCTAATAATAATAATAGTAACAATAATAATAATGAGTAGAATTACAAGTAAAATTCTTAATTTCTTTGTTTTCAAACATTAAACCGGTGAACATAATTTCATCAAGTAGTTACAAAATGTTCCTGGTTCAACATCTTTGCTGTTCCTGGAACATTCCAATCAACCAATCAGATTTGAGGGACAAGTTTACAGTTTATGTCAAGTTTAGGCTCACAACCAGGGTTAGGTGCATCTACATCAGTGTTATTCACCTATCATTTCCCTCTGATTTTAGGGATGTTATGGGTAGGGTTTGGTTTAGAGGTAGGGATAGGGTCAGGAATGTTGTTCCAGGATCAACAAAACATGTCTTAATTGGCAAAATCACAACTTTTATTTTGAAGAAAGGCTATTTTGAATGCAAAACAGTGATTATTCCCCTTTAATTTACTCCTTTCTGGACAAGTACTACATGCAGAAGTGTCAGCGGTCAAAATAACTGTCAAAACTTTTTTTCCAGTCCCAGAGAAGCCAGACCCTCCAGCCTCCATAATCTTTGTGCATCTCTGCCCATGGCCCAGAGCTCCTGTGTCCAGTCCTCCACAGCAGACACCAACCTCAGCCGACTGCCATCTCAGATCAGCAGCCCTCTAAACCCTCAGCAGCACCATCACCACCACAGCAGCCCAGCCTCTCAAACCCCTGGCAGATCCATAATCCAGCTCCAGCCTTATTTTCTTACCCCTCCCCATCCCTCAAGGCAATGTCCTGACGTGGAGCTGCCCCTTCCTCTGCCTCCTAAACTAAGTCGGATGCAACTTCCTGAAAGTGCTCTGAGGAACCTGGAGATGACCCCAGTCTCCGACTATGTTAATCCAAGACCCCTCACTGACATCCTCAACAGGATCCATTTTCGACCGTTAGCCTCTGGACCATCAGGGAAAGGCCTGCAAAATCCCCCCCACCCTGAGCAGTACCTCCGTGGGTCAGAACGAGAGCTGCTCCCGCAGATTTATCCAGCTGTTCAGGAATACATTGATCAACAATTCACATTAAACAGCATGCTGAACAACCAGACTGAACACAGATCACAGATGGACTATGTCAGTGCCAGACCATTAACTGAATACTATAGTGAACAGCAGACTGGGAAATGAAGTTTATCTGTCATCATCTAATTATGCCTCATTTTGTCCAGCAGAGACTGCACTGCTCCAATCTGTTCCCCTCTGCATCACTAGTTTACGAAACAGATGTTGAACACTAATGGCTTCCCAACAGAAGAATGTAAATATTATTTTCAGTGCGATATGAGGTTGTTTGCTGTAGCTGATGTCCATATTTATGTTTTGCAATTACTTGAGCCGTTTGTTACTAAACTTTAAAGTGAACATGAAACCAAAGTTCACTGTATTTACTTTCTTAATCAATGTTTCTGGTGTATATTATATTCTTATTATTTGTTTTATCATCTCTGTAATCTTTAATCTGAATGAAATGATTTTCCGTTTCTGTTAACATCATTTAGGCTGCACAGGCTATTGAATAACACCAACTAGTAGCAAAACTGGCATCCGGCCCCACTCCATCTGGTATGCGACACACACTTTAATCCAAACAATTCCCATCAAACTTTTTTCCCTTTGATTATCCAGTTTCACTTTGAAATATGTCACATTACAAAGCAAGATGAAGTGTGGACTGAAATTCATGATGTTGAAAGAAATCTAGACCATAATCACACTTTTGCTGTCTCCATCATGTCTGATCTTCTATGCGTTGCCTTTTTTTACAATAAACCTAAATACTGTGTTCTGCATTAAGTTTTCATTTTTAAGTCATTACAAACAACTTTTCTTAGCACTGTAAAGTTGCCTTTTGCAAAGCCCTAGATATCGGCCTAGTCTAAAATGGAAAAAATTTCACACACAAAAAAGAAATAAATCAAGACAAATTTATTGACTAATCAGACAGATTTCTAAATAGATACATTGTATACTACATATTCATTTGTCAACAATATATAGGCATTAACTATATGCATCGTATATATATAGCACATTCTCAATATGTGATTGTTAGTGTACAAACTCTAGAACAAACGCTCAGCTCAGAAACAACAGCATTCATAGATTGGATTAAGCATAGAAAAGTTTAAGCCTGAAGTTGAGTTTAAATGTGTGCAACATCTTATAAAGAATAGCTACATTTTCAGAGCACAATTCCCTTTTTCCCAGTCAAAACAGATATTGACATCAAAATAAACAAACACACTTCATTTTGAAGAATGAAAATTGAACATCAATTTTAATGAAGTTGTTTCTGACAAACATTTTTCCCCTCCAAAAAATACTTTTGCCAGTGTACTGTAAAAAAAACCTCATTATATTTGGCATCTGATTACCTATGAGAAAAATACCCAATCATTTATGATTTAGCAGCAAAGTAAAATAAAAGATGATATGCTGTTTGACCTACTGATGTTTGGCAAAATGATTTGTATTCTCATGACAGAATGGCAAGCTGAAAATCAGAAGAAAAAACACTAAAACACTTTTTAATAGAAAAAAGTTAAATTCACATATATTTGACAGAGCTCTCACATTATCTGGATGTTGATAACTAGTACTTAAGAAACAAAAAATGCATATGATATTATCTGAAATATTGTGGTTAAAAAATTAAATAAAAAAGAGAAAGTAATGTCATAATCATGCTGCATCATTTAATTGAAGATGGATTCAATATGGAGAAAAAAAAAAACTCTGTAAGGCATAGAATAAAGAAACTATGGAGATGGTAGATGCTCAACTTTTGGTAGATGCTCTCCAAACTTCTAGATTTAACAGTAGACAAAAGAGTGCACTAGTTCTGCACTGTCAGTTTGGCTGAAGACAAAGTTCATAATATCTTGCTTGCAGCTAATGGAAGAGGACCAAAGCTTTATCATATGCATAAACATTGAGTGAGGTAACTTTTCTGTGGTTTTCTGCCATGAAAAAATAAAGATACCTTCCTAAATCCTGCTGATTCAGCATGTTTTGGCCTATGCTTGGCATTTTAGTAAAAAAAATGCACTTGGACCACTTTTTAACATCCAAAAATAGGCAAAACATTCTCAAAGAATATCCATGCAGAAATGATTATGAATCACACGGAGTAGTTCCACATGAAGGACTACATGGTGAATGTGTGATCTGACTGACAACCCTAAAAGCAAAATTTTAAAAAGCGACAGAACGGTCGTTCATGTCCCACTATAAAAAAAATCTTAAATTACTAGAGCGCTTCATGTTTGAACTGTACAAAAAGATGTTTACAAATGGATGTAACGTCTAAATGTGTTAGTTAGATAAAATAAAATAAAAGTCACACCTTCTCAATCACTATTTGACCTGAACAGCAAAGTCTTCACAATGACAAACAATTTCAAAGGCCCAGTTGATCAATCCACTAAACATGCTCTAACACTTCTATATATCCCCATAAACTACATAAATGTATCTGTGATTACAATCTTAGCCACCCATCAAAATGGGAACACATCCTTACTTTCTAAATCACTACTTACACATAGAGCTACAGCTGCCCACTAGGGAATTTTATGAAATAGTCCTGTGATTAACAAAATAATCATATTTGAGGTACATTGTTAAAAAAAAAAAAGCCAAATAAACAGACAAAAAAAGATATGAGTGATAACACAAGCACGTGCAGAGAATCTGGTCCTGCAGAGGTAAGGCACCAGGGGTAAAAAAAAATCAATTCCTCATTTCCACAAAAAGAAAACAGCTTTCAAGTGTTTCTTTTCAAGGCAATCAATGTGGGAGTGTTGGAAAGGCAGCAAAGTGGAAGAAGTGTGTTCAAGCTTGAGGGCTGATCATTTTCTGCAGCAATGGGATCTGTAGAGAAACACATTTATATTTATACTGACAAAACATAATACATTTTACTTATTCATTTACTCATCCTGTTCCGTCTCTGAAAAATACAAATGTCAATGGAGTGTCTTCAAAAAGTAATCAGGCTTGAGCTCTTTTTAAATCTTTTTCCCTGATCCGTGGCCTAGCAGTTATTGCACAAGCTACAGACATATAAGACAAAATATGATGCTCAAAACTTGGGATGAGTAAAAAAAAAGACTTTTACATTGTTACAAAAAAATCTATTTCAAATAAATGCATTCTTTTAATCTTTCAATTCAACAAAGAATCCTGTAAAAATGCATTACGGTTTCTACAATAATATTAAGCAGGTTTCAACACTGATAATAATAAGAAATGTTTCTTGAGCTCCAAATCAGCATATTAGAATGATTTCTGAAGGATCATGTGACACTGAAGACTGGAGTAATGATGCTGAAAATTCAGCTTTGCCATCAAAGGAATAAATTACATTTTAAAATGTATTAAAATAGAAAACAGTTATTTCAAATTGCAATGATATTTTACAATATTACTTTTTTACTGTATTTCTGATTAAATAAATGCAGCCTTCATTTGAAAAAAAAAAAAAAAACTATAATTTTTTTTTATTTTTTTTAAAGACCCCAAAATTTTGAACAGTAGTGTCCATGAAATATTTGTATTCACCTTGGACAGATCCACCCCTGTGAGGGCGTTGACAGAAACAGGTAGTTCAGCCAACAGACGATTCACTTCCCCGGTGACGCGGCCACCGTCACCGCTCAGGATCACAATCTCATTGGTACGGCTCAAGGGTGCTGCCACCTTTGCAGCAATCTGTGATGGAACAAAATCAGCCACTGACATGTTAACACAACAAAAACATAGTCAGGTTTAATCTTCAGAGAATCATCTTTAAAAAAAAAAAAAAAAAAAAAAAAAAGACTTAAAAATAGTATTTTAACTATTAGTAGTATCGGACATGTCTGAAAAAGCAAGCATAAAAAGCTGGAAAATATTGCATCTGTAATTACTGTAATCTAATCCCACATATTTCTTTAGTCTGACTTCCACACACCTTTGGCAGAGCCTCCAGGACGAGGGCGGTCTTTGCAGCGTCCCCGTAATGCTGATAGGCCTCAGCTTTGAGCCTCATCTTCTCTGCTTCAGCTTTACCCACAGCCTCAATGGAACCGGCCTCTGCTTCTCCAATACGCTTGATCTTCTCCGCTTCAGCCTGTGCCGTCAACACCTTCTTCATCCTGACAGAAAGAAGCAGAAGTCAGATTGTCTTCCTGAAGCCTCTGTTCTTCCCTTTCTTATCTGATTTACATAGATAGAGACTCCCTTAAGGCCCTGATATACATCAAGTCGAATCGTAGAATGAACTGGTATGACGTCATTTCAAACAAACTCAAGCTGAAACAAAGTTTCAAAGTTCGAAACAGCTGGCCAAAGCGAACTTTCCAGAAAAGTTAGCTTCAGCTGGTAAACACATTTAGCATTGGTCCGTGGCAATTTCGTAATAGGTAGGTTTGACTCTGGAATTTAATTTTGGAGGTCAGACTCGAGTTAAAACTTAAATACACTGGAGAGCTGCTTTATAGTAGAAATTGAAGTTCTAAATGAATGAGTAATTCTAAACGAGTAATTCTAAATGAAAGAGACTGACACTTTTTTCCATGATGAATACGGTAGAGCTGCTTGCTTTAAAGGATTAGTTTACTTCAGAATTACAATTTCCTGATAATTTATTCAGCCCCATGTCAGCGAAATGATAGGTCATTTTCTAAAAAAATAAAAAATTGTATACTTTTTAACCACAAATGCTCATCTTGCACTAGCTCTGCGATGTGCCACGCATTACGTAGATGGAAGTACTGTGGTAGGGAGAAAAACTCTCATTTTCTTCTCCAACTTCAAAATCGTCCGACATTGTTGTTTTACCTTTTTTTGTAAAGGGCATTTGACTCAGTCTTTGCACGTTGCTTTGTAAAGACTTGCTACGTATTTCCACGTGACCTTTCCAACATGATTACGTCATGCGCGGCGCATCGCAGAGCTAGTGCAAGACGAGCATTTGTGGCATTTGTAATTTTAATGTTTTTTTTTAGAAAATGACCGATCGTTTTGCTAGATAAGACCCTTATTCCTCGTCTGGGATTGTGTAGAGCCCTATGAAGCTGCACTGAAACTGCAATTGGGACCTTCAACCCGTTGGTAACTGTTGAAGTCCACTATATGGGAAAATCCTGGAATGTTTTCCTCAAAAACCTTAATTTCTTTTCGACTGAAGAAAGAAAGACATAAACATCTTGGATGAAATGTGGGTGAGTAAATTATCAGGAAATTTTAATTCTGAAGTGAACCCATCCTTTAAAGAAATCTATTGTATAAAGTGCTGTATAAATAAACTTGTGACTTTTTGGAGTGCTGAACTGCAGATTGTACAAACATATCCACATCGCTATGATCAGATGCTTTCTTAACAGCTTTTTTCTCACCACTGTCATTTTTGCTATGTGTTTATTTTGTTAGTGAGAGGAAAGCGCACAGCACATATTTACATATTCATCTAAACGAATATGCAGCAGTGTGGGCGGCATCAGGATGTTCGCTAACAGCATATCGCTGCTCAGGTATTTCAAAGTTCTTTTTACAACTAAGCAAAAAATGAAAAAGAACTTTGCTGCGAGAGTCTAAGGGCCTTAACACTTAATATAAATTTCCCCATCTTTTAATGAGGACATCCACATCTTTCTCAGCTTTAAAGGCTGATTTATACTTCTGCGTCGGACCTATGCCCGAGCCTCTGTGCCGTAGGCTATGTATATGTTTTCATTTATAGTTCTGCGTCATTGTCCGTGTTGACGTGCTTGCAGACCACTAGTAGGCAGTGTCTCACAGTGTATCAAGGGAAAAGCCAAAGAAGCAGCAGCTTGTCATGTATATTGTCAGAGAAGCTTCAGCAGTGATGGCGGCAAATAGGCAACAAGTTTTGTTGCAGCTAGACAGCGTGTGTCATTCCTATGGAAGTTAAAAACACTCGCTCTTCTCCGCACCAGTTTTTTGACCTGGGGGAGGGGTTCTAGCAGACCAATCATAGCGCTTGCGGTTGGCATAGAATCGACGCATTGTTACATGCTAAACACAGCCTACGCCGTAGCTATGGCATACATTCGGCGCAAAAGTATAAATCAGCCTCTTTTTCTTTTCCTGCAACTCACTAATTCCCACTCATTCGTTTTACTCACTTCCTTGCCTCTGCGAGCTGCTCCATCTTGTAGGCTTCAGCCTCAGCTGGTCTCCTCACGGTGGCGATCAGCTCTTTATCTGTCCTGAGGATCTCCTTTTCCTCAATGGAGATTTGCTTTTTCCTCTGAACCACCTCAATCTCAATCTCCTCCAGTCGGATCTTCTGCTGCTCCTTGGCTGCCTGAAGCTCATAGGCCAATTGCGCCTCAGCTTTCTAAAAATAATAATTATAAATGTTGGGTGTCCACAAACTTTTGGCCATTTAATGTACATCACATAATTGATTGACCAATGCCTTTGCAGTTTACATCTTAAAATTACCAGAAGAATATCTTAGCTTTACCTTTGTGTTCACTTCTTGATTGAAGGCAGCCTTCTGCATCTCCAGCTCTCTCTTTGAGTCGGCCATTCTTGTATCTGCTTGGAATTTCACATCCATCATCTCCTTCTTACATTCTGCTTCCTGTACAAGAGAATAAGAGACGTGAGAAAACAAAAAATTGCACTCCACTTACTCTTTCACATTTCCCACTTACACAAATATTCTGTCCTGCCACTATCTAAGGGTGTACTCACACTAGGCATGGTTGCCTTGAACCGAGCCCGAGCGCGATTGTCCCCCTTCCCCACTCCCTCGCTGGCCTGCACTCACACTTGCACTAACGTTCCAGGCCAAAGCACGCTTACGTCATATACGATGCAACTTTTTGAATGGAAGAAAACAGGAAGAAATGCACTTTCGCTAAGATACTGCCTAATATAGACTATTGATAATTTATGCCACGCAGCGATTTTCACTTGCACGTATCAGAGGATTATTACGAAGGCAGCTGACGTTAATGGAGGAATTTGCAGCTTTACTCGCAAACTGCAATTCCTGTTCATCAATAAGGTGAGAATCAGACCCAAATACACTCAAATTAATTACATGAATTGATAAGTGTACTATCAAAGTAGTAATAAAGATGTTTGTCGTCATAATAATGACAGCAGCGCATACAAAAGTAGTAACTGTTCCGTGCTCTGGCACGGTTAGCGCTCACACTGCATGCGAACCGCGCTCGAGCCCAACCGAACCGCGCTCTGGCCCACCTCTTCCAA